>NC_135540.1:144141190-144441190 GCF_045843805.1 Urocitellus parryii | reverse complement strand
CACAGCCACTCCAGTCAGGGACTGGCCGTCACCACAGGTGTGTGGGGAGTGAGGTGGGAAGGAGCAGAGTGAGTGGTGTGTCCCAGGCAGCACCTTAGAGCCTGCAGGCAGGGAGGCTGGGCATTCACCATGACTCTGTGGCCAGAGGCTGGGGCCCTCCCAGGGCTGTGGCTTCCCTGGCACTCTGGACCTGCATACCTGAGAGCTCTGTGGCTCCAGGGCAGACAGAGCAGAGCAGATGCCACAGGTGGAGGCTGGCAGGGCCCAGCAGTTATGGTGAGGGGTCTGCAGAGCCCCTAGTGAGGCTGAGGCCGTGCTTCGAGCTTGCCCTCAACCCTCTGCAGTCACTCACTGCAGACTGAGCCCATTCCACGGGCAGGTGAGCTCCATTCTTGCAGGACAGGGCAAGTGTGGGCCGAGGAGAGAGAGCACAGCAATGAGCAGAGCAAGGGGGTGCATTTGGGGGCCACAGAGTCACACAGGGGTCCTGAGGACCTGGGGTGAAGCTGAGTTGGGATAGTGGACAAGGGTAGGTGAACTGAGAAACCCGGAGCTGAGGTGCAGGAGCACCTTCCTAAAGCCTGGCCCCTGGGTCTGCTGCGTCTCCTTTGCATGGGGGCTGCTTGGGCTCCAGCACTGAGAGCCGGAGACCAAAGCCCTGAACAGCTCCAAGTAGTTAGCAGACTGAATGCAAAGCAAGCAACCCACAGCCACGGCCCCAGCCCTAGCCCTGCAGCCTGCCCACAGTACCACCTTATCCCACACCCCACTTCCCCAGTCCCAACCCAAACTCACTATTCTTAGGAAAGAGGGGAGACCTCCCAGCAAATACCCCAAATGAAGCAGCCACATGACTAGGTGGAGGCAGGGACTTCGCAGCCCTGGGAAGGCAGCACAGCCAGCTGGGCCCATTGTGGACAGGCAGCTGTGCATCAGATTAGTTTTCCCAGCGTGAGGCAGCCACAGGGCCAGCATAGCGCCTGAAGAAGCTTTCCAGAGCAGAATCCTGTGCTGAGAAGATGCTAAAGGCACATGCCGTACACTCAGTCTTCACCAACAGTGCACAGGGTGTGAGAACCAGACGTGCCTTCGTTGAAAGTACAGTAGCACGTAGAAGAAGTAGATGAGGATGATGCAAAGACATCCCAGGTTGCTGCCGGGCTGGAGACTCAGGGCTGTGATTCCTGGTTCTTGTCTAGGAGAGTATCCAGAAATCCTGTCAATGAAAATATCTGCTTGCACCTCCAGAAACAGGGCTAGGTGCTCTGGGCTGTCTACATCCCAGAGCTGCTCCTGCCCCCAGCTCATGTGTTTGGATGCATGTACACACCCCCAGGCATGCACCCCAATCCAATGCCCGCACCCATGCCTGCACACTCATGCAAAACAAGCCCAGCATCGAAGTCTCCTTTGTTTTGCGTGAAAAGGGCTTGCTT
Organism: Urocitellus parryii; assembly: GCF_045843805.1. Lineage (NCBI taxonomy): Eukaryota > Metazoa > Chordata > Mammalia > Rodentia > Sciuridae > Urocitellus > Urocitellus parryii. The sequence continues at coordinate 144,439,754 of NC_135540.1, read as the reverse complement.
GCTGCAAGAGAGCCAGGCAGAGCAGCTCTGTCCTTAGTTCTTACCCAAACTTTCTTGTCATGACTCACACAGAAGCTAATATCTGCAGGACACCCGGAGCAAATTGTTGAAGCCCTTATCCAGCTGCTGTCTGGGCAATTGGACTCCATCTGAGACACAGACACAATGTGTCAGGTGCTGGGGATTGTCTGCCTGGAGCCCCACATCAGTCCCACCCCTACCCCTGGCCAATACCTTCCCCCAAATATGGCTACCCCAACCTCCCTCTCCCTTTCGAGAGTAGTCTGTACCTCCTGGAGGCAGAGCCAGTGCCCTCTGCCTCCCAGCAAATCTGAGCCCAGGCCAGGACCTCCGGAGGACCCGAGATGGCCTGTCAGACCAACCGAATCCCCAAGGGCTCCCGAAGCAGGAGTCCTGGTGTTCCTGGGATTATCCCCTATGGGTCAGAGCTCAGGGCCTGTTCCACCAGAAGCCACATGCCTGCCCCCAGTTGCCCATGGCCCCTGAAACAGGCAGGAGCCCCCAGGCACCCCAGCCCCTATTCCGGGGGGCCGATTTTCTCAGGAGAGGAGGGACGACTCTGGGTCTGAGGGTGGTGGGGGCAGCCCCCTCTGTGGATGTGAGTCAGCTGTTCCCCCCGGCTCCCTAATCATCATTAAGAAAGACTTTGCTGACGAAGGTATTTGCAGAGTCCATGCAAACCCCGCAGTGGCGCACAGCCGCAGACACCATGAGCCTCAGTGAGGAGCAGGTGCGCAGCTTCCTGGACGGGAACCCTGACTTTGCCCACCAGTACTTTGAGAAGCAGCTGAGCCCTGGGCATGTGGCTGGGGCCTGTGAGGACGGGTGCCTGGTGGACTGCAGCAGTCTCCGAGAGCTGTGCCAGGTGGAGGAGAGCACCACGCTATTTGCGCTGGTGCAGGACATGCAAGAGAACGTCAGCATGGAGCGCGTGGTCTTCACACTCCTGCAGCGTCTCTGCACCATCCTGCAGGCTGACCGCTGCAGCCTCTTTATGTACCGCCAGCGCAACGGCATGGCTGAGCTCGCCACGCGGCTCTTCAGCGTGCAGCCGGGCAGCACCCTAGAGGACTGCCTGGTGCCCCCTGATGCTGAGATTGTGTTCCCTCTGGACATCGGAGTCGTGGGCCATGTGGCTCAGACCAAGAAGATGGTGAATGTGCCGGACGTGACCCAGGTGAGCACCCCAGCCGCAGGTGCCCATGCAGGTCCTGGCTTCCTGTCCTGGGCAGTGCTTGCTCCCCACAGAGGAGTTCTTGGTGTGCCCACCTCCTACCCCCGCTGGTGCCCAGTCACAGTGTGCTGAGTCTCCTGCCTAGCCTCCTAGGAGCTGGCCACCTGCACACTCAGTAGAAAGAGCTCCAGGAAAGCTCCCACCATGTGCAGTTCAAAGGTCCTGGAAAGTCCTTCAAGCTCAAGTTGTTGGCCAGGCCCAGGGCTACCCAGGTCTGGCTGAAATCTCACCAAGGTTTCTGCATACAGGTCCTGAAGCCAGGGACCCCTGGTACATGGAGTAGGAGTGTGGACCACGAGACCCTGAGGTTTTTCAGGAGGCAACTTCAGGGCAATCTTGGTGGGGACACTGGCCAGCAGGCGTGTAGAGTCCTGCTCTGCAGTGGCTGAGGTGGCAGCCCTGGAGGGGTTAGAGCCAGGGCTGGTGCAGAGGCCAGCAGGAAGAGGAGCCCCATTCTCCCAGCCCTGGCAGAAGCAGGAGCGACCTGACCCCATAGAACACCACGCTGCTGGGTGGGGATGCATGAGGTCCAAGGCCGGGCAGGGGAATGACGAGGTTCAGGGCTCAGAATGGAAGAGGAGCCTTGGAGAGGGAATCCTAGTGGGGCTGCCCACTCCCCAGGTGCAGCTGCCACCCTGCTCCTGGGCCCAGGGAAGGAGCAGGCCGCGGCAATCCTCTTACTCTTATCTGCTATAAACAGCAGCACCCGTCGACCTGGATTTGGTAATCCCCAGGATTACCTTGGTCCTCACTTTCTTTCTAAAAAATGGGTCAACCATGAGTCAGGTGGAATGTCAGGATGTGATTGATGTCTGGGACCCTGATCACCTCCCCTCCATCCTGGTTCCCTCTCCCTTCCCCCACCCTCACTTTTCCTTTCTTTCCTCGTCCTTCCAGCCTTCCATCCTTCGCTCCTCTCCTCCCTCCTCTCTTCTCTCCTCACTCCCCTCTGTCCCAAATGCAGGTAGATCCTTATACTCAGCGTAGGGTAGGGTGGGGACAGCAGGCTGTGACAAAATGGCTCCCTGAGCCACCAGGCCATCCTTCTGCCACTGAGGGTCTCAGACCTCCAGGGGTCAGGCTGGTGGGGGGTGGCCCTGCTCTCCAGCGGTCTGTCCTACGTGTGGCTGTGTAGAGGGAGTAGGCTGCTTGGTGGGGCTCTGCTCAAACACCAGCTCAGGAGTGTACAGTGCCAGGAGCTGGGGGGCTACCAGGAGGTGCAGGGCCTGAGCCCATGGTCTCCAGCTTCATCTGCTCCGGACCCCAGGGCTGCCTATGTGGAGACAGAACCTAAGACCAGGTGGCAGGCTGCTCCAGGTCTTAGGCCAGGCCCAGGACTCCTAGAGCCCAGGACTGGACAGGGCCTCAAAGCTCAATCCCTGAAGGAGGACGCTGGGTCTCTATTGCCCCTGACTTGTCAGAATCCAGCCATGCATCATGGTCCACGGCCCCTGGACAAGGCTTTCACAAGGAGGAGGTCAAGCTGTAAGAATGGAATGGCACCAGCTATGAAACCACCAGAGGGGAACGGAGTGGGACCCACTCCAGGAGTCCAGGCCAGGCAAAGACTTTTAAAGACCAACAGGGAGGATTCGTGTAGCCGCTTACCTGTGGAGTCCCTTGGTCCCCAGTCAGACAGCAGCTGCTCAGTGTAGTGGAGGTATCCACAACTTGTTTGACTTGTGGAACCTCGGAAAGCTCTAAGAAGAGCCATGTGATGGAAATCCCTACACATAGTGCCAGGCGCAGCCATCATGGGGCATGCGTGCAATGGGAGGGGATCTCTCTGGAAAGCCTTTAAGAAGGTGTTCATCTCAGAGAAAAGGCACAAGCCCCCCCACCCTTCCTGCTCCCCAGACCCAATCCTGCCCAGGACTGCCAGGAATGATTTCATCCTGGGGTCAACATTCACAGCTCCCCCATTTTGATCAAAGTTGCTCCAAAGCTTTGCTGATGAACTAACTCGCAGGCAGGTTCTACATGTCCCTGGGTGCTGAATGGACCTGTCCCAGATGGTTGGCCAGGTCCCACATGGAAGACTGGGTTGAAACCCTGTAACCATGTTGGAGCAACACAGAAGCCAGAAAGAAGAGTCCTGGTGAGTCCATCTGCCTGCTGTTGCCAGGTGTGGCCTTGCTGGACCATCTCAGTGCTGGGCCAACATAATTATGCTGGGAGTTGTATTTCTGCAAAGACGGCAGGTACAATTTTACAAGGAAATATGCAAAATAACAGGAATATGATAACCCTGGTTTTCATAACGCTTCTGAGCTGTGGACCTTGGCTCAAAGATGCCAAGTCAGACACCCACATGGGCATCTGGGGAAACCAGAGGCAGCGAGAGCCTATGTGCTCATTCTGTGGAGCTGATCTCAGTTTCCCTGAGGCTTCCCTGGAGCACTGTGTATAGAGTCTTGGCACATTTTATCATTTAAGCAATAGACAGGCTGCAGCAGGGTTACCCATTAATGTCCAACGTGATGCCTTCCCGATAAGGAGAATGTTTTATTTTACACTAATATCATTCTGAACAGAAAAGTGATATTGCCAAGTTACCCATTGGATGGACCAGAGGGCTTCTTAGGTCAGAGTCACAGAGTTGGCTATGAGGTTGTCACTACGTCACTGTCACCTTGGCACCAGATGCATAAGACAGGCCCAAAGGAAAAGGAGGAGAGTGTCACTGTGGTTCCCACATGTCTGGTTGTGTGCCAACAAGCTGGGGACAGACTCTGCAGCCATATCAGGCACATTCTGTCCCCTTGTGGTCACCTCAGGTGGTCCAGACCCTGCTCTGGGGCCCTAGGAAAGAGCAGTCTCTGATCTAGGTCTGATAGTTGTAGCAGATATTATTAGAGAAAGCTGGAAGAATTTAGGATCCAGTCTGATCCACAGGTTGATAATTTTTAAAAACAGAAGCAGTGAGCAGAGCGATTAACTAATAACAAGTGCATTTAGATTTTCCTTACAGAGTTTTCCAATACTCATACTGATTCTCACCAAAGATAACCTCTTTAATTCTCAAATTAGTTCAGTCTTACCAGATTTGGCTCGCTTGTCTATATAAATGCAAGGAGAAAAGGGCCCTGCCATGCAGTAATCTGGGCCTAGAGACCTAGGAGGTCAGAAAGCCAGAGGAGGTGGAAACTGAGCTGGCCGTAGGGCCTTGCCTCCAGGGCTCCGGGGCCCTGGGAGGGGACAGCTGTGTACTCTCACCCTCCCAGCCGGGGTGGTCACGGTGGGGAGAACTGTCCCTCTGAAGCTCTGAAGCTCTGCGTGCAGCTGCATCCCCATAAGCATTAGAAACACAGTTTTTAATTTGGGAAAGTAAATGCTGCTGCCATTGTTTACAGAAGTCTGTTTACCAACTTGCAGCAACATGGAGAGCTCAAAAAAAGTCTCCTCCACTCTAGGAAACTGTAACAGTCAGGAAAAGAGCAACAATGTTTCAAACACTAGACATAAAATCCCAGATTCCAGCAGCCCCTTGGTCTCCTGAGCTGGTCCCCTGGGCCTAGGGAACAGTGTCATAGGCTCGCACCAGCTTCCTCACCAGAGTTCTGGGAACTCCGACTGTCCAGTGGTCTTAGGGCTATCGGAAACCTGTATTCAGGTGTATCTGTCATACTCCTTTCCATAAATCTGACAGTAAATGCTTCTTGTAGAAGAATCAAAGCTGGGGGCAAGACAGAGCAGCTGCGCTTGGAATCCGGGCAAGAGCGCGGGGCTGGCTCCTCATCACCTGGCATCTCCAGGCACGGCCACTCTGGCCGTGTCACACCAGGACCAACTCCCTTTCACCAGCTCAGCACATTCGCACCAACACATCTCCCAGCATGCACACACGGAGTAGATGGGCTCACGGCCCCGCTCACAGCCCCCCCGCCCCATGTCCTGCCAGGCCCCGGCCCCACCTCTACAAGGTGAATGGTGAGTCTTCTGAGGTCCTCCAGGGCTGAACTGGAAGGCCTCCAGATAGTTTGGGGTGAAAAAGACTTAATGTAGAACCTTGATCCTTAGTGGATCCTTGGCAGCCACAGCTGTCAGGGCTTTTAAAACATCTATTCAGAGCAGGATCACAGCTCATGGAGAAAAAGCCATTCACCAGAGTGACAACTAGGAGTCAGAAAAGGCAAAGCAAAACAACTCTCTTAAGGCTCAGTTTTTCTAGTAATGGGGAAAAACCAACAAAGACACAAAACGCTTTGTTTCCTGGGCCAGTTATGACAAGGAAGAGAGAATGCCACCCGGCGGTGGCCCTGGGCCCCTGCTCAGACAGCCTGGGATCCACCCCTGGAGGGGCCCTTGAGTGTGACCAGACGTGGTCCACGAGTATGCCAGGTAACGGAGGAGGCACACCAAGGGGCGCCTGGAGACAGGCAGAGCTCCAGTCCGGGCCACAAGAACAGAGGCAGAACAGGGAAGAAAGAGCCAGGGCCTCACAGAAGTGGGTCCGAGAAACCAAGGGACCACCACCTCAGCTGAGAAGTCAGCTGCACAGGGCAAGGCAGAGAGGGGCCGCTCGGGGCCGCTGAGCCTTAAAGAGACTGACTTCAGAATTAAACACCAAGACCTCTTGCAAACTCTTCCTGAGCAGATCAGTTACTCTCAGAACACCTGTTGATTCCAGCATAGTGGGCTAGATTCTAGTTTTGTGCCAGTATATCATGCTAGATTTTCAGAAACCTATCAACAACTTTAACAACTTGACCACACAGAAATCCCTTTTGTGACATGATAGCCGTAAGTTTATTCTTTCTTGTTCAAGAAGTCATTTTCCTTTTGTGTTCTTTACATTGTGTGTGTGTGTGTGTGTGTGTGTGTGTGTAAATCAGGGTATTTAATTCTTGGTAACTTTAATTTTCACTGAACAAACCCAGGAAGAGAGCCATTTCAAACTGCCTGCCACACACTGACAGTTCACCAGACAGATTTCATGATTTCTTGAAACACGATTCCTCATAGAGCAACTGACATTTCAGTAATGTCAGCAACTTAGAAGTAACATAGACATATTATGAGTATCTATTACTTAATAGATACTTTTTCTAATTTTTTCTAATTACATGAAACGTCCATTTATGAACACCTACTCCATTTGCATTTACCTAATTTATTTACTTTTAACTATCATATCTCTATTGCATAAGAAAACTAAACATCAGGCTAGCATAAGCTTCATTTCAAGTTATTTCTCTGTCACAGAAAAGCCCTACAAGTTACCTGGGTGTACTTAATGCCCAGGAGCAATGGCCCTTCGTCTGCCTGCTTGCCCTGGGGTCAGACTGTGCTTCTGCCACCCAGCGTTGGTGCTGAAGTACTCACAGCCTAGAAGAGCTCAGTTTCAGGATGCCAATGGTGCCTTTCAAGGCTGCTTATCAGAGATGCAGGAGCAGACAGTCTTACTCTGAGGTTGGATTGATGTTTAAGAGCTTTGTGGCAACAAGTCAGAAGTGTGCAGGACAGTACTGGGCATCTGACAAACTTAAAATCAGTTTACTTATGAAAGATTCATCTAAGTTACATGAATGAAAAGCATTTGGGTTAACTACTATATATTTTTAGCAAGCTTAAATTTAATTTATGAGCAACCATTTGTCTCTAAGTAAATTTGATTTATGAGCACCCATTTATCTCTAAGACAATTAAAAATAGAGCTCTTGTAAATCCATGGTAGAAAAATCTTAAGATACAGAGCACACACATAGACAGAAAACAAATTCACAGACATAATTTCAAATTTTCCTTTTAAATAAAACCCATCTTTCAGCTTGGCATTAGAGCAGACAGTGACAAAACATTTTCTGGCTCCTTTCTGGGGTCTTCGGGTCTTGTCTGAGTCTCCGAGCAAGTGGGTTGATGCCTTTTAGGTCCTGACTGGTCCAGAGTTAACCCTAACGTGGCAGATGAAAACAGCACAGGTCTCATGTGATACGGAGCCCTGGTAGGAGCAAAGACCCCAGGGAAGTTAAACCAGGGATGCTAGAGGAGACAGTGGTCTCCTAAAAGCAGGGCATACAGCCTCCTTGAGAGGCTGTGGAGAGGCCACCCTGCTGAGCCCAGCCTAAGGCTTCCTCTGGTCTGGACCCTGTACCCTCCAGGGTAGGTGCTGCCTCTGCATGTCAGCAGGGCCCCGGCGCACATGGAAGCTGCACATCCTGCTCCTAAGGAACAACAGTTATGAGCCTTGCTCCCTATAGCAAAAGTGCAGGCACAGAGACACTAGGCATCCTGCGTCTCTCCTTTCCCTCAGAAGCTTCCTGCTGGCAGCTGGGTCACCTCAGCCCTCAGCACGAAGGGGTCAGGCAGGAAGAGGGATTGTAGGGAGGGAAGGGAAGGGCTGCATTCTGGCCTTGAGCTGCATTTCAGTGTAGCAGTGTCTGTGCTTGGGAGTTAGCATGGCCCCAGGAAACAAATGTCCCGGGTGCCTTGTGCCATCAAAGATGTGCATGGATTTCCCAGCCAGCCATGTCCCAGGGGGCTGTCCAGGCTGTCCAGATGCACAAATAGCCAGAAGAGACCACACAGGAGTGCTCCCAGTTTCAGATTAGCTGTGAACACAGGCACTTAGAGCCACATAAGGCACCACTCTAGCAGGACACAGAAGTGCCCAGGAAAGACAGAGGCTCCCAGAGTCCCCAAAGACTCAAGGTCCCTTACTCAAGGCATTTAAATCAGACTTCAAATAAGGTCAGCAGGGCCTCCACCAAAAGGGGGGCCTGGACTGGGAGAAGTCTCCCCAGACAGAAAGGTGAGCCCTGGGGACAAACCCAGGCCTCTATGCTGCACTGTGGTCTCAGGAGCCACAGGGTCCTTCCAAGGTGGTCTTGCTTCTGGTCCCACTTATGGACACCAGATGTATCACCCTTAGTAATCAGAGAGACTCTGGAGTTCAGTGTACTGAGGGAACAGCAGAGCGTGGCCATGGAGTACAGGTAGCACCAAGAGAGCCTTCAAGCAGGTCCAGGCTAGCAGAGATGTTGGACAGAAAGAGAACAGTAAGCTGCTGGCTTGTGGAGCTCGGCGGTCTGCAGGTGCAGGCAGCAGCCAGCTTGGCCAGGGAGGTGCCCAGAGCATCGTGAGATGCCGCCTTGGAGAGCGCTGAAGAAGCCTCCTAGGAGGATTGTCACACGGTGCCAGCGGCACACAGACCCCGGGGTGGAGCAGCCCAAGCATCCTCGGGATAGCAGCTACCTCAGGTTGGCAGAGCCGCCCTGGCACCACTCCCAGCCCAGTTTGCCTGGGTCTATAGGAGCAATGCGAAACAACCCGGAGGAGGGGAGAAAGCAGCCGCAGGGCTGGACAGCATCCACGCCTGAGGCCCCACCTATCATTCCGTGGTCCCAGATGCCAAGAGGGCACAGCCAAGGCAGCAGGTGAAAGGGCTTGGGAGTGAAGAGGGCCTTGGCCACAAGCACCTGCAGGCTTTGCGCGAACTTCTACACCCCATGGAGCTGGAAACCTCGGTTCTGTACACAGGGCCTTCCTCCCAACCTCCCCGCTTCCTGGGGCGCCCAGGCCTGGGACCCCACCCACACCTTCCCCAGCCCTAGCCAGGGCCTGCTGTGGGACTCAGGCCCAAGGGAGCAGGGAGCACGGGTCACTCTGGTGGGAGCAAAGCTGGAGCACCTCCTGCGATTGGGAGTGAAGAAGGGGTTGTGACTTGTTTCCAACCAGCCCAGGGAGCTTGCCTGGGTCCCGCCTGGCCAGGCGTCTGCCGGCTCCCATGAGAAATAGGTGGTGTGGAAAAAGGAAAAGTAAACTTAGCACTGTTGACCAACCTGGGGAGAAGCAGGAGTCCCTTCCACCCAGCATCGGAGCTCATTCTCAGATGGAAACCCCCATCTAGCAAAGTAGGTGGAGCTGTGTCTCTGAAGCTATGGGGACTGTAGCCCACGAAGCCAGCCGTGGCATTTACACACATAAGGAAGTTGCAAAAACTAGCACACACCTTCAATATTGTCGTGAGCCCTGTCATCAACAGAGCAGACACGTCCGTCTTTCCACATCACAGTTTACTGAATGGCTGTCCCACCCTCCTCCAGGCAGCTCACTGAATACCTGCAGGTCACCTGGTAGTCGTGAGCCCTGCAGCCACAGGTTCTTTTTTCCCTTTTCTTTTTTTCAGTATCTGTAACACTCAAGTCACACGTGACATGTGACATTATTATATATGTAGGGTTACTGAAAGGCTAAGAAAGGGTCAAGGCAGCCACAGGTCCTGGAGGCTGAACTGAGAGCCCAGGCAGAGTGTCACATAGGTGGTCAGACACGGTGAGGAGCCTAGGACTTGCTCAGGGTCTGGAGCTGTCGGAGCACAGGGACTTATTCTAGGTCGAGGTCCTGACAGCAGTTTCACAGTGTCAGCTTGGAGTGGACCATGTGTGGCCATGGCCATCATAGGCAGGAGAAACTGCACCATGCTAAAGCCCAGGACAGAGATTTGGAGGTTTGTCATTGTGGCAATTTCCTGGGCCAGGTACATGGCAAGTGACCAGGTGACAGGGTCAGAGTGCTGCATGTCTAGTCTCAGGGTACCCCTCATTTTATAGATCTTGAGTGAGGGGGCTGCATCAACTGGTGGTCTGGGGTATTCAATAAGCTTGTGAGCCTGGTTTTTCTGATATGAATCTGTGCACCCATGCACTCTGTGCTTCTGATTAACTTGATAAGTTCAGAGGTAGTCATTCTCGTTTGCATGAGTAATTTATTTACCAGTTTGTGCCTTATACTGGTGCGCAGCAGGTGATGGTTGGACAAAGTGTGGAGTCATCCACCTCAGCAGTTGAATTCAAAGTGGAGTAGATCATGGCAAACTACTGCTCTACAAGATAGAGCAGCAAACCGTTAGGTACAGCCTGGAAACTGCTGTTCTACATGTCACGGAGTAGCTCAGAACAGAGCACAGCATGCTCTCCATGGATGTATGGATTGTGTTAGCTTTACCTCACTGTGACCAAAATACCCAAGGAGAACCACGTAGAGGGGGGAAGGTTCATTGGGGCTCATGGTCTCAGAGGTCTCAGTCCACAGACGGCCAACTCCACTGCTCTGGGCCCAGGTGAGGCATCACTTCGTGGGGGAAGGAAAGCTGCTCAGCTCACGGTGGGTTAGGAAGCAGAGAGGAAGGAGGAGGCCACAGGGAAGATGCATCTCCCAGGACCAACCCCAGTGCCCACCCCTCCATCCACACCCCACCTGCCTATAGTTAGCACCCAGTCAGCCCATTCTCACTGCATGGCTGATGAGTTACAGCTCTCACAGTCTAGTTGCATCAGCTCTGAACATTCCTGCATTAACAGGAGCCTTGGGGGACACCTCACGTCCAAACCATAACCCAGGCCATGCTGTAATCTTTTTTCAAACCAAAGCAATGAACTCCAAATAAATATAATTACTGAGAAATATTGTCCTCTGATCGTCATCTTATCAACCAGTACCTCAAGAGCAAATGGTTTATCACAGCCCCACAAGACAGCATAACACCCAGTACTGCAAAAAGAACCACTCAGGGTCTCAGTGTGCTCCCTGATGAGAAAACCCAGCTGGACTCATCGGTCCAAACCAAAACTTTCCTGTCCTTACCCCCAAAACATTTTCGAGAGGCTGAGTATTCCACAGGAAGGATGGGAAACCCAAGATGGATGACATTTCTGGAAGCTGCTGGGATTCCCCTGGAGTTCCGCCTGCAGGTAGGTTCCACTGGCCAGAAGCAGTGGAGCTCCTCTTCCTTAGAGACACTGCTGCCATAGCTATGCAGTCCCAGGGCACCATCCTTGCTCTGGCTGCTAATTTTTCAAACTGCTACCATGGGGAAAGAGGCTAGACCCTGCCACTGGCTGTGCCACAAATACTGGGATTCAAATTGGCAGAAAAACAGATTCATATAAAGTTAGCTTTAAAGGGAGACAGAGGGGACCTTTTGTTTGGTCTGAAATCACCATCATCAGAGAACTCAGGGGTGAAGAAAGCTTTTACAAAAGAAGAGGCGGCAAAGCCAGATAAAAGACAAGAAGTCCATTCTTGCAGATTTGGCCAGGGCACCTCAGTCTCTTCCTGGAAGGAGGAAGTTTTTATTCTCAGATGAGGAAGTTCAGAATTTAAAACAATTTTCAGGGATTGTTTTGAATCCTGCAGGAACGAGTTATCTGGAAATTGCCCTTAATTGCAGAGGAAATCTATTTCCCTTGGTTAGGAATGTGTTGGGGCAACTCCCCAGATAGCATCTCCAGTACAGGAGGCAAGGCAGGCTCGTGGGAGAGCCCCCTTGGGTGTGTGCACTGGGGAGACTCCAGCTCATGCAGCCTCAGACACAGAAGTTCAAAGATAGTGAACAGGAATGACTTTGAGTGGGGAGTTTAGTGTTAAGAAGAGGACATAGGGCTAGGGTTGTAGCTTGTAGTAGAGCACTTGCCTTGCATGCGTGAGGCCCTGGATTCAATTCTCAGCATCACATTAAAAAATAAATAAAAATAAAGATATTGTGTCCATCTACAACTAAAAAAAAATTTAAAAGAGATGAGGTTACAATAAGCAAAGTTTACTTCAAACACCTAGAAGAGGCAGCCCTTGGCTGGTTTTGTCTGGCTCCCTGTGGTTTCCTCTGGAGGGCTTGATCTGAAACAGAGCAGGAGCTGGGAGGGACACTTGGGGTCTTCAAAGATCTCCTCCATTGACCCCTGAGTCCCTGCATAAAAGGCAGCAGGACGGCCTGGAAAACGTGCTTTACTGGACCCAAACACTACTCAGACAAGAGAGGGGCACAACAGGCAGAAGCACAGGAACCAGCAAGACTCTGGAGAGTCGGGGCACGTGAGAGGAGCCTCCATGGGCAAAAGGGTCCCAGAAGTCCAGGCAAGGCCACCCCACTGCACTGGACTTGTCCATATCAGAGTCTGATTCAGGGTCCCTGGGAGCTGGGGGGTTCTCGGCCACTGTCACTGTTCAGGGTGGACAGTGGAGTGGATCAGATGAGCAGGCAAGGAGTCTCCTGTACCACAGGGGTACAGCCCCATGGGGAGCAAGGAGGGAGGCGGGAACCCAGCAGGGAGCCCGCATGCTGGCCCTTGCTTTCAAATACCCATGTATATCCTGGGGATGAAGGTCAGTAAGAAAAGCAGGCTGACATTGGGTTGCTGGCACTGGGTGATGGGAAGGGGCCACCCAGGCCAGGGACAGAGGCAGCAGCAGCCTGGCTGACCTGAGTGCCACCTGGCTATGAGTGAGCAGTAGAGTGGTGGGATTTGAGGAAAGGAGAGAACCGGGCAATGAGCAAAGGTACCCTTCACTCAAGGTCAGTGGTGGTCATCACAGAGTGCTCTGTGGTCTAAAGCTTGAACCTTCCTCCAGGCTCCCAGAGCCCAGGAGGACAGTGCCAGCCGGGACTTGGCAAAGCCTTCCCAAGGGAGGAGGGCGCCTCCTTCAAACCTGTTGCTCAAGGGGACAGCTTCTGACAGACCTTCCAGGGAGCCAAGATGGTGGCCACCAACTGGATTCCAGGGTCATTTGCCCTGCTCCTAGGGCTGTGATGGGCTTCTAATACACCCAAGGACACACCAAGAGACTGTCATAGGCCACAGGCTGAAGGTCCCCGAGTGCTGGGCTCAGGGTGTCTGGCACAAGGTGAGCGGCCCCCAGGTGCTTGAGAAAGGAGCAGATCACCCAGGAGGACAGAGGCTATGGCCATAAGGGTGCCAAGAGCACTGAGGGCAAGGGGAGCTGGGAGGACCCACCCCGGGACGACGGGGAAGCAAGTTGTGGCAGGAGAAGGGAGCTCAGCACTGGCAAGTGCTAAAGGGAAGCACAGGCAGAGGAGGGGGACGGTGACGGCCTTGTGAACCAGGCTCTGGGCACATTGGAGTCCCAGCAGAGGGAGAGCACGGGTAGGGGAGAGACAAATACAGTAAGACAGGCATGAGGTGGAGGGCCCCAAATAACTGTAGGTTATATCTAAAAACCAGAGAAGTGACAAGGTGGGGTACCAAGTATGAGAAAAGACTGGTGGCGACGAAGCTCTTGAGAGAAGAGAGTTGGGACCATGGTTCACCATCCATGGCCAGTAACATGCATCATCAGAGGTCGGGCGCCAGGGAGAGCCACTCCACCTGAGGTCCAGGTGGGGGCGTGAGCTCCACCTGAGGTCTGGGTGCCAGGGCGAGGGAGATCCACCTGAGGTCTGGGTATGACCTGTTCTCCAGGAAGTGGGACACAGCATGGACTTCCTGGGCTGCAGGTTGGGACCGAGTCACAGAGAAGGGTGGGAAGTCACAGCACAGTGATAGCCAATGCAAGGGCACTGGCAGGAAATTCCTCTCCAGCCCAGGGGCCAACCTGGGCAGCTGCACTGGTGACCAGGGATGGGGGAACACAGGGTTGGGCCCTGTTTGCTGAGGATGCCAGACCCAGCAAGGCAAGGCCATAGCCATGCACTGCAGTCCCCGTGTCAGAGCTCCTCTGCCTCATGCCAATAAGATCAGAACCAGAAAGCAGTGGAGGAGGCAGGGCCATGTCCCATCTTCTAAGGCCTCTAGGGACTTACCTGGCTCAGTGCGTCCAGGCTGAACAGGGCTTGGCCAACTGCTGCTTCTGGATACAGAACCCAGACCAGGGACAGGAGTCCCTCTATATCTTGGGGGAGCAGGAGGAGCCTCCCTGGGGGCCTCAGGTGGACAAAGCTCTAATCATGGAGGAAAAAGAGGACTGTGGTGGGCAACCATGGAGCAGACCCTGGGGCAAAAGGGGCTGGCAGACAGGCCCTGGGGAATGGCGTCCTCAGCCTGACTCACCAGTGGCTCCCGTCCTGGTGACAGTGCCCAGGCAATGTGTCAGGCATGGGGCTTGTGGCTCTGAAGCCACAGTCACCCTTTGGGAAGAGGAGGGCAGCTGGCCTGGGGGGTAAAGCCTGCCTAGGAGGGCGTGGGGATGGAGTGGCCAGGTAGACTCAGCCGTCCTGGATCCAGGAAGAGTGAGAGGAGCCAGGGAGCCCTCTCCAGGAGCCAGAGGCCAGGGGTCACCTGCTCAGGGGGGGCAGGCCTGGTGCAGCCACAGCCCCAGGCTGCCTTCTCAGCTCCTGTCCTGTGACCACATCCAGGCCCAAGGCAGGGGCCCTGGCCTCAGTGCAGAACTGGGCAGTGGCTTCAGAGCTCCACGCTAGGGGGCCCGGCCGTAGCCAGGGATCTGTCCTCAGCAGGCTTTTCTCCCCTCACAGGATCCCCACTTCAGCCCCTTCGCAGATGAGCTCACAGACTACGTGACCAGGAGCATCCTGGCCACGCCCATCATGAACGGCAAGGAAGTCGTCGCAGTGATCATGGCAGTGAACAAGCTCAGTGGCCCCTGCTTCACCAGCGAAGACGAAGATGTGAGTGTGCAGGGCTTGAGACCACATCCCTACATGCTCCTGCTGCACGGTCTCCTAGCTGCAGTGCTGCGCTAGCACCCGCCTACACTTGTGTGTACATCTGTGTGTGTGAGCCACACCCTTCTGCACACCTATGCACTAGCCACATCCCTTCTGCACACCTGTGTGTGAGCCACATCCCTTCTTTCTGCACACCCATGTATGAAAACCATGCCTTTCTGCATACCTATGCATTAGCCACATCCCTTCTGCACACCCATGTGTGAGCCATGTCTCCCTGTACAACTGTGAGTCACGTCCCTTCTGCATACCCGTGAACCACGTCCCTCTGCAAACCCATGTATTAGAACCACACACTTCTGTACACTTATTCATGAGCCACATCTCTTCTGCATGCCTATGTGTGAGCCATGTCTGTCTGCACACCTGTTAGTCACATCCCTCTGCACACAGTGTATGTGAGCCATGGGCCTGCACCATGCACCTGAGCTTGTGTGAGTCCATACCAATAGGTGTGTGAACTGGTTGCCGGCATGTCTGTGCATGTATGGTGGTCCTCAGCAGCCTGGGTGCTCATTCCTTCTGCAACCTGGGATTGCTGACTCCTGATTCACAATGGCTCTTTCAGGTTTTCAAGAAATACCTGAATTTCGCTGGGTTGAACCTGAAGATCTATCACTTGAGCTACCTTCACAACTGTGAGACACGCCGAGGCCAGGTATGTATAGTGCAGCAGGGCTGGCCTCCAGCCCTGGCCTTCTGTGCTCTTCAGCTGGCCCATCTTCATGAGTGGCCAAGACAGAGTCATGCTCTGTGTGGGCCAGGCATGACTCTGGTCAGGCGGGCCCCAGTCCTCTGCTCCTGCCCCTGCCCATATGAAGCTGGGTAGTGGAGATGCTGTGCTCACCTGGGCAGGTGGGGCTGCCCCAGGAGGCAGGGACTGTCTTCTGTGACTGAGCTGAAGCTGGGGGGCAGGAAAGAACTCTGCAGGGTCAGGACCCTCCACTGACCTGAATCCTGGCCATGGAGGGAGAGGTGCCTGCAGAAGTGCAGGAGGTCCCACAATTTCCAGACACACCCTGCCGGCCATGGAGGGGCTGATGGCTCGGAGTCCTGGAGCTTAGTGATTGAGCTCCCTGGCAGGTTTGGCCTTGGCTGAGACTGGAATCTACTCTCTGTGAGAGCAAGGGACATGGGGTGGGGGTGGGGTATCCCCTAGGGCCAGTGCACCCTGAGCTGCAGAGGTACCTGAAGGACCCTACAGCCTGAGTCCCCCTCACCCTGAGGCCTGAATAAATGTTGAGCAGGCAGTACAAGGGTCCAGGACTGAGAAAACCATGCCCAGGGTGCCCTAGGGCCATGGAAGGCAGCAGGCCCTCTGTGCCACTTCTTGCTCTGCTTCTGCTACAATGTGCCAGGCCCTGGTCCCCTGCTGCAAACCTATTAGAAAAAATGAGAGGCCGCTTTGCCTAGGCCTCTCGTGCTACCCCACCCCACCCTGACTCACCTTTGGCTCCTGGACCTCTTCAACTCAAGTTAGGGTCTGAACTTTCTGGCACTACAAGATATACAGGCTTCTTTGTACGCCTCCTGCCCAGTCCTGGGTTGGCTCCTGCTCCAAGGAGACCTGTTTCCTGTCATGTTCCACAACTAAACATTCAGGGTCACTCCAAGTGAACTGGGCTGCGAGAAATAATCAGAGACAGAGAAATACCTTTTTCTTTGGGTCCTGCGAGGGCTCCCCTGACCTTCGGGATCCGTGGAAGAGCATGGAGCACATGCTGAACCCTATTATTGGGAAGAAGCCATTCAAATGAGGCAAGGGGTCAGATTTCAGGGGGTTGAGTCTAGCTTTAGATGTCTGCTGTCAGCAGGTTGACTGACATCTGGGAAGACCATGCCCATCTCAGGAGCTGTGTGGGGTTCATGGCAGAGCCAGTGGAAAGACCAGAGCGAGGCCTGCCCAAACAGAGGGGCAACGTCAGTCCAGTCCACCCTGTGCGCTCAGGGCCCGTAGTTCACACACACACAGCCTGTGGCTGCTCGCCACACCTCCTCACTCTCATCGCTCAAAGCTAAGAGGCGCTCAGTTCCTATGAGGTAGCTCCTGACAGTTCCCTTGATCAGAACGTGGAGTTAGGAGACAAGACCAGGCGCTGCGCATGCTCTCTGCTGCAGGGGAGTCCTGCTTCCAGACCCTGTCTGCTGACATAGAGTGCTAACTTGAGTGTTCATGTCTGTATTTCTACATGCAGCTGTCTGCTTCTGGATGAGGTTAAACATGAGTGCTCAGCCTGCTCCTCTGGTGATGTGTAACTTCCCACCATCCTGCCTCCCGCCCCTCACCACTCACTCGCTTGTTCAGAACCTGGTGTAAGGATCGTTAGCCTTTATCCAGCCGAGCACAGCACTACACAGATTCCTGTGCCCTCAGTCTCACAGATGCCACTCATTTCCAAAGTTACAGAAACAAACCCCTTTTCCCCAGACCCTGCAGAAAGGGAGTATAGTAGTACATTTGTAATGCCGTGAAAGTCTCCTGTCACAGCCTGTATTCTTCCTTGAATCCGTCAACCCACTTAATTGATTTGTTTGCACTCATTAAGGTTAGTCTTTGCACTTTGAAAAGTGCAGTGGGCCTCACCACATGCATAATGACATATATCTACCATCACAGTGTCATAAAGAGGACCTCCTTTCCTTAAAAACACCCAGCCACCTGCTCTCTTCCCCACACCCACCTGATCCCAGGGAGCCACAGAGCTGCTATGGGTCCACCTTTTCTGGAACACAGGCAGTTGGTATCTCCAGTGTGTGGCCCTCCATGTGGCTTCTTCCACTTAGCAACATGCACACAGGTCCCTCCGTGTGTCTTTGTAACGGGATCACTCTCTCTTTTTATTGCTCAGGAATATTTCCTGGTCTGGATCTACCACAGTTTGTCCACCCCTCACCCACTGAAGGGCATCTTCCTAGAGCCCAGCTTGGGGCGGTTCTAAAGCTGCCATGAACATCTGTGTGCAGGTTTTTGTGTGATAGGAGCTTTCAGCTCAGTAGGCTGGACATCAGGGGGCACCGCTGCCAGCTCACAGGGCCTGACAATGCTCAAGCGCGAGAAGCTGCACCTCATTCCTGGCAGCAGTGAATGAGGACCCCCCGGCTGCATGCCCGCGCACTCCGCGTCCACCGAGTGGGGCCTAGGGCCCGTGACTGATCACAGAGCCAGGGCCAGGAGGCGGCAATCTTACTGTCGCAGCACGTCTTCTTCTCTATTGAGGTGTCTGTTTGGCTCTTCTTTAAACTGGGCTTTTTTCTTATGGCTTAGTTTTAAGAGTTTCTTGAATATTTGGACACAAGCTCATGAACATGTATGTGCTTTGCACATGTTTTCCCCCAGGATGTGGCTTGTCTTTTCACTCTATTAATAGTATATTTGGCAAAAAAGAAAAAAGAAATTTTAAATTTTAGTAAAGTCCAGTTTCTGAGATATAGAAAGTCCAGTGATCCATTTTCAGAATATGAGTATTTAGCCTTAAATGTAATATTGGGATGTAGGAAAAACAGCAGTAGGGGAGAGAAGGATGGAAAGTTACAAGCAGTTAATGCCTCAGTGTGACAGATTCACAGCCCTGTGACAAACAGGAGGTGGGGGAGGACTGACCCGGTCAAGGAAGATCAACGCGGGGACAGCAGAAAGAATGTTTCTTCAAGTGACCCAACCAGGAGATAATAAGACCTAGGGGACATTGGAGAAGACCACGCACCTTGTGGTCAACCAGCAAGGCATAAGGGGCGGGACTTGTGCACTAGGGAGTGAGCAGTGACTGAGACTGGTCTGGATGTGCCTGCTCTCTGACATCCGCTCTGGCAGGACTGCCATTAGTAGCCTCACTTCTCTGTGCCTGTGGTCTCAGTCCACTCTTTGGATTTGGGCAAGTGAGCATGTTTCTTACACACTTACCTTGGAGGGGGGACACTGAGAATTTAACTGAGGAGTGCTGCATTCAGCTTAGAACAGATGGGAACAGGGGGAACAGAGACCCAGAATCTGGGAATTCAGAAACTGAATTTCCATTCACTTCAGTAACCTGAACTGAATCCCCAGCCCTTTTATTTCAAGACAGAATCTCTCTAAGTTGTCCCAGTTGGCCTTGGATTTGACATCCAACTTCCTCAGACTCCTGAGTTGCTGGGATTGAGGTGGGTGCCACTAAACCAGGATCCATGCTATATCATATATGTTCTTTGTGGGGCTGAGGATGTAGCTCACTTCATAGAGTGCTTGCATTGCATGCACAAGGCTCTGAGTCAATCTCCATCACCAAAAACAATATATATATATATATATATATATATATATATATATATATATATATTTTTTTTTTTTCTTACTGCATCATACTTTATGCTGCACCTAAAATCTCCTCTCAAACCACAGGAGATCCAGATTACTCCTGTGTCAATATCCTATATACCTATGTCTTATATACCTGTGTCTTACATAGGCTCAGATTCATCTTATAAAAGTTCTAAACTATGGCCTAGATTAATTCTTTAAATTTTATTGTGTTTGGAAATGGACAGAATGCCTCTATTTGATTATTTTTATATGGTAAAGAGGATCGAACCCAGGGCCTCATGCATGCTAGGCAGCTCACTGCCTCAGACCTACAGCTCCAGCCCTAGATTCATGATTTAATATAGGTGTCTACCTGCTCAATTTCAACCATTTAGGAAAGACAGTACTAACTCTGATTTGATGGTGTCCCTCCAAATCAAAGTGCAGAAGTCTTGGTGTCAACAGTTATATGGGTCTCTGTTTCTGCTTTTTATGCATGTGGTAAAACTCTGTGGAACAGGACTGAGATCTCATGGGGATGAGGGGTCCCTGTCCCTCCCTGTCCTCTCTGTTCTGCTCTCTGTGGCTGAGTGGTGGGTCCTGGTGAGGTTCTGGGTCCCTGTCCCTCCCTGTCCTCTCTGTTCTGCTCTCTGTGGCTGAGCGGTGGATCCTGGTGTGGTTCTGGGTCCCTGTCCCTCCCTGTCCTCTCTGTTCTGCTCTCTGTGGCTGAGTGGTGTGTCCTGGTGTGGTTCTGGGTCTCTGTCCCTCCCTGTCCTCTCTGTTCTGCTCTCTGTGGCTGAGTGGTGGGTCCTGGTCGGGTTCTGGGTCCCTGTCCCTACCTGTCTTCTCTGTTCTGCTCTCTGTGGCTGAGTGGTGGGTCCTGGTGAGATTCTGGGTCCCTGTCCCTCCCTGTCCTCTCTGTTCTGCTCTCTATAGCAGAGTGGTGGGTCCTGGTTGGGTTCTGGGTCCCTGTCCCTCCCTGTCCTCTCTGTTCTGCTCTCTGTGGCTGAGTGGTGGGTCCTGGTCGGGTTCTGGGTCCCTGTCCCTCCCTGTCCTCTCTGTTATACTCTCTGTGGCTGAGTGGTGGGTCCTGGTCGGGTTCTGGCTCTCTGTCACTCCCTGTCCTCTCTGTTCTGCTCTCTGGGGCTGAGTGGTCGGTCCTGGTCGGGTTCTGGGTCTCCTTCCCTCCCTGTCCTCTCTGTTCTGCTCTGTGTGGCTGAGTGGTGGATCCTGGTCGGGTTCTGGGTATCTGTCCCTCCCTGTCCTCTCTGTTCTGCTCTGTGTGGCTGAGTGGTGGATCCTGGTCGGGTTCTGGGTCTCTGTCCCTCCCTGTCCTCTCTGTTCTGCTCTCTGTGCCTGAGTGGTGGGTCCTGGTGTGAATCTAAGTCCCTGTCCCTCCCTCTCCTCTCTGATCTGCTCTCTGTGGCTGAGTGGTGAGTCCTGGTGAGGTTCTGGGTCCCTGTCCCTCCCTGTCCTCTCTGTTCTGCTCTCTGTGGCTGAGTGGTGAGACCTGGTCGGGCTCTGGGTCCCTGTCCCTCCCTATCCTCTCTGTTCTGCTCTCTGTGGCTGAGTGGTGAGACCTGGGAGGGTTCTGGGACCCTGTACCTCCCTGTCCTCTCTGTTCGGCTCTGTGTGGCTGAGTGGTGGGTCCTGGTCGGTTTCTGGGTCCCTGTCCCTCCCTGTCCTCTCTGTTCTGCTCTGTGGGGCTGAGTGGTGAGACCTGCTAGGGTTCTGGGTGTCTGTCCCTCCCTGTCCTCTCTGTTCTGCTCTCTGTGGCTGAGTGGTGGGTCCTGTTTGGGTTCTGTGTCTCTGTCCCTCCCTGTCCTCTCTGTTCTGCTCTCTGTGGCTGAGTGGTGAGACCTGGGAGGGTTCTGGGACCCTGTACCTCCCTGTCCTCTCTGTTCGGCTCTGTGTGGCTGAGTGGTGGGTCCTGGTCGGTTTCTGGGTCCCTGTCCCTCCCTGTCCTCTCTGTTCTGCTCTGTGGGGCTGAGTGGTGAGACCTGCTAGGGTTCTGGGTGTCTGTCCCTCCCTGTCCTCTCTGTTCTGCTCTCTGTGGCTGAGTGGTGGGTCCTGCTGTGGTTCTCGGTCCCTGTCCCTCCCTGTCCTCTCTGTTCTGCTCTATGTGGGGCTGAGTGGTGAGACCTGGTCGGGTTCTGGGTCCCTATCCCTCCCTGTCCTCTCTGTTCTGCTCTCTGAGGCTGAGTGGTGGGTCCTGGTGTGGTTCTGGGTCTCTGTCCCACCCTGTCCTCTCTGTTCTGCTCTCTGTGGCTGAGTGGTGGGTCCTGGTGAGGTTGTGGGTCCCTGTCCCTCCCTGTCCTCTCTGTTCTACTCTGTGTGGCTGAGTGGTGGGTCCTGGTCGGGTTCTGGGTCCCTGTCCCTCCCTGTCCTTTCTGTTCTGCTCTCTGGGACTGAGTGGTGAGACCTCGTCGGGTTCTGGGTCTCTGTCCCTCCCTGTCCTCTCTGTTCTGCGCTGTGTGGCTGAGTGGTGGGTCCTGGTCGGGTTCTGGGTCCCTGACCCTCCCTGTCCTCTCTGTTCTGCTCTCTGTGGCTGATTGGTGGGTCCTGGTCGGGTTCTGGGTCCCTACCCTCCCTGTCCTCTTTGTTCTGCTCTCTGTGGCTGAGTGGTGGGTCCTAGTCGGGTTCTGGGTCCCTGACCTTCCCTGTCCTCCCTGTTTTGCTCTCTGTGGCTGAGTGGTGGGTCCTGGTCGGGTTCTGGGTCCCTGTCCCTCCCTGTATTCTCTGTTCTGCTCTCTGTGGCTGAGTGGTGGGTCCTGGTGTGGTTCTGGGTCCCTGTCCATCCCTGTCCTCTCTGTTCTGCTCTCTGTGGCTGAGTGTTGGTTCATGGTCGGGTTCTGGGACTCTGTCCCTCTCTGTCCTCTCTGTTCTGCTCTCTGTGGCTGAGTGGTGGGTCCTGGTGAGGTTCTGGGTCCCTGTCTCTCCCAGTCCTCTCTGTTCTGCTCTGTATGGCTGAGTGGTGTGTCCTGGTTGGGTTCTGAATCCCTGTCCCTCCCTGTCCTCTCTGTTCTGCTCTCTGGGGCTGAGTGATGAGACCTGGTCGGGTTATGGGTCTCTGTCCCTCCCTGTCCTCTCTGTTCTGCTCTCTGGGGCTGAGTGGTGGGTCCTGGTCGGGTTCTGGGTCTCTGTTCCTACCTGTCCTCTCTGTTCTGCTCTCTGTGGCTCAGTGGTGGGTCCGGGTCAGGTTCTGGGTCCCTATCCCTCCCTGTCCTCTCTGTTCTACTATCTGTGGCTGAGTGGTGGGTCCTGGTCGGGTTCTGAGTCCCTGTCCCTCCCTGTTCTCTCTGTTCTGCTCTGTGTGGCAGAGTGGTGGGTCCTGGTGTGGTTCTGGGTCTCTGTTCCTCCCTGTCCTCTCTGTTCTGCTCTCTGTGGCTGAGTGGTGGGTCCTGGTCAGGTTCTGGGTCTCTGTCCCTTTCAGTACTCTCTGTTCTGCTCTCTGTGACTGAGTGGTGGGTCCTGGTGTGGTTCTGGGTCTCTGTCCCTCCCTGTCCTCTCTGTTCTGCTCTCTGTGGCTGAGTGGTGGGTCCTGGTCGGGTTCTGGGTCTCTGTCCCTCCCTGTCCTCTCTATTCTGCTCTCTGTGGCTGAGTGGTGGGTCCTGGTGAGGTTCTGGGTCCCTGTCCCTCCATGTCCTCTCTGTTCTGCTCTCTGTGGCTGAGTGGTGGGTCCTGGTCGGGTTCTGGGTCTCTGACCCTCCCTGTCCTCTCTGTTCTGCTCTCTGTGGCTGAGTGGTGGGTCCTAGTCGGGTTCTGGGTCCCTGTCCCTCCCTGTCCTCTCTATTCTGCTCTCGGTGGCTGAGTGGTGGGTCCTGGTGAGGTTCTGGGTCCCTGTCCCTCCATGTCCTCTCTGTTCTGCTCTCTGGGGCTGAGTGGTGAGACTGGTCGGGTTCTGGGTCTCTGTCCCTCCCTGTCCTCTCTATTCTGCTCTCTGTGGCTGAGTGGTGGGTCCTGGTATGGTTCTGGGTCCCTGTCCCTCCCTGTCTTCTCTGTTCTGCTCTCTGTGGCTGAGTGGTGGGTCCTGGTCGGGTTCTGGGTCTCTGTCCCTCCCTGTCCTCTCTGTTCTGATCTCTGTGGCTGAGTGGTGGGTCCTGGTGTGGTTCTGGGTCCCTGTCCCTCCCTGTCCTCTCTGTTCTGCTCTCTGTGGCTGAGTGGTGGGTCCTGGTCGGGTTCGGGGTCTCTGTCCCTCACTGTCCTCTCTGTTCTGCTCTCTGGGGCTGAGTGGTGGGTCCTGGTCGGGTTCTGGGTCCCTGTCCCTCCTTGTCCTCTCTGTTCTGCTCTGTGTGGCTGAGTGGTGGGGCCTGGTCCGGTTCTGGGTCTCTGTCCCTCCCTGTCCTCTCTGTTCTGCTCTCTGTGGCTGAGTGGTGTGTCCTGGTGTGGTTCTGGGTCCCTGTCCCTCCCTGTCCTCTCTGTACTGCTCTCTGTGGCTGAGTGGTGGTTCCTGTTGTGGTTCTGGGTCCCTGACCCTCCCTGTCCTTTCTGTTCTGCTCTGTGTGGGTGCGTGGTGGGTCCTGGTCTGGTTCTGGGTCTCTGTTCCTCACTGTCCTCTCTGTTCTGCTCTCTGGGGCTGAGTGGTGGGTCCTGGTCGGGTTCTGGGTCCCTGTCCCTCCTTGTCCTCTCTGTTCTGCTCTGTGTCGCTGAGTGGTGGGGCATGGTCGGTTCTGGGTCCCTGTCCCTCCCTGTCCTCTCTGTTCTGCTCTCTGTGGCTGAGTGGTGGGTCCTGGTCGGGTTCTGGGTCTCTGTCCCTCCCTGTCCTCTCTGTTATGTTCTCTGTGGCTGAGTGGTGTGTCCTGGTGTGGTTCTGGGTCCCTGTCCCTCCCTGTCCTCTCTGTTCTGCTCTCTGTGGGACTGAGTGGTGAGACCTGGTCGGGTTCTGGGTCCCTGTCCCTCCCTGTCCTCTATGTTCTGCTCTCTGTGGCTGAGTGGTGGTTCCTGTTGTGGTTCTGCGTCTCTGTCACTCCCTGTCCTCTCTGTTCTGCTCTCTGGGGCTGAGTGGTGGGTCCTGGTCTGGTTCTGGGTCCCTGTCCCTCCCTGTCCTCTCTGTTCTGCTCTGTGTGGCTGAGTGGTGGGTCCTGGTCGGGTTCTGGGTCTCTGTCCCTCCCTGTCCTCTCTGTTCTGCTCTCTGTGGCTGAGGGGTGGGTCCTGGTCGGGTTCTGTGTCTCTTTCCCTCCCTGTCCTCTCTGTTCTGCTCTCTGTGGCTGAGTGGTGGGTCCTGGTCTGGTTCTGGGTCCCTGTCCCTCCCTGACCTCTCTGTTCTGCTCTCTGTGTCTGAGTGGTGATTCCTGGTGTGGTTCTGGGTCTCTGTCCCTCCCTGTCCTCTCTGTTCTTCTCTCAGTGGCTGAGTGGTGAGTCCTGGTGTGCTTCTGGGTCTCTGTCCCTCCCTGTCCTCTCTGTTCTGCTCTCTGTGTGGCTGAGTGGTGGGTCCTGGTCGGGTTCTGGGTCCCTGTCCCTCCCTGTCCTCTCTGTTCTGCTCTGTATGGCTGAGTGGTGGGTCCTGGTCGGGTTCTGGGTCTCTGTCCCTCCCTGTCCTCTCAGTTCTGCTCTCTGTGGCTGAGTGGTGGGTCCTGGTTGGGTTCTGGGTCCCTGTCCCTCCCTGTCCTCTCTGTTCTGCCCTGTGTGGCTGAGTGGTGGGTCCTGGTCGAGTTCTGGGTCTCTGTCCCTCCCTGTCCTCTCTGCTCTGCTCTCTGTGGCTGAGTGGTGGGTCCTGGTCGGGTTCTGGGTCCCTGTCTTCCCTCTCCTCTCTGTTCTGCTCTCTGTGGCTGAGTGTTGGGTCCTGGTGTGGTTCGGGTCCCTGTCCCTCCCTGTCCTCTCCGTTCTTCTCTCTGTTGCTGAGTGGTGGGTCCTGGTCCGGTTCTGTGTCCCTCTCCCTCCCTGTCCTCTCTGTTCTTTTCTCTGTGGCTGAGTCTTGGGTCCTGATCGGGTTCTGGGTCTCTGTCCCTCCCTGTCCTCTCTGTTCTGCTCTCTGTGGCTGAGTGGTGGGTCCTGGTCGGGTTCTGGGTCCCTGTCCCTCCCTGTCCTCTCTGTTCTGCTCTCTGTGGCTGAGTGGTGGGTCCTGATCGGGTTCTGGGTCTCTGTCCCTCCCTGTCCTCTCTGTTCTGCTCTCTGGGGCTGAGTGGTGGGTCCTGGTCGGGTTCTGGGTCCCTGTCCCTCCCTGTCCTCTCTGTTCTGCTCTCTGTGGCTGAGTGTTGGGTCCTGGTCAAGTTCTGGGTCCCTGTCCCTCCCTGTCCTCTCTGTTCTGCTCTCTGGGGCTGAGTGGTGGGTCCTGGTGTGGTTCTGGGTCCCTGTCCCTCCCTGTCCTCTCTGTTCTGCTCTCTGTGGCTGAGTGGTGGGTCCTGTTTGGGTTCTGTGTCTCTGTCCCTCCCTGTCCTCTCTGTTCTGCTCTCTGTGGCTGAGTGGTGGGTCCTGTTTGGGTTCTGTGTCTCTGTCCCTCCCTGTCCTCTCTGTTCTGCTCTCTGTGGCTGAGTGGTGGGTCCTGGTCGGGTTCTGTGTCTCTGTCCCTCCCTGTCCTCTCTGTTCTGCTCTCTGTGGCTGAGGGGTGGGTCCTGTTTGGGTTCTGTGTCTCTGTCCCTCCCTGTCCTCTCTGTTCTGCTCTGTGTGGCTGAGTGGTGGGTCCTGGTCGGGTTCTGGGTCCCTGTCCCTCCCTGTCCTCTCTGTTCTGCTCTCTGTGGCTGAGTGTTGGGTCCTGGTCAAGTTCTGGGTCCCTGTCCCTCCCTGTCCTCTCTGTTCTGCTCTCTGGGGCTGAGTGGTGGGTCCTGGTGTGGTTCTGGGTCCCTGTCCCTCCCTGTCCTCTCTGTTCTGCTCTCTGTGGCTGAGTGGTGGGTCCTGTTTGGGTTCTGTGTCTCTGTCCCTCCCTGTCCTCTCTGTTCTGCTCTCTGTGGCTGAGTGGTGGGTCCTGTTTGGGTTCTGTGTCTCTGTCCCTCCCTGTCCTCTCTGTTCTGCTCTCTGTGGCTGAGTGGTGGGTCCTGGTCGGGTTCTGTGTCTCTGTCCCTCCCTGTCCTCTCTGTTCTGCTCTCTGTGGCTGAGGGGTGGGTCCTGTTTGGGTTCTGTGTCTCTGTCCCTCCCTGTCCTCTCTGTTCTGCTCTGTGTGGCTGAGTGGTGGGTCCTGGTCGGGTTCTGGGTCCCTGTCCCTCCCTGTCCTCTCTGTTCTGCTCTCTGTGGCTGAGTGGTAGGTCCTGGTCGGGTTCTGGGTCTGTTCCTCCCTCTCCTCTCTCTTCTGCCCTGTGGGGCTGAGTGGTGAATCAAATGGAGTGTGGAGTAGGAGTGATGAGAGGGCACATCCCTTCCCCAGGCCCAGTTTCAGGGGATCGCATCTGCTGTCTTTTCATCACGTGTGACATCAGCTGTGGGTGGGTAAAAAAAATTTTAAAGATTAATTAAATTCCTCCAGGCACAATGGTACATGTGTGTAGTTCCAAACACTCAGGAGGCTGAGGCAGGAATATTTCAAGTTTAAGACCAGCCTCATTAACTTAGTGAGGCCTGATATCAAAATATCAGGGGAAGTGGGTCAGTGTTTAAGCACCCCTGGGCTCAACTCAAAAAAAGTTAAGGAAATTCTTCCTGTTTCTAGTTTCTGAGAGTTTTTATTCTGAATGAGTGTTGGATTTGATCAAATGCTTTTTCTGCATTAATTGGTAAGATTTTTCCTTTAACCTTTTTATGTGATGGATTACATTAATTGATTTTTAAATGTTGAACCAGCCATGTACACCTGGAATAAATCACTTGGTCATGAAATATCATCTTTTTCATACATTGTTAAATTGGCTTTTACCAAGATCTTCAGAATTTTAGCATGGATGTTCATGAACTACCTTGGTCTGCAGTTTCTCTTTACTGCATTGTCTTATCTGGTGCTGGTAGTAGGGAAGTGCCAGGTCACAGCATGTGTTAAAAAGTGCTTCCCATCCTGGGTATAGAGAAGTCACGAACTCACTGTCCCCCACACTGTCAAAGAACAGAATGCTTCTGTGACCCCCAGCTAGAGGGCATACCAGTGGGGTGTCTTCTGATCCACCTCAGGTCCAACTCTACCCACCTGGAGATGGAATCGGATCCCACAGGCTAAAGGTCAGTCCAAGACTTCCCCCAGCTCCCAATGCCAATCAGTAGCTCCAGACCACTTTACCTGTGCTTGTGACCAACCAGCTATGAAGCAGTGGTACTGGTCAGGGGTACTAGGATTTTCTGTTGCTCTAAAAAAAAATACCTGAGGCTCTGTACTTGATGAACAGAGGTTTATTTCACTCACAGCTGTGAAGGTTCCGGAGGATGGTGCTGCCTTCTGCTTAGCTCTGGTGAGGGTTTGGCTGGTACCTCCAGTGTCAGGAGTGTGCAGGTGGTCATCAGGTGAGGCAGAAAACCAGAGTGCAGGGAGGACCCAGCTTTGCCTCTTTATGGCCACCCACAATCCTGCAAGTCCAGCATTGATCCCTTCCATGGCAGCACCCCGAGGTAATCACAGCTGACCCCACCTCTTAAAGGTTCACAGCTCTTTCTATCACCACTATAGGGACTGAGTCTCCCACACAGGAGCCTTTGTGGGACACACCCAAACCACGTCCAGACTGTAGGCTTGGATCTCCCCTGATGCCTCACCAGCTTCAGTTACGTTGCTGGAGCAGTTCACAGAACTCGGGGAAAAAATATGACCGCACACAAAGGAGGAGATGCCCAGGTGGAGGGCTGGGAGAAGGACCATGGGGCTCCCTCTCTGGTACCCGGTTAGGCTGTCCCTTCAGGCTGTGGAGGCTGCGATTCAAGTACAGGTCTGACTGGTTCCAATGGCCCTTTGTGGTCACTCCACCTGTGTCCCTCCCTTTTGGGGAGAATGCTCCAAGTTCCCACCCTCTCTAGGAGCCACCAGGCTCTCTCTGTCATCAGCAAACAGAAAGAGTCCTGCTCAGGACTAGGGCCCCAGGGTGGTCTGACAGACATGAGTACCAAACACAAACACACCTTCAGAAACTCACCAGCGGCCCACGTCCTGGGAGAGACAGGATCCTGGGCCCCACCCCAACATTTGCTGGGATTCTCCTGCCACCTGTCAGCAACTGTGCATTTGTTGTTGTTGTTGTTGTTGTTGTTGTTGTTGTTTTTAATTAAGCTGTTACCTTAGTTTATTTGATACTTCAAAGTCTGTCCAGGCTGTTCTGTTTCTTGGTAAGTTTTATTATTCATGTCTTTGAGGGAATCAATCTATTTTATCTAAGACATCGAGCTTAGATTGTCATCACAGTGTGGCCATGTGTGGCTGAGGCACGTCCTTGGGCAATTTCATCAGAAGTGCTCTTACACCATGGCAGTGATGACCAACTGCATGGGGAATGCATGTCAGGGGAGCACGCCACACCTGCAGTCTTGTTAGATACACCTGATCTGCCGTGGAAATGAGACGAGTGCTAAAAGTGGGTGGGCAAGGCAGACTTCTGCCAGGAGGGCTGCGACAGACACGGTGGGCAAGGGCACCTGGGCAGGATGTTGCCTGCTTTATCCTTAACATAGTGCTGCTCTTGCTCTGATAGGAGGGGCTCAGGGTTACAATCTACACAACTGGCTAATTTCAAAATTGGGGAGGGCAAAGGGAAGGACTATGGTTCAATTGGCTACAACTGGATCTTTCATCCCAATTAAGGCTAAATACTATATTCTGAGAATGGACCACTGGACTTTCTGTCTCTCACAGTTCCCCCTTTTTATACCCTTTGGCCGCGTTTTCATTTCTGTTCTTGTGCCATCCATCCTAGATATATTGAGTGGAAATCACCCATGGTAATGAGTTCCCCCCTTTTAGGAGACCAGGTAGGCATC
Source organism: Urocitellus parryii (assembly GCF_045843805.1). NCBI lineage: Eukaryota > Metazoa > Chordata > Mammalia > Rodentia > Sciuridae > Urocitellus > Urocitellus parryii. The sequence continues at coordinate 144,410,981 of NC_135540.1, read as the reverse complement.
CTGGCGATGAGGAGCACTTGGTAAGGTCCTTTCCAACTCAGCTGTAGCTTGTCTTCTTTCCAGGTCTTGATTAAAACCAAGTCGCAGGCTGGAAGTGAACTACAAACTCCAGAGGAGTCTGAGCAGCAGCTCATGATAATCATACCAGAAAAAAAAAAAAGCACAGACAGGTCTCAGATTGGCTCAGAACACACCTGTGACTCTGACAGAGCTTTTTGCAATATTTATCAGACACTCCTGTATAAAGACGCTTCCTTTATAACCTCCCAGTTTTACTGACTTTCAGGAGGACTGACACAAAGGTACATCTCAGGTAAAAGAACCTGTCTTATCTTTTAAATGTCCACATGCAGCTGTGCTTTGGTTATACTCTCCTGCTGGGTGTTTAAGACCAAGTTGGCCAAAATTGGCCTTTATTCCCTCTCACCTGTTAGAGTTAGCTGAGATTTGTCAGGGATCACTCTTGGGAACTTGTGAAAAGCCTCTTGGCTCCTTTAGCTTTTCCTCTACCAGTTGTGCCATCTGCCAGGATGGGCCAGGGTTGCTGACCTCGTGTGGCTTCCCTGGAAACATCAGAGACATTTCCCTCTCCAGTGACCCTCCTCTGCAGAATGTGCACTGGGTGGCTTCCTGTTCTCTAGGGTCCTCGTGATCCCCCGTTTAGGAGGTCAGGTGACTGGCTGGAGTTGCAGGGCCCTTAGAGGGGTCTTGTCATTCCCTGGATCCTGGATGACCTTCATGGGCAAAAAACAGAATTTTTTTTATTTTTCTTATTTGTTCTAATTAGTCATACATGAGAGTAGAATGCATTTTGACATATTGTACACAAATGGAGCACAGCTTCTCATTCCTCCAGCTGTACATGGTGCAGAGTCACTCCCCTAGTGTGATCATACATGAATATAGGTAATAATGTCTGTCTCATTCTACCATCTTTCCCATCCCTCAGCCCCACCCCTCCCCTCACTCTGCTCTACAAACCAAAGTTCCTGCATTCTTCCCTGTCCCCCTGTCCCACTATGGAGCAACATCTGCTTATCAGAGAAAACATTCAGCTTTTGCTTTGGGAGGATTGGCTTATTTCACTTAGCATGATATTCTCTAGTTCCATCCATTTACCTGCAAACATCATGATTTCATTCTTTTTTAAGGCTGATTAATAGTCCATTGTGTATATGTACTACATTTTCTTCATCCATTCATCTGTCAAAGGGCATTTAGGCTGGTTCCATAGTTTAGCTATTTTAATTGAGCTGCTATAGACATTGATGTGACTACATCACTGTGATATGCTATTTTAAGTCCTTTGGGTATAAAACAAGGAGTGGGATAGCTGGGTCAAATGGTGGATCCATTCAAAGTTTTCTGAGGTATTTCCATACTGCTTTCTACAGTGGTTGCACCAATTTGCAGTCCTGACCAGCAATGTATGAGTGTGCCTATTTCCCCACATCTTCACCAACACTTAATATTGCTTGTATGCTTGATCATTGCCATTCAGACTGGAATGGGATGAAACCTTAGTGTAGTTTTGATTTGCATTATTCTAATTGCTAGAGATGATGAACATTTTTTCATTTGTTTGGTGATCAATTATATTTCTTCTTCTGTGAAGTGTCTGTTCAGTTCCTTAGCCCATTTATTGACTGTGTTATTTGTTTGGGGGGTATTAAGTTTTTTTTAATTCTTTGTATATCCTGGAGATTAGTGCTCTATCTGAGTTGTGTGTGGTAAATATTTTTTCCCATTCTATAAGCTCTCTCATCCTGTTATTGATTATTTCCTTTGCTGAGAAGATGCTTTTTAATTGGAATCCATCCCATTTTTTTTTATTTTACTTCTTATGCTCTAGGACTCCTTGTTTGGAAAGTCAGGTCCTAAGCCAACATGATGAAGATTTAGGCCTGCTTTTTTCTTCTGTTAGGCTCAGGGTCTCTGTTCTAGTGTCTAAGGCTTTGATCCACTTTGAATTGACTTTTGTGCAGGGTGAGAGACAGAGGTTGAATTTCATTTTGGCACATATGGAGTTCCAGTTTTCCCAGCACCACTTGTTGAACAGGCTGTCTTTTCTCCAGTGTATGTTTTGGCACCTTTGTCTAGTATGAGATGACCATTTATGTGGGTTTGTCTCTGTGTCTTCTATTTTGTACCATGGGTCTGCATGTCTATTTTGGTGTCAATACCATGCTGTTTTTGTTACTACTGCTTTGTAGTATAGTTTAAGGTCTGGTATTGTGATGACTTCTGAAAAGCCCAGAATATTGGCTGCCTTTTCCTTGGCCCTTTTACCTCCTTATCTTTGGTCTCCAAGTTTTGGTTTTAAAATGTAGCAGGTCAGTTTCACCAGCAACTTTAATATCTATGATTTTATAGTGATCTCTTCCCTTTAACTGGGTTAGTATCAGTACTGGAAGTCAGCCTTGTATCCCATTTGTCCTGTAGGTATCAGCTTAATATCCTAAATCAACTCGGGTTGTCCTGTTAGAAGCAGTACTTCTTCAAAACGCTAAGAGGCAAAAGTTATAAAGTTCTATAAGGGAAATACAAAATTGAAATTAACAAGACCAAAAACATATTTAGTTTGTTATTTTCTTGGAACCAAGAAACATCATTTCTATAACAACACTAATATATATTTAGTATAAGACACATACATTTATCAATTCAATCACATATGAGATCCCTTACAAATTTTACTTTCTTTAAAAAAAAAAAATTCTGCAGGTCAGGTGGAGCATGTGTATAATCCCTGTGGCTTGGGAGGCTGAGACAGGAGGATCACAAGTTCAAAGACAGCCTCAGCAATGGTGAGGTACTAAGCAATTCAGTGAAACCCTGTATCTAAATAAAATACAAAAAAACGGATTGAGGATGTGGCTCTGTGGTTGAGTGCCCCAGAGTTCAATCCCCAATGACAAAAGAAAAAATCTCTTTTAATGTTACATGTCTTCTATAATTTACCCAAAACTTTACTTAATTTTGTATTAATTTGAGATCATAGTAATCTTTACAATAAAAATGTTTTGAACATAACTTTAAATGAGGTTAAGTCTAGCCTACTTTGGAGCCATCTTAACATGGAATAGGGTAAAAGGCTGAGCCTTATCTAGGTAAGACAGGCCTCTTGACAATCCCACAACATTACATCTGAAACATGAATCAAACAAAAACTAAGAGAGCTCCTAACTTTATTTTTGTGTGAAAAGAGGCAAAAATGCTTCTGTTTTACAGTGTCAACCTTTGAACAAATCAGGCTTTTCTTGTTACCTTCCAAAAATACATTTAAATTTCCATTGTAAAGAGTAACACAAAAATTTATATAACTTACTGACAACATGTTACCTTTATCCAGTTATAAAACATCAAATGACATAAATCAATGCCAACAAATTTTTTTTCTATATAAATCTGAAGGGGACTATTGGCTATGGACTATTTTAGTTTGGAGAACAGCAACTTGATAAAGTGTTCTCCAGGCTTTATGCTTTAAAAGGCCTGTAAACTTGAAGATCATGAATGCACTGACTATACAAAGAAGCCACTAATGGTTAGTGTCACAATTACACAGATGTTTTTACATTAAGTTTAGATTTTAAAGTAAAATATAGAACCCATAGTATATAGTAACAACAACCACAGGTCTGCCTGGGTTAGCAGTAGTAGCAAAAATTAAAGGGTAACTTTAAATCTCTTATACATTAGGAAGCATTGTTAATGATCAGAAATAGACTCAGTCAAAGCAAACAGACATAAGCCAGGTCTTTAAATGGCAGTGTGGCCCTTCTATGTCAGATATAGTGTGTAAAAGAGAGCACTTAATGGAACCACCATTTGACCCAGCTATCCCTCTCCTTGGACTATACCCAAAGGACGTAAAAACAGCATACTACAGGGACACAGCCACATCAATGTTTATAGCAGCACAATTCACAATAGCTAAACTGTGGAGCCAATCTAGATGCCCTTCAGTGGATGAATGGATAAAAAAAATGTGGCATATATACACAATGGAATTTTACTCAGCAATAAAGGAGAATAAAATCATGGCATTTGCAGGTAAATGGATGGCATTGGAGAAAATAATGCTAAGTGAAGTTAGCCAATCCCAAAAAAACAAATGCCAATTGTTTTCTCTGATATAAGGAGGCTGACTCATAGTGGGGTAGGGAGGGGGAGCATGGGAGGAATAGATGGATTCTAGATAGGGAAGAGGGGTGGGAAGGAAAGGGACGGGCAAGGGATTAGCAAGGACGATGGAATGTGATGGACATCATTATCCAAAGTACATGTATGAAGACACAATTCGTCAACCTACTTTATATACAAACAGAGATATGAAAAATTGTGATATATATGTGTAATAAGAATTGTAATGCAGGGCTGGGGATGTGGCTCAAGTGGTAGCGCGCTCGCCTGGCATGCGTGCGACCTGGGTTCGATCCTCAGCACCACATACCAACAAAGATGTTGTGTCCGCCGAGAACTAGAACATAAATATTAAAAAAATTCTCTCTCTCTCTCTCTCTCTCTCTCTCTCTCTCTCTCTCTCTCTCCTCTCTCACTCTCTCTTTTTAAAAAAAAAAGAATTGTAATGCAAAAAAACAAAGTACATGTATAAAGACATGAATTGGTGTGAACATACTTTACATACAAAGATATGAAAAATTGGGCTCTATATGTGCAATAAGAATTGTAATGCATTCTGCTGTTATTTAAAAAAATAAAATCATTTTTTTTAAAAAAAATGGAAAAAAAAAAAAGAGAGAGCACTTATTTGTTACCTTGCAGGTAAATCTACAAAAACTTTCATTTTACAAACCTTTACATAATTCTTAGACAAAGCTCATACAAACATAATTCTTGGATGTATACATATCTCTAGTTACATGTATTTAGGGTGTCAACTATATTATTATACCCTAAAATAACTGTTGCTTATTTAACCAGTTATGAAGTAACCATTTAAAATGCTTTAAAACAGGTTCAAACCCTAATTCTTTTAAGACTTAGCTTCCCTAAATAATAAAACCTAACAGACATGAGAAAATTATCTTGATAGATTTAAGCAGATCAACGTTTAGACTTTGATTCCTATCAGTAAATTAAAATTTTAATAACTTTAACTGATGATGTTAATTATAGCCAATCTAATCACGTACACAAACTTTTTGAGATTTACCCTCCCTAAAGCTTCTGTGACTTAGACGTTCTACAACTTGTTTACATCCTTCTCTTCACCCTCTCTTTTATCTTGGACTTTAGCACAAGAATATTACTTTACCATACAAAATACTTTCTCATCCAAAGCCATTTCTTTTATCATCTAGTTTTCCATGTTAAAATATATTTACAAACCTATAGCTTTCTTTTCTTTTATATTTTCTAGTTTCAGACATTTTCTTAAATTCATATTCTGAAACAATTCTTATGAATATTTTCTGTGCATTTGATTCACACAATGCATCTCATCCCAGGAGAGGGTTCAGACAATCTGGCAGGTACAAAGCTGTGCCTTAATCTTGTTTCTCTCCCAGGTGCCATTCCAGGGGTCGGAGCCCAGGGTGTGTTTGAGTTCAGCCATCTCCTTTATTATCATCTGCGTCTCTCTCACCCAAGGCATGTTGTCTTCAGTGGAGGAGGCCTTTCCATCCTGTCCCCTTTCCCTCCCTTTCTGAAACTTACTGAGAGAGTAGAACCCCAGAGTATGAGGGTGTGCCATGGCAGTTGGGATTTGGTCTCTGGTTGGCTTGGGTACTTGTTTGTGCAGGTCTAGTGGTAAGGTGGAGCCATAGTTCTTCCTTCTCTAAAGAGCCAGCTCGGCCTGTCCTCCAACTGGTAGTAGGGCCAGAACTGAGTACAGAAAACGTCAGGCCTTTGCCACCTGGTTTGAAAGTCAGAGGAGCCCCAGTGTAGGAGCGCTTGTGCAGAAGGGCCCTTGGCATCCTCGACATCTGAACAGAGAGGGTGACCTTGATCTTCTGTGGGCCTCAGAGCTGTGGGGGGTGACCCTTAAGGCCAGACGAGGACGCCTGAGTCAGCAGAACTAGTTGCCCTTTATTGATGCAGCCCTCAAAGTCTCCTTTATCTCCTGTGAGTGTCCAAACATTAGCAAGGGCTGTGGCAAACTGACTGCCTGGCATGCATCAAGCCCTGGCTTCGAACCCTAGCATGACAAATCAATAAAGATACAAAGCATTAGTGACCTCGTATTGAGGCCCAACTAGACCTTGGGCAGTTGGATTGAGTGTCTCTTACCAAGGCAGGACCTAGGCCCCCTTTTGTGTGTGTGTCCTTTCCCTCTTAAATGGAGAAACCCCAGGGTTTTGGGGGGGTTGTCTGACACTGTGTTGACCCCAGCTCTGGAAGCCCTGTAGACAGGGTTGAGCATCCCAGAGGAGACAGGCCAATAGCTTTCCTGAGAGCCACCTGCCCTGGACAAGTTGGTCTTTGCTAGTGTCTGTATCTGCCATTTTACTCATGATTAGGGCCACCAAAGTACTGTCCTACTGGCTGTTATATAAAGGAATCTGATTCATACAGCCAGGGATGCTGTCCCCACCGTAACAGACCCGAGTTTCAAGACGCCTAGGAGGTAGGGGTAGTAGACAAAGTAACTCTATTCCTAAAAGGATAAGATCTTTCCCTGTAGTCCAATAAAGTAGAAACTGGCAAAAAACTGAGGATCAATGGGGCAGGATCTGAGACTAGACTTCATATTTCCTGGGGGAGGTTGCTGCAAGGCAGAGAAAGAGAAAGAAAGGGGCAACTCACTTAGGTACTGGCAGGTAGACAGGAAGGCTCTGCTCAGAGTCGTCAGATCACACGGAGAAGTCACCTCAGCCTGGGACCCAAGGGGCTGCCGAGGGAGGCCCTCCTTCCGCCTTCAGGCAAGAGGCCATGCAGGGAGAGTAAAGCCCAGGCGGAGCTTCTGTTGCCGTCCATGGGCTCTTGGCCACCTCTAGAGACGCTGCCGTCACACCAGCGGGTAGCCCCAGCCAGAGACTTGGGGGACTTTCTCGATTGAATGGATGGCCATGAAAGGAGCCTGGAGCAAGGTCAGAGCCTCTGCAGGGACAGAGAGGGACTGCAGAGTCCTGCTCCAGCAAGGCGTCCCCTGAGCCTTGGGTCCGGCAGCCACACTTAACTGCTTTTCACCTTTAACAACCGGCTGACAGGGTCTGGGATCTTTGATAGAGACAATGTACAAAACAGAGTACAGGAGTCCTAGAAGAAAGCAAAGTGAAAGAGCTGTAGTCCATCTCACTCACCTTTGAATCTCCCCATGTGGGCCTCCAAGATGAGGCCAGAGTCCCCACTCTGCCCATTGCCTTCTGGGTTCTTGTCTCACAAATCTGAAGAATAAGATCCATGGACATTAACAGAAGGGAAGAGTAAACAGAGTGGGATTTACTTGAGTGAGAAGAGAGAGAACTCCCACCATGTGAAGGGGCCTGGTAGCAGGAAAGCTCATTTTGGTGTTCCAGCTCGGGTGTGCGCATTGGTCACATCTGTTAAACAGGCATGGAAAACGTCACCGAGGCTGTCAGCTGTATCCTTTAGCCTGAGTTTGGTGGGGCTCCAGGTGTGGTCTCTGCACTTGAACAAGACCTCAGCTGGGGGCCATCACTTCTGATTGCTGACCATTGACTCTTCTTATTCACCAACATTCTGATGGACTGGCCAACTAGGAAAAAAAATATATGGGCTAGTAGTTTCAAAAGTATCTTTGTCCTGACCAATTTAAATCAACCCTTTTTGTTAAAACTTTATTTAAGTCCCATGAACTGAAAAGGTATTTGGATCCATTAATTAAATTAATAAGTACTCATTTATAAGCTAATTGATACTATGTTCATGATATATGGACACAAGCAGGCATGCAGAGACAACACACAACACATGGGTGTGCACACATACACCAAGCAGACAGGAAGCAGAGACCTTGTAGCTTTTAAGAAGGTGCTAGATCTCCACAGGTAGGAGATCTAGTATGCTGCAGGTGTTTATTAAAGTCTCTATTAGAGTTTACCCTCTGGAAATTAAAAGACAGCCTGTCACAGATGTTCACACCCTGACTAGACATTCAGCAGAGCTGCGCTGGGAATGCTGGGCGTGCAGTCTGTACCAGGGTGGACGTGGAAACCCAGGTCCACGTGGCCATTGGTGCTTCGTAGAGTCAGTCTCACTCCCACTATCGCCACTGTGCACAGGGGACCTTCTGCTGTCCTTCCCTGTCCCTAGGCCTTGGGTCTTCACTCCCGGTTGCCTCCTGTAATGAATCTCCCCTGTGCACCCACCCACTTTACTGGAGGTTTCGTATGACTTGGGCCCTGCTCTGTGCTCAGCCCCCTTAATGGTGACTTGCACACCCCCCTCCTGTTCTCCTGGGGGTGATCTTGTGTTTCTCAAGGCACTCACACTCACACAACCTCCAGGATGTTCTGACCACCAAGGAAGTACTCCTCTCTCAAGCATGAGAACGGATTTTCCTGCACAGAATTACCCCATCACTGTGGTGCTTGTTGGGGTCCTTCCTCGTGTTGCTGATCCATTTTTGATACACTTTGGATTTTAGGTCCTTTGTTGGCCTCAGAGATGGCAGCTTCCTCTGAGAAGAAGGTTGTGTGTGGCTCCGAGGCCACCACAACAAGGTGTAATTGAAATCTCAGTCCCTGTCCTTGATGCCAATTCAATAATGAGGACACAGTTTTGAGGAAAAGGAAAAAGAAGTTTTATTGCTTTGCCAGCAAAGGAGAAACACAGGGACTCCTGTCCCAGAGGCTGTGATTCTGCCCATCCAGGGGAGCAGGGGGCTTTTTATTTTTGGTACCAGGGATTGAACTCAGGGCACTCCACCACTGAGCCACACCCCCAGCCCTATTTTGTATTTTATTTGCAGACAGGATCTCACTGAGTTGCTTAGAATCTTGCTTTTTCTGAGGCTAGCTTTGAACTCATGATCCTCCTGCCTCAGCCTCCTGAGCTAATGGAATTACAGGTGTGTGCCCACCAGGCCTGTCAGAACAGGGGGCTTTTAAAGGAGCTATTCAAAAGCTACATTCCAGGTGTGCCCTCACAGGGGGTCCCAGAGCGCCCTGGTAGTCTGTTAAGATTTACTTGCTAATCTTGGGAGATATTCACTTCCTGGACCCTCTAGCAGACATCTCCTTCCTGTGGAGCACAGATAACTCAAGGAAATCTTATTCCCTGCCCCCCGGGTTAGCAGGGGAGAGGGAGAAGAGATAAAGGAAAATATGGCCCTTTTAAAAATAAGCCTCAGAATTATGTTCAAAAGGTGAAGTGGACCACTGTTAAAAAGGCAGCAGGATGCATCTCCTCTGAGGAGCAGCTTTAGGTGCCATTCTCTTAAATGGATCTGAGCCTTGACGCTCACCCACCTGCCCTCTGCCATTAAGATGAAGCCTGAGCCCGGGAGATGGGAAACTCGTGCAAGAACTGGGCGGAATCGCCCATGCTGTATCCCTCGGCTGAGAGCCTTCCAAGTGTCTTTCTCCTCCCTTGAGTGAGACAGGAGGGATGGAGGGGCTGCTCACGGCGCCCTCAGACCAGGTGGTGGTTGTCATGGGAACCCTTGGGCCACGTGCAGTTGGTTCCCTTTGCCTCTGCCTGCACAGTCAGGAGATCTTCACCTAAAGGACCTGCCAGGATCCCGGAAATAAAAACAGGCGTGGTCCCAAGACTGAGCTGGGGCCGCTGGCTCCCCTCGCCTCCCACCATGGTCCACACACCACCCCGTGGGTGCGGGCTTGGGTCCCCGTTTGCAGATCTCACTGTGTCTGCGGCCTGGGCGGGAGTTGGGGGGTGCTGAGTCCTCAATCCCCATGGGCCTAAGTCGTTTCAGCCTGGTCTGTACCCTGATAACCTCAACAGCAATTGCAGGCTGAGGTGCGGCTCCGTGGCAGAGGCCAGCCTAGCATGCTCAAGGCTCTGGGTTCCATCCCCAACATCACAAAGAAAACATAAATAAAACACAGTTGCAATGTTCGTGAGGTGTTTATTCCCCCACAAACGAACCTGGAGACCCCCAGGGCTGCAGGTTCCCGTGCCATGGGAGAGTCCAGCTTGGCTCCCCAGAACTCCCTGATCTCTGTGGAAAAGCACAGTTGCTTTTGGGGGCACCTTGGCAGACACAGCCCAGGAATTCACTGTCCAGGCATAGAAATGCCATAAGTGAGTGTCCTGAGTCCAGCAACCCTGGCCCTGGACAGAAGACACTGCCAGGAGTGAGGAGGGCTGCTGGGCCCCTGACACCCTGTCCGAGGCACAGCCACCCACATGCCCCAGGTGCTACTGTGGGGGCCGTCTTGGGGCTGTGAGGGGCTGCCCCACTTCACATACATCCCTTTAGGGTCTCACCAGGGCACAGTTCCCAGAGGAGCCACATCTCAGGGACCCTGCATGTTCACTATCTGGAAGGTCGACAACCAGTCCCACCCCACTGCCCTGCCTCCTGCCTTTCCAGTCCCTCCCTGCCCCTGTGCCTCAGCACCCCTCTCGTCCAACACCCTACCAGTCCACCCCCCAGCAGTCAGAGCCACACTTTACAACTCAGGTCTTGTTGCTGGGCCTTGGGGCTCCCCTGCAGCCTGGCCCCTCTCTGCACATGACCGCAGCCCCCTCTGTAGCCTGGGCCACTCTAGCAGGAGCACTGACCCCAGACCACCCTGCATCAGAGAGCAAGCAGCAGGGTCCGTGTCCCCTGTTCTGTGGGAGGTTCCCCATCCCTAATCCGGGCAGCAAATGAATTAGGCAGGAATCACAGACCTCACAGCTCCCCCAGCCTCTCAGGCCGCAGGCCATACTGTGGAGGCACAAGATAGATGCTTGGCCTCCACACTTATGGTCAGCTGGAGCTCACTCTGCTCCTCCCTCCTGCTGGTAGCACCACAGGCCCTGCAGGTGCTCCCCCTGCCCATCTCCCTCCCCGCTGAGCTTCTTCTAAAGAGCTCCTTGACCACTCTGGTCAGAGCCAACAGAACAAAGGAAGCCACAGGGTTGGCCCTGGACCTGGGAACACAACTCTGTCCTACCACACCAGCTCCTGGTCACTTTCCATTGAACAATTCCCACTGCCCATCACCTCCAAAGACTGGATGAGGCCCAATGGGTGCAGTCTGTGGCCAATAGCCAACCCTCTGTGAGTCAGAGCCTGATGGCTCATACAGAGGCCTGTGGGCACACGCAGCATACCAGGGCAGGCATGGAAGAGCCCAGCAGCCTGCGCGCCAGGGTCTCCCTGGGAACAAGTGGGAGTTCAGAAATCAGGAAGCAGCAGGGAGCCTCTGAGCAGGGCCTCCTGGAATCCGCCATGATGTCTTAATCTTAGGGTGACTCTGCATACCTTGGATAATGACTGCCTCCTGCTGGGGGGGCTCTGCTGGGGACAGACAGTCCCCAGGGTAGGTGGGACCTCACGGGGCGGAGTCCTGCAGGGCTACCAGGTGTTGATGGGCGTGGGTTTGCTGGGGATGGGGGGCACAGGCTCATGGTAACAGGGCTCACCACTCCTGGAGAGGGAAAGAGGCCTGGGCCAACAGGAAGCCATGAGCCACGAGCAGGAGGACCCTTGTCCCTTGGCCACACCCCCTTGTCCTCCCTGGTGCTGCACTTGATTGAACATTTCCAACATTTTCTTAAGACTTGTCTTTTGGTTGACAAGTCAACTGCACACCTGTGGTTCACGTGCTACTTCCATACTCTCGTTGAGGAGTGAAGGGCCAGGCCAACTAGCACATCCACCACCTCAGATACTCCCTGCTTCTTCTGGGAGAGGACATGTGGAATCCACCTCGCTGTGTTGAAACCTGCAGGGCTCACTGAGGGATCAGCCACCGGCTCTAAGAAGCACCACCTGAGCCACTGCTCCCAGGAACTGGAACCTGTGCTACAGCCCTGCTTCCCCCCACCCCACCCACCCAGCTCTCCACTTGGCTGAGCTCAGCCTTCCCAGATTCCACATGAGCAAGATGGTGCAGCATCTGTCCCTGAACCCATTTCACTCAGGGTTTCACCTGTGACACAGAGGTGGGTTCCATTTCTTAGCTACCATGAACAGTGCTGCATCCCTTCAACATACTGACTCAAGTCTTTTCGGTAAATACCCAGAAATGGGATTGCTGGATCATATAGTACTTCCCTTTCAGTGTTTTAGGAACCTCTGCCTTGAATTCTAAACAGCTGTCCTGATCTGCATTTCCATTAATAATGTGTCAGCTCCCTTTTCCTGAATCCTCATCAGCACTTATCTTTCATATTTTCAAAATAGCCAGTTCGACAAATGGTGATATCTCACTGTTGTTTTAATTTGCATCTGACTAGAGGTGTTGAGCATTTTCTCATATATAGGTTGGCCATTTGTACATCTTCTCTTGAGAAAGGGACTTTTTAATTTGGAATTTGGTAAAGTCCTATATCTCTATTTTTATTCTGTAGCCTATACTATTTTAGTACATGCAAAAAAAAAGAAAAGACAAAACCCTTTACAGACCTATGTCATGTAGACTGTTAGAACTGATAAACAAATTCAGAAATTTTGCAGGATACAAAATCAACTTATAAAAGTACACTGTAAAAGAAATTAAGGAAACAATTTAATTTCCAATAGCATCCAAAAATATTCAGGGATGATTTTAACCAAAAAAGTGAAAAATCTGCATATTGGAAACTATAAAACATTGATGAAAAATATTGAACACAAATAAATGGAAAGACATCACATGTTCATGGGTTGGAAGAATTAACATAGTTTAAATGTCTGTTATCCAAAGCAATCTATAGATTCAATTCAATCTACTTCAAAATTTTAATGTCATTCTCCATAGAAATAGAAAAACAACCCTACAACTCACATGAAACCACAAAAGACCACAGATAGCCAAAGCAAGCCTGACTGAAAAGAACAAAAGTGGAGGTATCACCCTCCCAGATTTCTGAATGTCTTACAAAGCTGATTACATTGTAATCAGAACAGCATGCTGCCAACATAAACACATCCAATGGAATAGGAGTCCAGAAATAAACCCAAATTGATTGGTTTTCAAAAAAGATGCTAAGAACATACAACATGGAAATAAATGGTGCCAGGAAAACTGGCTATCCACATGCAGAGAAATGAAAATGAGCCTTCTCAGCTCTTATACAAGAATCAACTCAAATGGATCACAGACTTGAAATTATAAAAGAAGAAGAAGAAAATGGGGAAAGTTTCCTACCTTTTGAAGTCAAGCAATAAGAATGTGGGTTCAAAGCATCCTTGAAAAAAGCTGAGGCTCGAATGCCTCACCCTCCTGAGACTGGCAGTCCCTGGCACCGGGCTCAGGCAGACCTCTCCTGCAGTCAGCCAAGGAGCATGGGTGAAGACACGCCTCATCCCGGAGACACCAGGACAGAGAGGCTGGTATGGGGAATCAGAGGACTGGATCAAGGCTGTGCAGACACAGAGGAGCGCAAAACTCACACAGGACTGAGATGCTGAACTCCTAGCAGGCAGTGTCCCCCAGCAGGGGGAGAGGGGCCACCTGGTGACAGCTCCCCAGGAAGACCTCACAGAAGGTGCTGCACATGCAGTGGCTAAGATGAAGTTCCTCGTGCACTCGGTCAGTCATGGGCAGTGGAAAACGTGTGTAGATGTGCCAGCTGTGCTCTGAAGGGAGAAGCTGCACCTCCCTCATTGTGTGCACCAGGCACCACCTGGAAAGTCAGACTGAAAAGACCCCCGTTTCCCTGTCCAAGGAGAATCACACGAAACACTGGCTGCAAAAAGCAAGAGGGATTTATTGGGACACAGGCGCCTGCGGGTGCCCAGCAGAACCTCAGCCGGAGCTTTGGTGAGCTGGCACACCGGGCTTGGGGATACAGAGATTTTTATAGGGTAAAGGGGCTGTTTTTGCGCGGGGGAAACAATAGGTTTCTTATTGGTTAATTTTAAACCCAGCATATAGATTACCTAAAGGGCAAAGTTGTTTTTCACTGTATGTTACTAAAAAAGAACCACATAAAAGCTACATATTTGCACTCCGGTCTTCCTGCTCCTGCTCATTCAGGCATGCCTAGGGACCTGGTCCTTTGTCCTTTCCCAACCAGTTACACCTAACTAATTATTTGAAAAATACCTCTGGTGCCTGCATAGGTTTGTGACATGCCTCGGTGGTTTTGCAACTAGGCCTGAGGTTGTTGGGCTGGGGTCTTTCATTCCCCCCTTTGTCTGGAAACTTGGGAACCAATCATGGTTCCCTCAGTTGTGGGCCTATTTGGGCAGACTCTACATCTTGGTAAACAGTAATCCTCAGGGGACAGTCTTTAACTTTCCAAACTTACTTAAAATTGGCCTCCTAGATCCAACCTGACCTGATTTACTTATCTATTCTGGCTTTGTTTACCCTAATTTTAGAAACTTTATTGCCGTAAGGAGAAGGAGTGAAAAGGGGCGATGGCTCGTTCTGGCTGCTTCAGGCTGAAAAGGGGTGTCGAACATGAGGGGGCTCGATGACAGGGGGAACGACGACATGGGGGGACATGAGTTCCCTTTTCAGTTCCATTTGAGGTCTGGTTGGGGAAAAACAGGTTGTCATCTGGGGATGGGTACCTCTATGAGAGAAACAAAAACCATGAGTACTGAATAAGTGTTGCAGCAGCTGGAACGTGTCACTGTACATAAGTTCCCTCCAGTTACCAGGATTGTAAACATATCATTTAACTTTTAGGGTTACAGATGTTCTTTCCCTTAAGACACAGTTTAATAATTTAATATTATCTGATCTTGCAAAATCCTTTTACTAGTATGACCTGTGTCTAATAGAGAAATCTAATTCTGTTACTTAGGGCTGGATACTCATACTAGCAAACACCAAGCCTACCTGTATAGGTTAGGAATATCTGTGGGCCTTAAACTAAAAATTACTCTGGCAGTTTCTTTTGATAGTTATCAGGCATTCCTACCTAAGAATCTCTTTTGCAGCCTCCAGTTTACTTATTGTTGGAGGCTACATTTAACTATTATTATTATTTAAGATGTCCAGGAACAGCTATGTTTTGGCTTTGACTGTCTTTGCTAAGTGTTTAAGATGAAGCAAGACAAACTGACTTCTGTTTCTATAACAGTCAGCTGAATTTCTCTGGGAGTCCTCGGGAACTTTACAGCAGCTTCTCAGTTCTGCTAGTGCCATTTGCACTGGGATGGGTCCAGGCCTTGCTTGACCACGTGGCTTCCCTTGGAAGCATCAGGGATGTCTCCCTTTTCTGATGACCCCCCTCTTCACAGCAAATGCACTGATTGGCTTTCTGTCCTCCACTGGTCTCATTAATCTTCCTGATCAGGAGGTTATGTGGCCTAGAGTTGCAGAGCTCTTTAAAGAAGTCCCCTATCCCTTGATTCAGACTGACTCAGAGGGCAAGAGCCAAATATTGGTTTTCTTGGCCCTTTTTAATTTAACTTTAATTTTAAAACTTAATCTTAAACATCCAGCAAATAAACTTTAACAGCCTAGTATTAAGAGTACTGGGCCTTAATGTTTATCTCTTTCCTGTAGGTGCTAACTCATTATCTTAAATTAACCCAAGTTGTGAGTTCTTAAAGCAGTACCTCTTTAAAACATTAACAGGCAATCCTTAGACCATCTAAAAGCAAACTACAAAACAAAACTAACTAGGATAAAAACATATTTAGTTTATGTAATAGCTACCCTGAATTCTGGCAGAGTTATACATTATAATCCCCTGTTTGAGATCCTGGCAATCGTGACAAAAACCAACTTTTGGACACAACCTTAAATGCACTGAAATCTGGCCTACTTCTTTCATAGTCACTTATGAGATGGGACATAGAGCCTTATCTCAAGTAAGGTGGGGCTCTTTATAAATCTTAAATACTATAGTTCTGAAGCTAATCTCTGCTTTTTAGACATCATTTTATAAAGCCTACATAAATTGTTGCTCAAATTTACATGAACATTAGCTAACACAACATAGTATCACATCTAAAACATGAATTAAAGAAAGGCTGAAAGCTTTTAACTTTTTGTAGAGAAGTAGCAAAGTACTTTTGTGTTTTGCAATAAAACCTTTACATAGATTAAGCTCTCATTAACTTAAAAATACATTTAAACTGTATCTCAGTGTAAAAAGTAACATAGAACTTTACATATTTTACTGATATCAAGTCTAGTTATAGAACACAAATAATAAAGCTTTTACCTCACAAACTTGTGTACCTGGAAGACATGAACACATTAAATTTACCATAATTACGTTGATGATTTTATGTTAACCATGTTTGGCTTTTAAAGAAATGACTAAGGGGGATATGGCAGGGCTTAGATAAATGGCAGGCAACCTGTCTATTGGCAAGTTCTTTCAGATATCATCACCAGCACCTGAAGAAGATCAGAGCGAATAAAAAACAGAATAAAGATAAAAATTAGAGCAAAAATCAATTTCTGGCAGAAGTTCGTGCCTGGTAGTGAGCTTCAGCACTGAGTGAACTGTTCTCTTGAAGATGTTGGGGGTTCATCGGTCATCAGAGGCTGGTAGTGCCTAAGCAGAAGCTGGTTGGAAGTTTAATTTGAGACTTTCTGCAATCGGATTTGAAGGAACTTTATTATGCAGAGCAAAAGAGTACAAGAAAAGTATTGAAAAATAACAGTTGTTGTTTAACCATAGTTGTGTAACTTAAATTTACATAAACCTCCTTTATTTTTTTCCACTTAAACCTTTTTGATTACTTAGTCACATAGACTTTCCTATCTAGAAACACAATTTTTAGAACCTTTCAGTTTTTCAGTTTTTTTTTCCATCTGTTATCCTCCTTTTGTTCACATTTTGAAACAATACTTGTAAATTTTAAATTTAAGCAGATTATTTCATAGACATCAACATTTTATTAGAACCTTTTTGAACATCTAGAAAAACTTATAAGCTTAATTTTAAAAACATCTTTACTTTCATTTGTTTACCCAATTTAAATTGAACCATTTGAATCACGTGAATCAAAGATATTTGGATCCATTTTTAAATTTTTTATGAGCGCTCCTCATTTGTCAATTTGTCATATCACTGCAGGATATATGGACATACACACATACAGACATACCGACATACAACACATAACAAGAGTGTGCACACATAATAGTGATGGCCTTGTAGCTTTTCGCAGATGAAATCTCCATTGCAATGTTTCAAAAAACTCCAGTTGATCAAAAATAGAACTTATCAGAAAAACATTAACTTGTCTGTAGGAACAAAATCATGAGCTCAAAAAAAATATAGAATCTAAGAAAAGGCAAAAGTCCTAGAAAAATTGACCGGCCAGTAATTAGTAAATGCCATACAATTTATTCTTTGATTTAATCTAGTTTGAGTTCGGGTAAAAGGACACTTTTACTCTTTTTTTTTTTTTCCTTGGGCCTGAGCTCCAAGCTGCTTCTGTTTGCATATCAGCTTAAACCCTGGCTGAGGTCTGGAAGGTACTGGGAAAACCAGAATTCTGAGCAGAAACTTTATGCCTAAGGTATTTTAACCATAAGTCACAATTTATTTTTTTACACTAGAAAAATTTGCTCACACAAAACTGAAAATAGGATCTTACTTGATAATATAAAAGCCACCATCAGAAGGAGTTTCTTCAGGATCATTAAGCTACTTTCTTTGTTCTGAAGTTTCTAAAGTAATATTAAGTTACATTAAATCGCCTGAAAAATTTTAAAAGAGAACTACACACCACCATGTATATCAAAATTAAGCTTTGAAAATTTCCAAGACTGTTGCTAATTAATGTCATTTCAATAAGCCAGACCAACGTTTTAATTTAACACTTTTTAAAATTTTACACAGAGAGAGAAACAGATACCAAATCATAATTTACTATCTTTACCCAAATCAATGCACTGTATACCTAGTGAAATCTCCTTAGGCTACCCAATTCAAAAACTGATAAAAAATAAAACTGAATGATTGGGAGTTACTTGCCAACTTGGAAGTAGAGTTCTTTTAATTTTTTTATCCTAAGTATTTAAGTTCTCTGGTATGAGCTATCTGAAATCTTAAACTAAACAATTACTTAAACCCAACTTTTAACTGCAAGAGAGTGCAATACTTTAGAAACCCATTCAGATACCAGATTGTTACAATAAAAAAATTAATTTTGTTAGACACACATTTAACTTAGATTATCCCCAAGAAACAATCTATAATAACCTTAAAACAGACCAGATAAGGAAAAAAAAATCTCTCCTAGGTTTTGAACTTCCATTTAATCATGACTTTTATCAGTGGCTAAAACAGACTATTGAAAGTTACCTATGTACCTTAGAGAACCTGGGCAGATTTTACTAATTATCTCATGTCTTTCTTAGTCCTACAACCTGAATTGCTAACATTTCTGACCTGCGAAGGAAGGGAAGCATCCAGGAGGAATGGATGCGGGGTTGGGAGTGTTGCATGGCCCATACGGAGGCAAATGTGATTGGGGCTTTCCCTCAGTGCCATTCATCTACCGATCACCCTAGATACCCCTGGGGGCTGTCGGAAGGGGGCTCAAGAGAAAGGAACCTTAAGAATTCGTCTGAGAGTAGCCCAGACCGGAATTCCTCAGTTGTTCCAAACTCTTTCCTCCACCTCCACGCATCCAAGGCAGATCAGGATTCCGGACACTGTGTACTCACGCCAATTGCTCTCCAGGCCCAGACAGAAAAGTTGGAAACGGCTTTGGCAGAACCCAACATGCCTGCTCTGTACTGAACAGGTGATTGAGAGCTGCTTAGGCCGAGAAACCTCTCACCCGAGTCTTGAAGAGTGGCGGCTGCACTAATTGCATTTAAGTAGCCGACGGGTGCCCACCTTATCCTCCAGAAAGAAAGAGAGAGAAAGATGCACTTCAAACAGACATGGGGTGCATGCACTTACCTCGGTGTAGAATCTCAGTCTGGGACAGAATTTATGACTGAACGTTTGGCTCCCATCCCCGAAGCCAATTAATGTCAATTTAATAATGAGGACAGGGTTTTGAGAAAAGTTAAAGCGAGATATCAAAGTTCTTAGATCCCCAGCAGGCATTTCTTAATCGCAGCGGGTGCACTCAGGCCAACTACAGGAAGAAAAGAAAACACTGCTTCCCTAATCTTGCTCACAATTTAGGTTAAAATCTAGCTAAAGTTATCTTCACACCTCTAAGGCAGATTGGAATTTGGGACTCTGCATCGGTCAAACTAAAACAATGCCATCACACTTAACAGAGACACAGACAAAAAGACACACACAAAGACATAGATTCCCTTTTCAGATTGTCAAAAAAATGAAAGTGGGTGCTGGCCCCAAGCCGACTGGGGCCTTCCCTTCAGACAAGCGAATTGGGGGAGCATCCCCCTCAGATTGGGTCTAACAATACCAGATTGGGAGATTCTCTTGCCAATGGTCGAGGGTGAGACTCAAAGGGATCGTAATTGATTGTCCCATGTTAGTTTCAGATGAAGGGATTGAATACAGAGACAGAAATAATAACCACAATAACACTGCAATCAGACCAAAGAGAAAGAGCGCTGCGCAAATTCAAAACAAATGGCTTAGGCAGAGCAGAAGCCCCGCCGCTGCCTACAAAACCAAATGGCTTAGGCGAAGCACAAGCTTCGCCGCTGCCTACAAAGACCAAATGGCTTAGGTGAAGCACAAGCTTCGCCGCTGCCTACAAAGTGATCCCTGGGACGTCTCCCAGGGTGGCAGGGGAGAAGTCTGAGTTCGTCAACTCCTTCTCAAGCTGCCCAAAATACAAAGCGACTACGCGTAATCGTACAAATGCAGCGCGTAGAAACAAAGTATCAGCCAAAAGTTGCAAACATTACAGACATAAAAGTGACACCAGACGACACAACAGACACCACATGAGCTGGCCAGCTTACCTCCCAGTGATACCAGGTAGTCCTTGGGCAGGGATCCGGACGGGATGAGGGAGGGGCTGATGTTTATCTCGGTGGGACCTCCAAATGAAAGCAAGAGGGATTTATTGGGACACAGGCGCCTGCGGGTGCCCAGCAGAACCTCAGCCGGAGCTTTGGTGAGCTGGCACACCGGGCTTGGGGATACAGAGATTTTTATAGGGTAAAGGGGCTGTTTTTGCGCGGGGGAAACAATAGGTTTCTTATTGGTTAATTTTAAACCCAGCATATAGATTACCTAAAGGGCAAAGTTGTTTTTCACTGTATGTTACTAAAAAAGAACCACATAAAAGCTACATATTTGCACTCCGGTCTTCCTGCTCCTGCTCATTCAGGCATGCCTAGGGACCTGGTCCTTTGTCCTTTCCCAACCAGTTACACCTAACTAATTATTTGAAAAATACCTCTGGTGCCTGCATAGGTTTGTGACATGCCTCGGTGGTTTTGCAACTAGGCCTGAGGTTGTTGGGCTGGGGTCTTTCAAGACAAAAGCAAGGAGGGTGAGGCAGAGGCCGGGGGCAGGCTGCCTGGGTTCAGACCACTTGGACAGGTGGCCTCCCTCACTGGGCACCTGCTCCCTGGCTGTAGGAAATGACGCTGGTGAACAAAGGTGGTGCTGGTGGCAGCAGGGAGCAGGAGAGAGTGTGGGTGACAGGAGACCCTGCACAGGGGTGGGAGAGAAGTCTGGCCCTTACCTGCAGTGTGAGCTCCATCTATCCCTCTCCCTGTGGGAACACACCTGGGGGACTGACAGCCAGTGGCTCCAAAGTCAGACATGCAGCCAGGCCCAGCTTACTCCAACAGGAGAGTCAACGCTATGGCTGGCACCTGTGGACACCTGTGCAGGTGTGGTCCTGGCCTGGAAGCTCAGGGGACAGACACACAGCGACTCACACACTCTTAGGTCCACACTGGACTCCTGAGTCAGGCGACCTGGAAGGCTGGCTAGATCCTCCCAGCATCCTGAGAGCACATCACCACTGTGGGTTTTACACCAGGGGACCGGCCAGAGCCAGGAAGCCTTCTGAGGCACACAGCCAGCTGGAGGCAGCGCTACATCCTGACCCCTGCCATCAGGGAAAGGGTCAGCTCTTGGACGGAGTTCTGCTGGAGGCTCTCCTCCCCAGGGCCAAGATTCTCTGGCAGCAGGCGGCTGACCACCCCATCTTCTAAGGCCTGTGCAGACAGCCACGCGGGAGCTGCTGCTACAAGCACCTGGACTCAGGCTGCTGGCCCTAGAGCTGCTGCATTACCCTTCCACTCAGGCAGCACCTGCCTCCAGGCACTGAGTGTGAGGCCTGCTCTGGCCATGAACAAACCACGCATCCTGACTCCATGGAAATGCGGCCTAGTGGGAGACCACAGAGAGGCACCCTGTGGGGCACCAGCCCTAACCCCTGCCCCCCCCCCCCCGGGCAAGGAGGTATTCCACCTGCAGCTTCCTCCTGTCCAGCACCCCCATGCTGGGACAGGTGCTGTGGGGGAGCACCAGGGGATCATCAGGGAGGCCCTGGGGAAATCAGGCTGAAACAACAGAATGAAAAGCCCTGGCACAGGGCTCTGAGGATGGAGGCAGAGCCTATGCAGAGCCCCAAATGGGGTGGGAGCAGTCCCTACATACAAGTCCAGCTAGGGGGAAGGTGGGTGGGGCCATGTCAGCAAAGCCCCTCCCTGTGGAGCGGTGGGGGTGGGGCCAGGTTCCAGGAGCCCATTTCCCATAGCCATCCATGAAGGGTCAGATGCACAGTAAAAATGCACCTGACATTCTGACACATCTGTCACCGCAACAAGATTCGACAGAACAGTAGGCGCTGTAGCTACAAGAGAGTGCTTCATATTCAACTGCTAGAAAAAGTCTTCATCTAGACTCACTACCCTAGGACTGGACTGATCAGGCCTGTGCCTGCAGCAGGCACCAGGGCAGCAGGGCACCAAGGGGATGGTACTGGAGCAGTCGAGGCCAGAGAGCCATGGATGAGGCAGATCAGTTGGTCACAGCCAGAGGCAAGAGGAAGCAAGCCTGGGAGATGCTGGAGGCAGAGGGTCAGCACCATCACCCCATGAGAAGAGCAGGAGGCATGGGTGAGGGGATTGTGGCTCCTGGGTGGGATCCCGGAAGGCACACAGAAGAACTGTTTGAGAAAGAGGAGGGGGGCTGATGGAAGGAGTGACCTCCCTCCAGAGGAGGTGGGACATGCAGCACTGACTGCCCCTGAGGAGAGGGAGAGGATCGCACATGGCTGAGCATGGGGGTGCCCTGGACAGGAGGAAGCTGCAGGTGGAACATCTCCTTGCCTCCAGGGCAGGGGAGAGGGGTGGTGCCCTCCCCAGGGTGCAGAGTCCCTTTGCACTTGTCTCCCTCACCGCTCTGGGAGTGAGAGGCAACCAGAGCGCCTCCTCCTAGTGTCCCCACCAGCACAGTGGACTGGCATGTCTGTCTTCCCGTGGGTGGTGGTGTGTCCTTCTCCTCAGTGCACAGGGTATCTGCATTCTCCCCTGTGAACTTTGGGGTGGGTGGTTGGACTCATCCCTCAGTTGCCTGTCAGTGCTGCAGGAATCCATGTTTCCTTCACTCCTGTGGCTGTGACTGAGTGTGATGGGGACAGGTGGAAGGAGGTCACACTTAGCTTCAGAGGGTGGGAGAGCTGGCTATGGAGCCAAGGGCTGTTGACTAGCAGTCCTGGTGCAGGGGGCTGAGTGTGGGAGGCACGGGCATCCCTGGACACAGCGGAGCCCGTGTAGCAAAGGCTGAGCGCTGGGGAGAGGAGACACCCAGGCACCTTCACAGATAATAAGGAGGCTGAGATGCGTAGTGTGAAGGACGTTGGGAGCCAGGCTTCACCCACATCTCTGAACCATGCAGGCTGGGCTGAGGAAGGGAGCCAGAGGCCAAGCAATCATTCTCAGAGGGAACATATCAGCAACCCATCTCCCCTGTGCTGAGACACAGGCACTTGTCCAGTGACTTTACATCTTCAAACCCCAGCCTCCCCAAGGCCAACTGCAGAGTAGGCAGCGGGAGGCACAGCCATCAGATTTTTGCCTTGTAAGCCAAAAGCAATTAATTTCAAATTTCACTCTCTCCTGCCTCTGAAGTTTCACTCATTAACCAAATGTGAGGCCAAAGCTGGGCAGTGCATGGCATGACCAAAACCCAGAGACCTTGTCACCCTATGGTGCCTCTGGGTCAGGAAACAGAGTCCTATGCTCAGATGAAACCCTGGGTTGCATACAGGGATCAGTGTCCTCCCAGGCTCTGTGGTCAGGTGTCCGTGTGCTTCTGTGTACCAGGTATGAGTCGACCCCAGTCTGCCATGGCCAGACAGCTGGGGTCTGCAGGTCCATAGGTGTGCCACCCTCTCCAGGTGCTGCTCTGGTCAGCCAACAAGGTGTTTGAGGAGCTGACAGACATCGAGAGGCAGTTCCACAAGGCCTTCTACACAGTGCGGGCTTATCTCAACTGTGACCGGTACTCTGTGGGCCTCCTGGACATGACCAAGGAGAAGGTGAGGTCTGGTGCTCTCGGGAGCCCTCCTGCCCAGCCTGACCCAGCTCCAGGATGACTCTCTCCTCTCTTCTCCTCTGCCCAGGAATTTTTTGATGTGTGGCCTGTACTGATGGGAGAAGCCCAGCCATACTCAGGCCCACGCACACCCGATGGCCGGGTGAGTGGTGGTGGCAGGGCCACACCCAGCTCATAGCTTGGATTCCCTGGCTCCGACTCCAGAGGGAAGTGAGGCAGGGGACTCCGACCCGCCTGCCTGTCTGCCATCTCCCCACTGCAGCCTGCCTGCCCCAGGGTGGGGTGGCTTCACCAGCATGTCCCCTCATAAGACACAGGCACACATGTGGCCAAGTGTTGTTCAGGGTCCAGCCAGGTGCGGGCATGTGAAAGTGAGACACTTGCTTGGGGCATGTGTCTGTGGATGTGTGTACCTGTCACCTGTGTGTGCTGTGCACATGCCTGGCTGGGAAGGGTGTTGGCTCCCTCCCCTCTCTAGGAGCTGGGCCAGGACCCCACCCTGTTGTGTTCTGGTTCTCAGGAAATCGTCTTCTACAAAGTCATCGACTACATCCTCCACGGCAAGGAGGACATCAAGGTCATTCCGTAAGTGCCGGGTTCTTGCAGCATCACCATCAGTGGGGCCCCCAGATCAGGCCCAGCCTTTGGAGCAATGAGTTCCCACCTGGCCTGTGGCCCTGAAACTTGGGCAGGGCAGCTGCCTCCCTGTTCAGAGCCAGCGTGGAGGGACCTGGGAGGTGAGGAGGGAGTGGCCAGACTGAGCACTTGGACATCCAGAGTAGGCATTCAGTGGGATCAGGTAAGCTGTGTAGGTGGCTTAGAGGTCAGTGTGAAGGGTCTCTTGGTTGGCCAGCCCAGCGGTCTCAGATGGAGCCCCAGAGGTAAGGTTGGCCTCTCACCCTCAAGAAGTTCAGTACAGAGCTAGAGGGACTGGGGAGGGGGTGCCCTCTTCACTCCTACACTGTGTGGTCAGTGACCCTATGACTCATAGGCCTGACAAGACCCCACCCCAGGCTCCAAGCAGGCACAAGGATCTGGGTACCAGGCCCAGGTAATTTTGGCCAGGACTGCAGGACAGGTGGCTGACACTGAGTCCCAGGAGGTCAACTGAAGTCACAGCTTGAGAGCTATGCATAGCTCCTCTGCACGGGGAGCAGTCCTTGCAGAGTGAGAGTCCCCAGCATGACAGAGTGAGACGAGCCTCATCCTCTGGCCTCCTCCAGTTCTCACCAGGTTCCCAGCCCCATCCCCACCTCCACCTGAGCTCAGAGAAGGGCATGATGTGAACAGTCACTTGCCTTCACAACCAAAAACTCAAGTGTCTATCCATCTGATCCTTTGCTTCCCTCCCCCAGCACACCCCCAGATGATCATTGGGCCCTGGCCAGCGGCCTTCCAACCTATGTGGCAGAAAGTGGCTTTGTGAGTGCCGTAACCCTGGACCCAGACCTGTGCCTGCTGGTGTTTGATGCTTGCACACCCTGCCTCCCCCACCCCTGTCCCTCCTGCCACCCTTTTGCTTTGCTGAGTTAAGAAGTTCACCTCTCTCAAGCAAGGCTGGGCTGGTGAGTGCTGTCAGAATCAGTGTGCATGCATCTGCTCCAAGTGACACCAATTCTGATCCTTTTCCAGATCTGTAACATCATGAACACCTCCACTGATGAAATGTTCAAGTTTCAGGTATCTGTCTAGTCATTGATGGAAAGTGTGTGTTTCACTTAGGAAAGAAAACATTTTAGTTCAAAAATGATAGGCTGACTTAGTTCTTGCTGTTTAAAAAACTGCTTCAGTCCTAGTGGCTGATGAGAAGCATGTATTTGTGCTCTCAGATCTGCAGGTGGGCTGGGCTCTGCTGAGGTTCTGTTGGTCTTGTCTAGGCTCCGCAGGGCTCAGCCAATCCTGCCTGGGCTCACGTGGGGCCATGTGATCCTGTCTGGGCTCACTGGATGGGCTATGTGGGTTCAGCTGGGCCAGGCTGAGCCCCAGCAAGCACCTCTCTGCTCTCTATGTCTTCATCTGGGGACCACGGGCAGGGCAGGCTCTTTCTGGGGAGGTCACATGGACTGATGGGAGCATGCTGTGTCTCTCAACGCCTCCTGTAAGAACCAGCCTACAGTCCCTATTCCACCATCCAGCCCAGTGTCTTTGGGACGGCAGACAGGACCAGTTACATGATACTCAGGGCCCAGTGCAAACTGGAAGTGTGAGGCCCATGTCCAGCAGTTGTGGACAACATCGACAGCAGGGCAGCCTGGGGCCTTCTGAGAGGGGCTTCTGTGGGACTACCACCCTCACATGCCCATGAAGCCAGCTCTCATGGGAAAATACCCTCCTCTAGTTGGAAAAATCATGACACAAAGACCATAGACACCAAGTCCTCAGACAAGGTGGGGGGTGAAGAGTCAGCAAGGAGCCTGGCTCCAGGCCTGAGGGTGGCATAAATAAGGCTCTCTCCCTGGGCAACACGCCTGGCCCTGGCCAGACCCAAGGCCACCCTCAGCTCTTCATGCCCCTACAGGAGGGGCCCTTGGATGACTCTGGGTGGGTCATCAAGAATGTGCTCTCCATGCCCATCGTCAACAAGAAGGAGGAGATTGTGGGGGTGGCGACCTTCTACAACAGAAAAGACGGGAAGCCCTTTGACGAGCAGGATGAAGTTCTCATGGAGGTAAACCAGCAGAGGGGGCCCTGCGTGATGTATGACATGCCCGCAAGTGGGGTGCCTCCCTGCATTCGGCATCTCCCCAGCACTAGGGCAGGGAGAGTGCGGATAAGGGAAGACTGCGAGGCCTTGTCCCTGAAGGCCCAGCTGGAAGGCGCTAGCTGTGCGGCAGGTGCCCACTGAATGGTCAGCAGGGCTCCTCAGGGAGCTCGGAGAGGTGGGTGACACTGCTCTTCTGTCTCCAGTCGCTGACACAGTTCCTGGGCTGGTCGGTGCTGAACACAGACACCTACGACAAGGTGAACAAGCTGGAGAACCGCAGAGACATCGCCCAGGACATGGTTCTATACCACGTGAGATGTGACAAGGACGAGATCCAGATGATACTGGTACCGCAACTTGCATTCCACAGTGCCTTTGCACAGGGAGGCAGGCAGCCCAGCCGGGGACACATACCGACCCCAGGCACTGGCCTGGCACCTGCCCCAGGACCTGCCCCAGTATCCATATACTGCCTGCCTAGGCCAGGGCCCCACACACTGCCAGCCCAGCCAGCCCTGGAACCTGCCTCTGCACCCACACACTGCCTGCCCAGCCCAGCACCTGCCCCAGGACTTGCACCAGCACCCACACACTGCCGATCCTGTCCAGGGACCTCCCCCAGGACTTGCCCTGGCACCTGCCCTGGGACCTGCCCTGGCACCCACATACTGCCTGCCCAGCCCTAGGATCTGCCCAATGCCATGGGCTCAGCTGCGGATGGGTGTGCCAAATGCCCTCCAGCCTATCACGCAAGGCTCCATCTGTCATCCATGCAGAGTGCTGAGATCAGTGCCAAGAGGCAGGAGAGTGAGTGGTGCACACATGCACACACAGACACACATACACACACACACACACACACACACACACACACACAGTCATGCACACGTACACAGTCACACACACTGGGGCTCTCAAGCACCTGCTCCCTCCCCTGGGGGTGCCTATCTGTCTGGAATCGAGGGTACCCTGGCCCAAGGAGATGGCTGCCCATCAGTATTCAGAGGTCCCTTTGTCCAGTGTGCTCACGTGTGAAGGTGATGTGGTCACTCTCTCACTCAAGGGGTGAGAGCAGTGCCATCTCTCTCTCCCATGACCTGCCTGTTGCTCCCTTTAGCCAACGAGGGAACGCCTGGGGAAGGAGCCTGCTGACTGTGAGGAGGATGAGCTGGGGAAAATCTTGGTGAGGACCTGTCTCTGCTCCTCAGTGGGTGCTGGTAGCTCCTGCCAGCAGAGGAGTTCCCCTGGGACAGGATGCCATCTCAGGATGTCGGCTGCCATCTACATGGGCCTGTGGTCGGGTGTGTCTGCACTCCTCAGTAGACATCTGTCTACAGGACCCTGGCTCTGAATCTTTCTTGGCCAGTGTGTTGAGCTCAAGTCCAGCTGGGGCTGACCTGACATCTGCACTGCCAAGTGCATCTGTATGCCTGCCTGTCTCCTCTGTGCTTCCAGAACTGTCCACGCTTTAGTCTCTGCAGGCATGACTTGGACCAAGTCACACACAGCACACACAGACACATGATTGTGTGTCTCCCAGAGAACATCACAGATCACCCTGGCAGTCGTGTGACACCTCCAGCTCTGTCATCTGTGTGATTTACCACTGTGTGGTCTTGGAGCATGTGATCATTCTTGACAAGTTATGACTGTCCCCAGTGTCTGTGTCACCTGTGCTTGTGTGAAAGTGTCTGCCATGAGTCTGCATATATGTGCCTATGCCTACCTGCCTCTGTCTACCTGCCTCTGTCCATGTGTGCTTATCTTTTCCTGCACACATCTCTGTGTTTGCTAGTTTGCCTCCCTGACATCATTATGTCTGCTCAGCTGGGTGGGAGGAGAGGGAGGACGGGCTGAGTAAGGGGGATGTGAGCATCCCAGGCCACAGGCTGAAGATCACACTAGAGATGCCCAGGGCATCTAGCTGGAGAGAGGGTTCTGAGAGGAGGAAGGATGGGGATCAAGTAGGACTGGTGGGCCTGCCTCCCTCAGCTCACAACCCCCCTGCAGAAGGAAGAGCTGCCAGGGCCCACCAAGTTTGACATCTATGAGTTCCACTTCTCTGACCTGGAGTGCACTGAGCTGGAGCTGGTCAAGTGTGGCATCCAGATGTACTATGAGCTGGGCGTGGTCCGCAAGTTCCAGATCCCCCAGGAGGTGGGGACATGGTTGAGGGTCCCTAATCCCCTGGGAGGTGGGAGGGCATGGTTGAGGATCTCTGATCTCCAGGAGGTGGGGGGTGTGGTTGGGGCTCCCAGATCTTCCAGGAGGTGAGTAGAATGTGGTAATCAGTGTCCCAGGAAGTTTTGGGGACATTTTCTTGTAAAACCACAAAGTATGCCTAGAATAGATGAATGGATAGGTAGATAGATAGATGGAGAATGGATGTATACAGATGGAGAATGTGTGGATGAGGCTGCCTGGATGGAAGGGTGGATGGAAAACTGGGTAGATAGATGGACAGATGAATGGATAGGCAGATGGATGAATGAATGTGGGGGGTGGGGTGGTTGATGGACAGACCAGTGGAAAAGTAGGTGAGTGGGTGGATGGAGTATGGACAATGGAAGGGCCAGTGGGTGGGTGGGTGAATGCACAATGAGTGATGAGGGTATGGATGGTAGATGAATGGTTGGTGGGTGGGCAGATGGACAGATGGATGATGGGAGGATGGACAGAAAGTTTGACTAGTAAGAGTCCAGGCAACCTTTTCATTGGGTGCATCCCTGAGCAGTAGTGAGTTGGCGTGGGGTGCAGAATGGAAGCAGCTCCTCACCCAAGAAGAAAGTACCTAGTGTCCCTTGGGTTTGGTCACAGGCGGGCCCTGGGGGGAAGGGGTGGCTCTCTCAGCTCTGGGCCACGATTCTCCTCCACCTGCAGTTTTCTTGCTCTGTCCTTCGTCCAGCTCCACACCTGCTTCCCACAGCCCAGATGAGGGAGTCGATCACCTTTCCTCATGCTCCTCAGAGAACAGGAGCCACAGGCTGTCTTTTTTTGGAAAAAGCTTTAGTAAATACTAAGGGAAAACACAAAAGAAGAATTTATAGAAAATACTAACAGAATAAAAATATTCCCAAATAATTTTCTGACCCTAAATATCACAAGGGAAGCAAGAGGCTCCTCTGAGCCCCAATGATAACTGCCTGCAGCGTCCCTCCCTTCTGTCCACAGACCACATATCTGGTCCATTCAAATATCCACACCTAAAATTGATTCTTAGGGTCTCCCCAGGGTCCCCTCCCCAGTTTCGGGCTGGGCCATAGGCCAAGGCACC
This sequence comes from Urocitellus parryii, assembly GCF_045843805.1. Lineage (NCBI taxonomy): Eukaryota > Metazoa > Chordata > Mammalia > Rodentia > Sciuridae > Urocitellus > Urocitellus parryii. Next base: position 144,381,537 of record NC_135540.1, on the reverse strand, counting down.
AACTCCTAACGGCTGCAGCCAATCTTAGCTCTTCTCACCCAGCTCAGGCTTCCCACCACCCCTGCAGGTACCCAAGAAGGTCAGTCAGTTCCACTGGGAACTAGGGGGATGGGAGGCTCAGGGGACCAGCCTTCACACATGAGGTTTGGGGATTCAATGCTGATCAAAGACCTGCATGTCCTCTGCCCCAGGTCCTGGTGCGGTTCCTGTTCTCTGTCAGCAAAGCCTACCGGAGAATCACCTACCACAACTGGCGCCACGGCTTCAACGTGGCCCAGACCATGTTCACACTGCTCATGGTGTGTGGACAGGGCAGGGTGGGCAGGGCACCACAGCCATTCCCACCTGCCTGGTTCCTGGGGTGGGAGTCTTCCCTAGGCCAAGGGAAGGAGGCAGCCCACACCCTCCAGCCAGTGCTTACCCAGCCGAGCTGTGGGCGGAGGGCCCCTAGGCAGGGGAGCAGGAGGGGGTCCAGCCCACAGATACCCCTGCCCTGGCCTGACTGGAGCACGGAGCTGGGCCAGCAACAGGACCCAGGCATGGACATGCCCCCACAGACAGGCAAGCTGAAAAGCTACTACACTGACCTGGAAGCCTTCGCCATGGTCACAGCAGGCCTGTGCCATGACATTGACCACCGAGGCACCAACAACCTGTACCAGATGAAGTAGGTGCCTGGCACAGCTGTGGGTCACCCTCCTGGGGTCATCTGCACAGCTGGCCGGGCCCACTGCCCTTCTGACTGCTTGCGTTTTGAATACACTCTGTAACAGATCCCAGAATCCCTTAGCCAAGCTTCACGGCTCCTCCATCTTGGAGCGGCACCACCTGGAGTTTGGGAAGTTCCTGCTGGCAGAGGAGGTTGGCCCCTCACTGGCTCCTGGGACCCACAGGGCTTGGGTGGGTCAGGGTGGGTTTGGCTGCAAGAGACCTGTGGTATGTGAGGAGCCAGGACAGGTTCACAGCTGGTGTCCAGTGGGCCAGGCCTGGGGCTTTGGGGTACTAGGGCAACGGGCCCAGGACTCTCCCTGTGAAGTGAGGTGCAAGGCCTTCTAGATCCAGAGCCTATAGCCACAGCAGAAGCTGCCTCAGAGCTTCTCCCTGTGTCCACAGGGAGGGCAGAAAGCTGGGAGGGAAGGGGGCTGCCCTCCCAAGGAGCAGGAGCAGGCATAAGCCTGGCAAAGTACACAGGAGCCTGGGGCAGAGGAGGTGCCCAGCCTGAGAGCTGCAGCCAAGGGCCCTGTGCAAGCCTGACAGTGACCCTGCACCAACTGACACTCGCAGAGCCTGAACATCTACCAGAACCTGAACCGGCGGCAGCATGAGCATGTGATCCACCTCATGGACATCGCCATTATCGCCACGGACCTGGCCCTCTACTTCAAGTGCACACCCCACCCCGGGATGGCAGGGGCGGGAGGGGGGCATGTTGGTGTGGGACTCGCCACCATTTGCCCTCCCCTCCTTCCTGTGTTCAGGAAGAGGACAATGTTCCAGAAGATTGTAGATGAGTCCAAGAACTACACAGACAAGAAGAGCTGGGTGGAGTACCTGTCCCTGGAGACGACGCGGAAGGAGATAGTCATGTGAGCGCACTCCCTCCTGCAGACCCGGGAAAGGACCCTCAGGGACAGCACTGCTGGGTTTGGAGGAGCCAGTGCAGGATCTAGGGTCAAATGGGATGTCCTTGGTTTCTGGCCTTTAGCAACCCTCACTTCACTCTCAGCTTCCCTTCCTTCACCTTCCATCCGGTGCCCCAGGACTAGCGCCTTCCCCAGGCCGTCTCAGGAGCCCAGGACTCCAGCAAGAACTCATGACTCTGCTCTGTCTGCCGGCAGGGCCATGATGATGACTGCCTGTGACCTGTCTGCCATCACCAAGCCCTGGGAAGTCCAGAGCAAGGTCAGGCCTGGCTGGCCAGACCCAAACTCACCTTCCAGGGCCCCTGGGTCTGCATCTGGGGAGCCTCAGAGGGGGGAGAATGTGGCTTGCAGTCATGCTGAAGGCGGCCAGGGCCTGCCAGAGTGCAGCAGTGGGGGTGCCTAGTGCCTAAAACAGCAGAGCCTGAGAGCTCCAGGTGAAACTGCACCATGCCACCTTTGTGAGGGCCCAGGCTGGGGTGCAGCCTTAGGGCAGGGCCCAAGAGCACAGAACCAACTGCGCTGCCTTTGTGTGCCGCCAGGTTGCTCTTCTGGTGGCCGCCGAGTTCTGGGAACAAGGTGACTTGGAAAGGACAGTTTTGGATCAGCAGCCCATCGTAAGTGTTGCTTCCAGAAGCTTCTGCCCTGATGAGGGGACAAGACCCCATTGTAGTGCTGGGGAACAGGGACTCTGAGGTCTTTGCCACCTGTGTGTGGTTGTGCCACATGAGAATGGATGGCTTCACCTCTGGTGAGGTGGAGTGCAGGGCATGGAGGTGGTCTCAGGACCAGAAGCCACTGCAAGTACAGGCAGCTCCCAGATGTTCCCCGGCCAGGCAGGATGGCCCCAGGGACAGTGTAGGGCAGGGAAAGCCGGGGTGAGAGTCCAGGGCTAGACCAGCATCCGTGCAAGAAAGGTACGTGCAGTGCGGTCAGGACACACTGCTAGCACAGGATGGCTCCTGGCCACCCTGCTCAGCCCCATGGCACAAGATGGGAAGTCTGATCCCAAAGCCAGATTCAACCAGCGCAAATGGCTGTCTGAAGCAGGCTGCATGCCAAGTACAGGCTCCACAGCACATCTGGGTTCTGGTCAGCTTAGTGACAGGCCAGCAGCTGGGGCATAAGGGCAACACTGGGGACAGTGCCCTGCGGACAGAAGACCTTTAGATGAACCAGCAGTATCCCACATGAGGGTCAGAGGCTCAGAAGTAGGAAGGGGCAGCCTGGGCAGCTGACAAGGAGGGGCATCTTGGCTCTCTGCTTCCAGGCCAGCTCTGGTAGCTGAGCTTGGCCCTCTATGGGCTGCACCTTTGCCCCTGGGCTCTGCTCATTCTCTCTCATGAATGTGTTCACTAGAGTGTAGGGGTGGGTGCCGGCTGGGGCCTGAAGGGCCTGAGGAGACGGCACTGGGTAAGCTGTCTTTGCTTCCTCCACAAGCCCATGATGGACAGGAATAAGGCGGATGAGCTCCCCAAGCTGCAGGTTGGCTTCATTGACTTCGTGTGCACGTTTGTGTACAAGGTGGGAATCCCCGGACCATGGGTGTTGACTGACAGAGCAGCCAGGAGCCCACAGGGGGCGTGGGTGGGACTAGCAGTGACCTCACAGCAAGAGGAATGCTTGTGCAGACTGCAACCCATGGGGGCACCTCCCTCCCAGCCTCACCCCCACCTGCTCAGCCATGGCGTGTACTCATGCCTGCACTGGGGATGAGACCTGCCACCAACCATCCTTAGAAGCACCAAGAATGTCCCCCCAACCCACCCCGCAAGGTCTCTCCTCAGGTCCTTGCCTCTGTGGGGCCCTGCACAATGGTGGGCACCTGTCTTCAGGGTAATGACTGCTACTTGCCTATGGGTTCCTTTGTGGGTGTCTGTAAGCCCTCAGGAGTGGGCCTGGGTCTGCCCATCCCTGCTAGTGTGCCCTGCCCACATGACCTACAGAACATGGGAATGCAGCCATGTTCCTGCCCAGTGGCCAGGGACCCAAAGCCCTGCTGGGCCTGAGTTCTGTTGTTTGGGCCTCTGAGGACACAGGGAGGGACTGGGAAGACACTGACCTGGTGGGGGTCTGACTGACCCCCTGACCAGCCAATGCCCCACCCCCCTCTCTAAGAAGGGTGCTATTTGGCTTTAGGTGAAGTGGCCCTGATCAGCCACTCAAGCAGGGTCAACATGGACATGTCCTTTTAAAGTGGCCAAAGGTCACAGTCCAGCAAGGGTGACTCCCTCTGCCTTCCTCAACTCCATCCACAGGGGCTGGGCAGGGAGACCACCATCCTAGCCCTCCAGGAGCAGAGGGGACACACATGTGGCTTCTGTTTCCTCCAGGAGTTCTCCCGTTTCCATGAAGAGATCCTGCCCATGTTTGACCGACTACAGAACAACAGGAAGGAGTGGAAAGCACTTGCTGATGAGCACGAGGCCAAAATGAAGGCCCTGGAGAAGAAGGAGGAAGAAGAGAGTGTGGCAGCCAAGAAAGGTCTGGGCCCTGGCCAGCCTGGGGCAGGGACTCGGCTTACCCCCGACAAAGCTGTGAGTGGCAGAGCCTCACAGCAGTTAGACTTAGGAAAACGAAGGGTGCATGCCCAGCGGCCCCACGGGGGATGCCGTCCACAGTAGGGAGGTCACCTGTGCAGTGACAGAGCCAGGAGGGTCTCATTGCTCCTGGCTGAGCTCAAGTCTCTCCAAGTAACTGCGCTGCTGCCCTTGTAAAGGGAAGCAGGCTAACTGAACTCTCAGCAGCTCCCTTCCACCACCAAGGAGTCGAACCCTAAGTAGCTTGTAAATTGCACCCACATGCCCACGCCACCCTCAGAAACCAAACAGCAAAACTGAAAACTAGTGAGCCGCGCAGGAGTTAGTCCTGCAGTGCCCACAGTCCTGTCACAGGGCCTGACTCAATGACAAGTCAGCATACCCAGACCAGAGCCTCCATGCATTGTCTGGCTTCCCTAGTCTGGGCCTTGTTACTCCCTGCATGCTGTGCCACGGGGTAAACCAGCATGAAGAAGGCAGCCATAGGTTGTGGGAGACCAGGACTGAGAGCAATCTTGGTGTGGTGTCAAGAGAGGTGAAGCACTAAGAACAGCTCAGCTCCACTTAACCTGCTTGGGCTGGCCAAACCTGCACTCCACCCTTTCCCTGAAGGGGAGAGGGCACACAAAGCAGGAGGGCGAAGGCTCCCCACTCACCCTGTTTTCTCTCACAGTGGGCACAGAAATCTGCAATGGTGACCCAGCACCCAAGTCTTCCACCTGCTGTATCCTGTAAGCCCTGGTCTAGGGGACTGCTAGCTTCCTCCAGGCCCTCACCTCTGGAACATGGGCTCTGCCTCCTGCACTTTGGAGTAAAAACTTAGGAAGCCAAGAAAATGAAGACAGTTTGAAATATTTTGAATTTTTATAAGGTTTTTTTAATAAACTTAAGCAAACTCTCAATTATTAGAGTATAGCCTACATCACTCTTTTTTGAATAGTTCCCACAGAGATCTTTGAAAGGGGCCTGTGAACTGTCTGAAATTGCTGAGTGGGGACATTCAGAACTGCATGGATGTGTGTATACAGGAATGTAGCGTCCCTGTCTCACCTGCTTCAGGAAGAACACGCCCAACATTTCAGAATAAAGCACAGATCAAATTGTCCATTTTTACACAGTAGTTACTGTGGAGGACACAGAGTGCTTGAAAGCTCTGCCAGCAAGCTCAAGGCCAGGACTAGAGCGCAGTCAGATGGCAGTGGTCTGTAATGAACACTGGAGGCTGGACTTGATGGCAGTGGTCTGTAATGAACACTGGAGGCTGGACTTGAGGCCAAGCTTCTACTGGCCCAGACCCTGCACCAGGGAGTCTTAAGGAGGAACTGTTGCCTCTCATGACTTAATATTGGTGGACTAGGGGACCGGCAAAGGCAGAAAGTCCAGTGGGCCTTGACTTTGAAGTGAGTATCATCTGGCAGAAAACAAGGGTTACTAACTCAGTGAGCATCATGTGTGTTCCCCACTGGACAGTACTCTGCAGGATAGGGTCACTCCTTGGGACCATCTGCCTACTTGCAGCAGGGAGCCAGTTTTCATCTCACCTCAGTGACACCTGGTGACAGCCTCAGACAGGAGCCTGGGACAGCAACCATTGACGACCCAGGTGCTGGGACACCACTGCTCAAGGTTGGGGGGTAGGAGTGCTCGTTCACCCACAAAAACCAAATATAGGCTTCTGAAACATTTGTAAGCCATTTCCATATGTTTACAAATATATTCACTTTACAAAAACTGAGGCTTTCTGCCTAAGGGATTGGCTCCTGGCACACAGCTGGGAAGCAGCAATACCCCACCCATCCAACTCCAACTCACAGCCTCAGTGGCCAGGAGTCCAGTCTGGGGAGGTTAGGGCTCACCTTTAAGAGACCACCTCCCTGGGCTTCTGTCTCAAGGTTGCCCTGGCCACCTTGAAATACAGGAAAGGATTGTGACTTGAGGAGAGCCAGCTTCCAACTTAAAATTGCATCAGCACCCCCACCCACCTTCCAATCCCTCTTTTGCCTGTCCAGGAGCCTGGGCTGCTGGCAGAAGCAGGGTAGAGCACGGAGCAGTTCTAGGGACTGCTCCATTAGAACTGACTACTCAACACCCTCAACACCCCAGAAAATAGGTATCCATTTCTATACTTGTTGCTGTTTGCAAGCTGTGTTCTGGGTCAGTAATGGGTGATGCTCTTATCCCTTTAAAATCCCCTCTAAGAGGCCCCACCCTGAGGAAAAGACAGCACAATTGCTGAGCAGAGTCCAGGAACCCAACCACTGGAGAAGCAGTAATGAGAGGGAGCCAAACATCACGCAGGAGGAAGCTTTATTCATCTGCTGGGCTGGGGAGAGGCAGGCTGGAGAGCCTCACTTCAGTATGCTGTCATCTTGGGCTGAAAGGTTGGGAAAGACACACTCAGGCAACCTAAGAGGCCCCTTCAGAACTTCAGACTTTAACCCAGAATCCAATCCAAGGACCCCCACTGCACTTCACTAAAATGGATCCTGGGCCTCTCCTCCCTTCGACCAGACTCAGCCTACGGGGGTCAGCACGCGGGGAGCCAGCGGCACGCCTACTCTCCAGGGCTGCGCCCCACAGGGCAGGCCAGAGGCGGCACCCCTCCCTCCACTAAAAACGGGATGGGCAGCTTAAGGCTCGCTCCTACCTTCGGCCCGTTCTCTCTCGATCCGCTTCAGCTCATCCTGCCTCTTCTTCTCCTCCGCGGCTACCCTCCTCTCCTCTTCTGCCCGGGGTTTTAGGTAACCTGGAGGGGTGGGGGCTTCGATTAACCTCGTCCCTGAAAACGCTGCGTGAAGAGGCTGGTAGCTGCGACCCCTCGCCCTGCGCCCGAGCCGCCCAGCCCGCCGGCCCCGGCACTCACTGTAACGCTTGGCTCCGTAGGCCACACCGAGGACCAGGGCGGAGTAGCGGCCGAGCTGCGAGACAGGACAACAAGGCGACTGGGCGTCAGGCACGGCGGGGGTCGCAGCCCGCAGGCCACGGGCGGGGGACGCGGGGGGTCGCACCCTGAAGGATGTGGGGGTCGGGGGCGCACCCTGCAGGATGTGGGGGTCAGGGGCGTACCCTGCAGGGCGTGGGGGTAGGGGGCGCACCCTGCAGGGTGTGGGGGTCGGGGGCGCAGCCTGCAGGGCGTGGGGGTCGGGGGAGCACCCTGCAGGGTGTGGGGGTCGGGGGCGTAGCCTGCAGGGTCGGGCACGAAGTAAGGCGAGGACGCGGAAAGGCAGGGCGCGGCCTGCAGGGTCTGGGGGATGAGGGTAGTGGGCAGGGATCGGGGTCCCAGCCTATATAACCGTGCTGCTGCCACGAAGCCGGGTTCACCTTGATGAGCGGAGAGACCTGGACCGGCGGCACCATCTTGTCCCTGACCTTCGCACCGGAAGCGCTGCCAAGACGGAGGTGAATGCCGCGAGGGCCCGGAAGACTGTGGGGCGCCAGCCTAGCCGGGCGCATGCGCCGGAGCGCGAGCGGCGCCCCCTGCCGGTAGGAAGAGGCAGAGCGCCCTCCCCGGCGGGTGACGTCACGGGACGCGCTCGTGCACAAGGAAAGGCTGCGCGCGACCAGGAGGGAAAGGTACGGCACACGTACTGTGTCCCTTCCCTGGGAGCGAGGGAACCAAGCGACCCGGCCCTGGGGGTACGGGCCGAGCGTCCGCGCCCCGCCTGCCCGGGTTTGGACCTGGAGGAGAACTAACCGAAGCCCACGCTCCGCGTGCGCGTGCGCGCCCTGAAAAGCGCGGTCAGGCACGAACCAGCAGTATAGAGCGCGTGCCCGAGGGGTCGGAGGCCTAGAGCGCGGGCGTGCGGGATCCGGGGCGGCGATGGCTGCAGCTCGTCAGTGATCTCCAGGCTGTTCACCCTGAGCTCTCCTGCCCTCCTTACTCCCATAACAGGAGGGACTGGGACCTTCATGAGAAGGCTACCCAGAGCAAGCCCCCCCCCCCCAGGTCCCCAACCCAGCCTTCAAAACTCGCAGCTGTGAGCTCCTAGGTGCACCTCTCCCCAGGCCACCTCTCCAGTCTCTCTGCTTGCTTCAGTACCTCAGAATGGCTACTTGTTCCCCACACCTGAGCCAGCCCTGGCTGGGGTTGCCCAAAATGCGGCCATCCGTAGCCTGGTGGTCTACCACCCCATCAGCTGTCCTCACCCCAGCAGTGACCTCATGCCTCCTGGAAGGTGCCTGTACTTCCTCCACCCTGCCTTACTGGGCAGGTAGTCTTGAGGGCCAAGGGTTGGGTCCCATCCAAGTCCATACCCCCCCTCCCTGGGAATTGCGGAAGTCCACCCTTCCTTACTCTTCCTCGATTTCCTGTTTCCAAAGACAACATAACTGAATCTAAAGTGAATAAATGCAGCGAAAACCTCAGCAGTCCTGGAGGGGGACCTAGAGCCCAACTGCCTTGGCCCTCTAAGAGCCCTGGCTGAGCTTGTCCCGTTTTTCAGCTTGCTCTGGAGTCCCAGCCCTCAGCCTCCCCAGCTGGGAAGTCAGGGCTGGAGATGGGAACACTTTGGCCAATCCTGCAGGGCCAACTGCTCTTCTCTTGCCCTGGATGAGGCCAGCCTAGAGCCCCTGAGGACTCCTGCTAGAGCCCAGTCTTGCGGGATGGATGCAGACCCTGGCCCTCCTCAGCCCTCTGGTTTTGGGGAATCCACAAGAGCACAAAACAGAGCTCTCCACTCACACAGACATCAGCCTTCAGAGCCCCCCACCCCTTCCTGCCCCTGGGCCACTGGCCAAATGACCTCAAGTGACCGAGTGGGCTTTCTCTTTACCAGATTTTAAAATAAACTGCACTCCTCAGCAGCTGAAGCTTCCAAAATTGAAAATAAGTGTCTCTAGGGCCCAGGCGACGACAGGGGACAGGACATACCAGCAGCTTTGGGGGTCAGTGCACAACACATACATGCCCATTGGCGCATGCAAGACCACCCATGGGCACTGCTGGAGACCTGGCTTGGATCAGGGCTCTTTGAGGGGCTAGGGGAGGGAAGGAGGGTCTATCTTGTCTTAAAATACCAGTGGAAGCCTCTGCACCTGTCAGGGTCAGATGTGTGCAGAATCTTGATACCCCTGTCTGTGTCACTATCTTTAGAGCTGAGCTCAATCCTGGAGGACTCAATCCTAGAGCCCAACTGGGCCAGGATGCTCCCTGGAGATCTGCAGCCTTCTCACATTTGGAGCTCCCCCTCCTGCAGCCAAGCCAAGACTCCTAGCAGGGCCACACCCAGCCCTGCCCCAGGAAGTGGGCCCTTGGCTCTGGATCCTTAGCCCCTATACCTGGTCTTATACACTCCCTCTAGCAGTCTCCCCCAGGTCCTCCCAGCAGGTGATGCCTCCACAGGGTCCTACCTGAAGACCCCTTTGGCTCTGGGGGTCTTAGATAGCAGCACCGGAAGGGAGCTGTGTGACTGAGGCTGTGTCCCTTCCCAGAACTCAGGTCAGGCGTAGGAGGGAGACCTGGCAGCCAAGAGTGACCCAGACCAGGTCATCTGGGTACCCTGGCCATCTTCAAGTCTCTTGCCACAGAAACTAAGGAGCTGCCACCATGAGGTCAGAGGGTCAGGCCAGGGTCATAGGCCCCACTGTCTGGTATATACCAATGAGACAGGGAGGTGAGGACGGTGGTGCTTGGGAGCTCTAATACTCAAAGTGCTCAGCAGGCTGAGCCCGGTGGCACACGCCTGTCATCCCAGCAACTTGGGAGGCTAAAGTAGAAGATGACAAATTCAAGGCCAGCCTCAGGAACTTAGCAGACCCTGTCTCTAAATAAAAAGTGCTGGGGATATAGCTCAGTGGTAAAGTACCCCTGGGTTCAATCACCAGTATCAATCAATCAATAAATAAATAAATACTAAAAATGAGTGCTCAGCAATGTTTGGGCTCCTTGCAGTACCTCTGTACAGATCTGGAAAAGCCAAATTTCCTTTGACACTTACAGTTCCTGCAGCCCCAGCAGGGCCCACAGTGCCTAAGAGGGCTCTCAACACCAAGGCCCTGGCCAAAAGCTTGGCAGGTGGCCCTGGAGACACCTGCCAAGCAGAACAAAGCCTCCTGGTGCCTGGGGGCAGAGGGGTGTCTGAGTCACCGGCAGGTTGCCCAGGCTCACTCTGCAGTTGTCCAGTCCCCTGGGGTGGCCCTGAGCCTGTCCTTGTAGGGAGTGGCAGCTGAAGTCTGAAGTGTCCTGGGGGACCAGGCAGAAGCTTAAGACAGGCAGGACTGGAGCCCTGGGCAGGGAGGACCCAGGCATGGTGAGCAGGCAGAAAACTGGGCAGGGGATGTGAGAGCTTGTGTGTGCACACGAGTGTGATGTGCATGTGAGTGTGTGAGAGCATGTGAACATGCACCTCAGTGTGGGTGTGAGAAGTATGTGCCTTGGCCAACCAGGGACAGCCACCCTGGTGACAGTCGGGGAAGCATGTGGGAGAGTCTGGGCCACCGGAGACCTGGTGCCCAGGACAGGCCCATTCATGGAGTCCATTTGCTTTGGAGCCCCCAGACCAAGCCCAGCGAGGTAGTCTGAGCCCTGTGCTGTGCCAGGGCCTAAGGAGTCCCTGTCCTCCCCCATACACCTGGGCTTGGGGCCACCATGTTGCCTGATCCTCTCCTCTGTGTTAAGCCTCCTGAATCTTGGGATGCCCTGGGGTTCCAGCTGGCCAGGGACCTTCAGCAGGATCATGGGGTGTCCTGGGGTTCCCCCAGCTGGCCAGGACCCTAAGTCTTGGTGCTCCTGCCTCAGGCCAGCAGGAAGACCAAGAAGAAGGAGGGCGGGGCCCTGCGTGCCCAGAGGGCATCCTCCAATGTCTTCTCCAACTTCGAACAGACCCAGATCCAGGAGTTCAAGGAGGTGGGTCTGTCCTCTTTTGCCCAAGTCCCCTTACCCAGTGGGTGGGGGAGATCCCATGTAGGCCTGTGGCTGCCTTTCGCCTTGGTGTGGGTGAGGAGCCAGGAGAGGCACAGGAATGGAGGCAGAGCTGGGCTACCAGCAATGCTCCCAGCAGCCTGGGTTCTAGGCATTCACACTCATGGATCAGAACCGAGATGGCTTCATTGACAAGGAGGACCTGAAGGACACCTACGCCTCCCTGGGTAAGTGCCACTAGAAGGCGAGCACGTGACATCCAACCTGGACATTGTCACTCTTCCTCGAGTGGAGCAAGGGCACTGGTCCTACAGGCTGGTGACATCCTGCACACTTGGCTTGCTCAGGGTCAGCACAGGGTGCCCAGGGCAGACCAGCCAGTGGCCCACTGCCCACACACGACCACTTGGGATGGGCTTGGAGCAGGGGATCCCAGGAGGGGACAACACCAGTGGGCTGCCACAGCCACAGCTTATGCAGGCTTAGCCCACCCTGCCTCAGCCCAGCCTTATGGAGCTAGGAGAGGGTGTGGGGCCTGCCTATGCTGTTACACTGGACCCAGTTCTTCCAGCCCTCTCCAAGGCACAAAGCCTCTGCACCAAAATTCCCCATGGGGAATTCCTCAGGCCAGGCCTGAGGCTTCCGGTCCTGCCCCAGGAGCTGGGGAAGGTGGGCAGGTTTCTTCCTATGGTAGAGTCCCCTCTCAACCCCCCTTATGCCTAAATATAGAAAAGACACCTCCCCTGTCCCCAAACCCAGCCTCCCCTCTCCCCACCTCTGATCTCCCCTTTCCTCCTCAGCAGCAGTGTCCCAGGCTCAGGGTTTGGGGTGAATTCACCTGCCCCAGCCTGTACCCCATACACCTGCCTGAGAGCACTGTCCCCAAGAGCCCAGCACTGTTCTGGGGTCACCCTGGAGAACAACAGGAGTGGGTAGCCAGTGTCAACAAGGGCAGAGGGGCAGGGGGTGACGTTCCTGCTCTGGTAAACCCTCCTCCTGGTTTTGCAACAGGCAAAACCAACGTCAAGGATGATGAGCTGGACGCCATGCTCCGGGAGGCTTCAGGGCCCATCAACTTTACCATGTTCCTGAACCTGTTTGGGGAGAAGCTGACTAGTGAGCTCTTTGGTTCCTCTCAGGGATAGCACTCCTGGGCAGCCCTCAGGCCAATCAGCCAGCTGTGTGTATGTGCCTAGCTAATTCCCAGTGCTTAGAAATCCAGCCATTGCACATAGAAGCCTGTATTTTCCCCATGCCCTGAGATCCTGTCAGCCACCCAGAGCCATTTGAGTTCCAAACCTCCCATCTACCCAGCTGTCCAGTGGTCTCTGTCCCTCACTCCTAGATCCCTGGCTCCCCTGAGAATGGTTCCCCCAGGTGGGAACAACAGGGCAGGCTCCCTGGGGCTCAGGAGTGGGAAGGCTTCCTGGCAGTGATGCTGCTGGGCAGGGGCTCAGAGCCCTGGGGTAGTAGGGGACCCTGTGGCCTCTTTGCTGCAGGCACAGACACTGAGGAGACCATCCTGAATGCCTTCAAGATGCTCGATCCTGACGGCAAAGGCAGCATCCACAAGGAGTAGTGAGTGCAGCTGCAGGGAGGGTCTCAGCTGGCAGAAGGGGCTGCAGCACCCACACCAAGCCCATCTCCTGGTCTCTCCGGCTTCAGGGCCTTCTGTGGCCTGAGCAGAGTCCTTCAGGATGACCCAGGAAGTCCAGTCCCACCCAGTGGGGCAGTCTCCATGACTAGGCCACCAGGTCCCTCCAGCTGTCACTGTCTTTAGACCCTGTTACAGGAGGGCCACCTCATCCAGGTGCTGGGGAGAGGGAACAGCCTGGTGTCCCTCCCAAGCACTTGACTGCGACCCATAAAACACCTCCTCAGGACTGGGGATGACCGATGGGGGTCAGGATGGGCTGGGGTGATCACCAGGTGCTGGGAAGGTGGGGTAAGGACTGAGCCGTGCTGGAGGTGCCCTGGTGTGAGCTACCAGCCCTTCCTCAGGGGGCCTAACCACTCCCCTGCTCCTCCTGGCCCTCAGCATCAAGCGCCTGCTGATGTCCCAGGCTGACAAGATGACTGCAACTGAGGTAGGCCTGCAGCCCCAGAGGGCCACTGAGGGACAGCAGCCCCCAGGCTGCAGGAGCATGGTGGGCAGGACTAAGAACAGTCCCTGGGGCAGGGGCTCCTGTGAGAGTGGGGTGGCCCTGGGCTAGGTCAGGGCTGGAAGCCACTGGCCAGTTGGTGGTCTGACCTAGCTGAGGGGACAGACTTACTGTCCTAGCCCGAGGGGACAGGGTAGCCCCCATCTGTACTTCAGAACTCTACCCCATTCTTCACATTGCCCAGGTGGCCACCCTAAGCACCACTGACCAGCTCGGTAACCTGCTTCTCCTTCTGGCCCCGTGCCCACCCTGCTTGCCCCTCCCAGATCCCTCCCCATTCCTGGCAGAGAAGCAACACTAGGAGCCTCTGGAGTTTAGCACCTGTGATCCAGAGCACCTAGGCCACCCATTCCACCAGGCCTGAGCCCCCCAACCACCAACTCGCCTTCATTCAGGTGGACCAGATGCTGGAGTTCGCCTCCATCGACGCAGCGGGCAACCTGGATTACAAGGCGCTGAGCTATGTGCTCACCCATGGGGAGGAGAAGGAGGAGTGAGGCTACTCATCCCTGGTTGTGTCCAGTTCAATAAATGTGGACCCACACATCTGCCTGCCAGTGTCTGCCCGAGAGTCTCTGCATCAGCCTGGGGCCCCTCTGCTGGCAGCCCTGCCCACCTGTCTTAGCACCAGCCTCAGTGTGTGGTCACCCCGTACTGAGCAGAGAAGAAGAGGCTCAGGGATTGGCTCCTTCTACCAAGTGCCCACACCTGTCCACTCCAGGTCCCTCATACCCAGCTCCCCTTCAGTCCCTGCTGTTGTGTCAGGCCACCTCACCAACCTACACTGCCCTGTGTTGGGCTGTCTTCCCTGGTCAGTGTCCAGACAGTAGCAGCTCTTCTTGCTTCAGCCATACAGTCTGCACAGAGTCCAGAGTGCCAAATCCTGCCATGCCCTGGGTGTGCCAAGAACCCTGAGCCTGTGGTCACAGTCCCGGTGACCAGAGATTGCCTCTCCACCTCCCTTCATGAGACACCCCTGCTCACAGTCTCAGCGAGTCCTTGGGCTCCTGAAGGCAGGAGGCAGGGCCAGGAGGTTCCTGCAGCCTCTGAGCTGGAGGTGCTGAGCCAGGAGCCTCAGGTGGTGCCCTCAGCTCTGGGGCACATGTCCAGGGCAAGGGGGGTCCTGCAGACTCAGCCTGCAGGCGCCGGTATGGGGTGTGGAAGAAGAGCACCAAGACACAGGTGAAGAGGGTACACAGGCTGGCCATCAGCAGCAGAGACACTGGGGACACACACAGCTCTCTCTCAGCTGGCCCAATTAGCCAGAGGAGCCCTCAGCCATGGCAGAGCCCAGGGGATCTGGACCCACCATGGCCACAATGCATCCCTGAAGCAGCCCTGCTCCCCATCCTGACAGTCCCGGGGGTCACAGGCCTTGTGCCCAGGGTGCCTGACCCCCACTGTCATCACTGCCCACTCCAGCTCCGACCATGCTCTGTCCCTGTCCCTCTCCTCTCAGCCCCTCCCCATTCTCTGCCCCCATGTCTCTCCACTTCTCTCTCTCTTTCCTGGCTCTAAAACAGCTCACCAGGGGGCACTGAGACTGGGCTTCTCTCAGGGTCTTTGGGCTGCACCCACCTGCTGAGCTCAGGTGCTCAGGTGTAGGTGGCATGTGAAGGGCACCCAGAGCCCAGAATGGGGGTTCCAGGGCTGCCCCAACTGGCCAGGCCTGGCCTTTTTACCTCTACCCATTGAGGGCCCTGGGTATGGACACTGACCTGTCCAGTCCAGCGGGTCCTCACCATGCTGGCAGGTGGAGGAGGATGGATCTTCGGGCCGCACAGTCAACACCGTCAGTAACACCATGATGAGCACACCCTGGGCCTGCCTGGACATGCACAGCCCTCAGCCAGGGCCACGGCACTGTCCACCTTTCAAAGCCAATGCCACCTTGGGAGGGACCGATTTGCGCCGCCCGCTGACGTTCCAAGAGCAGCATGAAGCCTAATCCATGTGGCCTAGGCTGGCCCAGGCCTGTATATGGCCCACCCTTACCAGAGCAGACAGGCCACTCTCTTCTGGGCCCAGGGAAGCAGCCAGGGCAGGTGGACACTCACCCCAGCACAAAGACCAGGCCTGCAGCTGCACCCTCACCCACAGGAAAGGCACACTCCACCGCCAGCTCCATGGCCACAGGTGCCACAGAGAAGCCGAAGAACCCAAACAGAGAGCAGGTGGCAGCCACTGCAAGGGCTTGCCCCTGCAGTCGGGACACCTGGGAGCAGCCAGACAACAGAGGAGACGGCAGTCAGCACAGCCAGCTGTGCCAACTAGGCTGCCTGGCTGTAGGCAGGGACACCTCACCCACCATGGGCCCCCCAGCAGGAGAGGCCATGCCTGAGAGGCCAGTGGCCTCTTGCCTGCCACCTGCCAGGCACTCCTCCACCCCTGCAGGGGGGCTCAGCAGGGGACTCTCACCAGGGCAAAGGCCACACAGGCCATGGAGGAGAGGCAGAGACCTATCTTGGTGGCCTCCGTGAAGCGCTTGGTCCGATCCACATACAGGCCAAGAACCAGTGCCCCCAGGATCCCAAACACGATGAAGAGAGCCCCGCAGAGGCCCGAGAACCCCTAGAGGAGGGGAAAGTTCAGGCAACATCCTGGGGCAGGAAGCCACCAGAGTTCCTTGGGACACACCCTGTGACCAGGGCAGTACCCAAGGCCAAAGCAGGACAACACTATTGGCTGTCTGCCAGAGTGGGATCCACTACTGAGCACCCCACTAAGGAAAAGGGCCAGTCACCAGAGATACCCACAGGCCCTCAGTGCCCTGCACCTTGGGCAGAAGTGGAAACATGCTCCAGGCCACACCCAACTCTGAGCCAAAGGGAACGGGGCAGAGGGCAATAGGTATGGGTCAGGCCCAGGGATGCCCAAGTCCCACAGCTGGCCCCTCCATGCTTCTTCCAGCGTGGACACTGAGCACTCAGAGGCAGTGGGTAACCCTAGCAGAGGCAGAGTCCCTGCCCTGCAGGAACTCACGTTGGAGTAGCCGTTGGCACAGAGGATCTGCTCCAGGAGAGCCGAGAAGCTGGAGAAGATCCCGATGCCACCCCCAAAGCACACAGCCAGGATGACATAGGCCTTGTTCTGCAGAAGCTGGAGGGGAGGTGCCTCTTAGCCCAGAAGCCCAGGTGCTTCCAACCAGGGCCTTCCCACCCCCAGAGTCCCACCACACTCACCAGCTTGAGCCCCTGGAGGAAGTTCTCCGAGGTGGAGCTGGCGGCCCCCACAGAGGGTGGGGTGGGGGGTACACTCTCCCAGAGGCAGACAGTGGCCAGCAGGCAGGCCAGGCCTGCAGGGATGGTGTAGACTCCAAGCTGGCAGAGGGCATGGGTGTCATAAACACAGGTAATTGTGCCCACATGCCTCTGCCCTGCTCTGGGCCCAGGTCCTTATCCCCTTGTGATCTCTGTCCACCCTCCAACCTCCAGAGTCACCAGTAAACCCAGGGCCTGTGGTGGGCTGCTCTGCACCACCCTCACCTGCTCCTGGAGGTTTCGTGCAGAGCCCTGACTATCAAAATATTCCTCAAGGATGGCTCCCACCTTGACAAGGCCAGCCTGACCACCCAGAACAGACTAGCACCTAAGGGCCAGCTGCACAATCACGTAGGAAGAAGGTCATGCCAACACACCCAGGCATGTCAGAGTACAAGTGCATAGGTGTGTGCACAACACACACAAACACACCCCTCACACCACACATGCATGCACAGCATGCACACACTCATATACCACACATGTGCACACACCACACACATGCACGTACAACTCATGCACACCCCTCACACCACACATGCACACACACCACTTACACATGCACAAGCAGACAGCAGAAACACACCACACATGTGCGCCTTACAAGCTTCCTCACCATTAGAGGGATGTCCTCTCCCTTCTTGACCAGGGCAGGTGACAGCACATTGGCCACAAGGATGCCCAGGGGATTTGCTGGGTGGAGAGATAAACCAGGCAGCAGGTCAGCTCAGCCATGGCTGGCCTCATCCCCAGCCCAGGGGGAAGGCTTCCTGGCCCTAGGGCCCTGGCTCATGAGCTCAAGGGGTGGAGGACCCAGGCAGGCAGAGGCCTCAGCCCTGGGACTTACACATAGTGGCAATCATGTTGGCTGTGGCTCGCTGATGCTCTGGGAACCACAAGGCGGCCAGCTTGGCTGGAGAGAAGATTACCAAGTTCTGGGCCAGGGCACAGAGGCTCTGGCCACCCATGAAGAAGGCAAATGTGTTGGGGACCCAGGCAGCCACACAGGGAAGGGCGCGGAGCATACTCCCAGCAAAGTTCAGCCATGCACCCAGGATGGTCTGCAGGACAGTCAGATGGCTGCTGGCCAGCTCGGACTCCCCAACCCAGGTCCCCAAATGCCCACCCTAGCTCACAGGCACATCCCAATTTCTAGCCATCCCTCCGCCCTGGCAGCTTTGCCTGGGGTCCCAGCCAGCAGGGCTGTTGGGCCCTGGTCTGGGGAGCACATGCACCCAACCTCTAAATGCAAAGGACCTTGCTAATAATCCCAGGTAGGCCATGGTGTGGGGTCTGACTCACCGCCCCTCGGAGCCCCACAGAGTCTAGGACCCAGATGGCCAAAATGCCAAATGGGATGGACACCACCAGGAAGATCAGCGAGAGCCAGCCAACCTGTGCCATGGACAGGAGGAAGTGCTGGGCAATGATGTCTGCAACTGGGGCGAAGCTGAGCCAGAGCTGTGGGGACATCCGGAGTCAGCTTAGGGCCCACAGATACTGCCCCCCACTCCTCCCTGGCTGCCTGCTGCCCCTCTCATCCATCCCTCGGCAGGACAGCATGAGTCCGCCTGTAAGGGCAATAGGAGGTTGGACCAGCCCTGAGGCTGATGATATGGCCAGAGCCTGCAGGATCAGGAGCCCCACTGGGACCGGACCTGACCCCTGAGGACAGCCTGAGGGCTGTCAGCAGGGGGACCACCCACCCTCTGGGAAGCTCTGTGTGGACTATGGGTGTGAAAGGGCACATGGGCAGCTGAGGCTTGCCAAGTGGGCAGGGAGAGGCAGCAAGAGCAGAACCTCAGAGGGATGGAGTTGCCTGGACACAGCACCAGTTCACAGAAGGCAAGGGACATTGGGGAGAGGGGAGATGGCAGCCCTGGCCCCCCATCACATGGATGAGCACTAAGCTGACACAGTCTGGGCAGTCGGTGGCTGGGGGAGACACCATGCCAGACGTCCAGATAGCAAGGACGGGAAGCCCTGGGAGCCTAGGTGTGAGTGAGGCTGCAGGCAGCAGCACCCGGAGGGACAAGGAGGGCCCCAGCAGGGCTGAGGACAGTGCCAAAGGGACAGCAGAGCTCAGATTCTGGAACATTTTTGGGGGGGGGGCAGGTCATCTGTTGCAAGCTGGACGATGGAATCTCAGGTAGAAACACCTCCACTGTGTGCAGGCCCCACCCCACAGGAGACAGGTGTCCTGCAGGTGAGGCCATCCCCAGGGCAGAGGACATTCTTCGGCCGTAGGAGTTACCAAATGCTGAGAGCAACCCATGGTTTCTCAGCAAACAGCACACTCACCACACTGGGCCATGGGGCAGGCTTTCTGGAAAAGGCGAGGGGGCAGGAGGAAAGGAGGGATCATCAAGGCTTAACCCAGAGGTGGGGTGGGAGGGTGGCACATGGACCAACCACAAGGGTGTATCACGGTCCAAGTTCACGATGAGTCAACTCAGGATGCCAGAGCTCTAGGCCACACCCTCCATGGTGGGCAGTGAGAGCCAGGCTCCCACTGGCAAACTCACATGACCGCCAGCTAAGCAAGGGCTGACTGTCTTCCTCTTTCCTCTGGACAGTGCAAGGGCTGATCCCCAAGCTCAGAAAGAGCAGCAAACAGGCTCAGCTGCCTCCTGCCTGACCTAACCCAGCAGTTGAAGGTGTCAGCATCTGTTTACAGAGCCTGCTCTACAGAACTGATTGGAGCTCCTCCCTAAACAGCTGGCAGCAGCTCCATGTCCTCCTCCCAGAGCTGTGACCCTGGATGGCAGGAGATGACCTGTCCAACTCACCTGCTGTGCAAGAAATTCTTCAACAGCTCCCAGCCCTTCCCTGTTCGCCCCTCATCTTCCTGAGGAGCAGGCAGAGCCCCACACAGAACCCTGTTCAGAATGCTGGGCTGTCTCCAGGCCTCACCCCAAGCTCTGTGCTACCTGTCCCCTCAGCACCTGGGAGCCCTGGTCACCAGCTGCAAACAGTGGCCCGGGACTACAGGAACCTGGTCAGGGCAAACATGAAGCCCAATGCTCACAGTGGAGACCCAGCAGGGATCACAATTCCTGTCTGCTCCACAATGGCAGGACCCTACCTGGGCATCCCAGGAACTTCTCAGACCCATGGAAGAAGCTCCAGAGGAGGCCCGAGTGCATCCTCAGATGGCATAGCCACAGCCTTGTCTAGACATCCCCAGATGGTATAGCCACAGCCTTGTCTAGACACAGGGGCCTGGGAGCCAAGCCACAGCAGCAAATCAGGGCTCATCCAGGCAGCTTTGGCAGAGGGAAGAGGTTTCTGGAGTTACTGCAGCCTGCAGACCCCAGTGCCCACCCCAGACAGCCTGAGAGCCCCCATCACAGTCCACTCTGTTCAGCCACCAGGTCAGATGGTGGTGAGGTGGTTGGAAGCCCTCCCTCCACCTATGGATGCCTGTCCAAGCAACATGGAGAGGTGGCCAAGACTGGCCTGGCACAGAGGAAGTGAGGGTCACACACAGCCCACCTAGGTACAAGGGCTGTGAGTGAGGCAGCCTAGGCCTCTGGCTGCAGGGGCTGGGGGCTGCGGAGAGTCTAGGAAGCTGCAGGCTGTGGGACACCTGAAATGGCAAAGCCCATCGCTCTGCTGGTCCCTCTAAGTGCCGACTGCCAGTGCCCTGGAGCCGGGACAGACTGGGACAGACATTGGCCCCTTACTCGGCGGCCAGCGCGGACCAGGAGAAGGCGCCCGAGGCCGAGGCCCAGGTCCCCGTACCCGGGCAGCGGACACGCGCGGCCCCGGCCCCGGCCCTGGCCCCGGCCCCGGGGCTGAGGGACGGTGCAGCGGGCCGGCTCCAGCGCTACACCGGCCCGCCCCAGCGCTCCCACGCCCGCCCGGCCGGTACCGTGGCGTTGGAGCAGCTCAGCAAGCTGACCACCAGCAGGAAGACCCAGCGGCGCGCATAGGCGCGGGGGCTTCGCGGTGCGCTCCCGGCAGCCTCCGGCACTGCTCCCGCGGGCCCCGCCATCGCCGCGGCCGGCCGAGGGTCTCCAGAGGGCTTAAAGGCACCCGCGTAGGCGGGCCGGGTGGCGCCGGACTGGGCGGGGCAATAGGGTCAGTCCCCGCCCCCAAGGATCCGCTAGGGCGTCGCGTCGTGTGGGAGGGGCGAGTGGGCGGAGTTGCCATCTCCACTTTGGGTCTCGTGCTGAAGCCGGGATCGAAACTGGGCCTCAGAGGCAGGAATAAGTCCCTTCTTGTAGTGGCCAGTCGGGTCACAGCTTGTGAGGACCCGTCGTGAACATGCTCGCGGGGGTGGGTGCAGGAAAGGGGACCTGCAGTCTCTTTGCCCCCAAACTACTGAGATCCAAAAAAGCGGCAGGGAGAGGCTAGAGGCCAGCCTGGAAGAGGAAACTGGTGTCAGTCTGCAAAGAGCCTGGAATCCGGAGTGCCTTTACACCTCCCGCTAGGGGAAGCCGGAAGGGTGGGAGCTGGGGAGGACCTGGCCTGAAGATCCCGTCCGCCCAGCCCCTAGGGGAGGCAGCCTGCCCTCCCACCCGGATGTTTTCTGCTGCTTCCCCTGGGAGTCAGCTGGCCCAGCAGCTGGGCAGGTTTCTGTTTGTCTCCACCGAGGCCTATGGGTGGGAGGCAGGAGGGAGGCCAGTGTGGCTCAGAGGGCCTGTGTCTGGCTGGTTCCTGGCCCTGCCAGGCAGGCCCGTGTAGAGTGGGGTCTCCTTGTCCAGATTGAGGTGGACAAGGAGGCCTCCTGTCCCTCAAGCTCGCCTCTGTGGTCGGGGCAGGCTGTTCCTGCTCTTTGTTTTAAGGGTTGGAAGGTGTCACTGTCACAGGAGATGTCTCTGGAAGAGGGTTCTCATCTGAAGAATTCCCAGGGAAGGGGGAATTCCGGCAGCACAAGTGGGGTCCTTGAAATGCATGACAGTTAAGATTGACAGCACTGTCTATCAGGGAGCAGGATTAGGGTTAGGAAAGCAGGAGCACACATTCCAGAGAGAACAGGCCTCTGTTCCTGGGTTCTGGGCTCTTCTTATAAAGAAGTCTGATGAGGGGTGGGCACAGGAGGTGTGGGGTTGGCATCAGTCTGGGGATCTCAAGATGGTTTATGGTGGTCTGGTCATCCTCCAGGTCCTCAGGCTGGCGGGGTCTCCATTATCTGTCTGATCAGTAATTGTTGCTGGAAAGCCCCCCCCACACAAATTATAGGGTTTTTAAAATGTCATATATCTCTTTACTTGATGTATTTATTTGTGGACTAGTTAACAGGGGACAAGGTAGACTCACAGGTTTTCTAGAAGCTTGTGGGTGACTGGCCATGCAAAGCTCAGTTAAGATTGTCTCTGTCCCTGTTTCCTTCAAGTTTCCTTCTGCCTATTCATTGCTTCTCTTACTCACCACCTGTCCCACATCCCTCTCTGAACAAGCAGTTGCGTGGTCCCAGCCCTTGTGTGTTCTTACCAGGGTGGTGTGTGCGTCAGATGGAGTCACACACTTTGGGGTTTCTTTTGTGAAGAACTGTTGAGTAACCAAGGAGAAATGGGGCTCTCCCCAGTGCCCTCCAAAAGGACAGCCCACTCTCTGAAACCCCTGAAGGGGCCCTGTGGTCCTCCTGCTCAATGCCACTGTCCTCACCTCACCTTTGTCCCTTCCATCTCCCCTGTCCTCTTCTCCTCATTCCTTCCTTGCCCCCACCCCATCCATCCACTAACCCTAACCCCGAGGAGCTGGCTCTCACAGCCTTCCCCCAAGGCCTGGTACTGCTTGGGACTGGGGACCTCCATATCTTCCTACCACTCCTGGCAGATAGGGAGGGACAGCATAGGTATCAATGTCGAGGACATGGCTAGATAGGATTTGCCCCTCACCAGCTGCAGGCCTAGTAAAGTCTCAGCCTGTTACCCTAAAACAGGGTGACCACGTGGCTATTTCCACCTATCCAAGTCTCTGACAACTCCTCCTCCCATATCCTCAGGGGTCTGGGGTGAACAGTGCGTTCAGCAAGGCTGCAGGACACAAGATCAGCACACTACAATGAACTGTATTTCTATGAACTGTGCCAACACATGTGAAAAACCACAATTAAAGGCAGGATACATATATAATTACTTCAAAGAAAATTAAATACTCAGATATAAACTTAGCAAAGCAAGTGTAGTGCTTCGATGCTAATGATGATACAACATTAACAAAAGAAATCAAAAAGACCAAATAAACAGAGAGGTATACTGTGTCCATGGACTGGGAAACAGCAGAGTAAAGATGCCAGTTCTCCTTAAATTGACTTACAGGTTTGATGCAATTCCCATCAGAGGTTTTCAAACACACAGACAGAAAATGTTCGAAAACCACATAGCCAACAAGGACTGGTAGCTAGGATATATAATTCAACAGTTTAAAAAATTCAGCATGAAAGTGGGCCAAGACATGTGGAGGCATCTCATGGAAGAGGATCCACAGAGGGCAATAGGGATGAGTGACTTAACTTGATTAGCCACCAGGAGAATGCAAGTTAAATCTTTGTGAGCTGTCACCACACGCCTTTCAGAATGGCTAAAATAGAACAGCACAACACCAGATGCTATCAAGTCTCTGAAAAACAAGGCGGCGGCTTCTTATACACATAAGTATGCAGCTGTTGCATAAGCCAGCAATCGCACTCCTGAATTCATCCCTCAAAAGCCTGAGCCCAGACCCACAGCCACTTTCTCTGTGAGAGTCAAAACTGGAAACCCCCTGGTATCCCCTAGCAGGATGGCTAAGCTAGCTGCTCACGTCCATAGCATGAAACACGGCTCAGGAGGAAGAAGCTGGTAGCATACAAGTCTGGATGGATCTGTCAGGGCGATGAGACGGGACAAAAGGCTGGGAACAGGGAGTGACCCTGGGGTGCAGTGAATGAGCCCCCTAAGTGGCAGGACCTGCTGCTTCTCTACCCTCCTGAACAAATGGGTCACAAGACCCAATCCAACCAGAGAAGCAGAATGTTTGCACAAGATGAGATTTCTCCTGAGAAAACCTAGTAAATCCTCTAGCTTCACCTTTTCTTAGTTAACTTGAGACTTGCCTGTTTGGGAGGTCACACAGCTAGGGCATATGACTGGTTCCCTAGGGCTTTGCTGCGAGTCACACCTCTGCTGCGTGGGCTCTGTGGACAGTGGAGGCCCAGCTGCTCTTCAGGGACCCCAAGGCCTCTTTCACTGGAGACTCTGGCTCTTCCCCAGGCCTGCAGGAGTCTGGTGGGTGACTGGAGTGGGGTCTCTGTCTTCATATTGGTCCTGTCCCCTTGGCCACCTTACCCTTTGGGTCGATTCTACTGGGTCCTGTGGGTAGTCATAGCTGACCATGGAGGCTGGTAGGTGTTTTCTTCCACCTGCCCTGTGCCTGTCCAGCAGTGACAGTAGCCCAAGCACCCAAAGCCCTTCAGCCCTGCCATCAGCCCAGATGGAGCCACAGGCCAGGTGTGTGCATAGGACAAAGGGACCAGCTGCAACACAACCCAGCAGTCCCCCAATAAGGCCACCATGAGAAGAAACATCTTTTGGAATCTGCCCCTGGCCAGTGGAACTCACTGACTGGGCCCTAGCCCACCCCAGCAAGGCCACAAGAGCTCGTGTCTCCCTTGCTCAGGGAGGAGCCTGGCTACTCCATCAGTGCTGCCCCCTGAGCTGAGCTCCAGTTGAAGCCTTGCCTGCAGGTTGCTCTCACTGGACTCGATTTCCTTTTCATCATCACTAAGTTGGAAGTTCCTGCTTCAGGTATCAGTTGCCAGGGACAGGGACTGGGCTGTGAAGGGGCAACAGGCAATGCGCAGGGCACACTCACACCATGCACACTCACAAGGCTGCCTGTCCCACTACATGCACATGAGAGAAACAGGGCATGACCTGCACCTTGCCCAGGCTGCAACCCGTGAAGCAGGGCTGAAGAGACCAAGGGAGGCGGGAGCTGTCTGTGTGTTCTGCATGATGTCACCCTGGGGCACACTGGCAATGGTGACAGGCCCTCTCTGTGTTGTGTTTTCAACTGCATGGAATCTACCAGTGTCACAACAAGAAGCTCAGTTCTAAGGATCCCAGAGTATGAAGTCTTGGAAGTCTTGGAAGCAATGGATTCCTCTCTCTCACTCAGTGTTAACACTTTTGTATCAAAATGGACAAGAGTTTCAGCACAAGCGTCAGCTGCTAGTGTGTTGAATCCAGAACAGCACCACGCATGGGCCACAGGATGTTCTCTCCCCTTTGGAATAGCCACATCTTGCAGAGGTCCTCTGGTAACTGGACAAGGTCACCTGTTGCCTTCTAGGGAAATGACCTTCAGAGCTTCCTTAGAATTCCCTCTCACTGTGGCTAAATCTGCCTTTAGTGTCTCATCATCTCAGCCAAATGTGGACTTCTGCCAACATCCCAAACTAACCCTACCCAAGGTCTCTCCCACCACTGTGTTCCCCCAACAGCATCCAGTTCGGAGGCAACCAACTGAGGCTGCCTGGCCAGCTGGAGCCCAGACAAGGCCACCCTCTCTGGACACCCCACTGTGAGGTGGTGTGGCCATCCTGCTCACTGACGTGGTTCTTCTGCTCCTCCTAGGGTCAGGGTTGCCAGGGCAAGAGCCTGTCTGTCCACCCCAATGCCTGGAGGAAGAACCAGGCAGCACATGTCCTAGGCAAAAACAAAGGAGGCGGGGGCTGGCCTTCCCACCCGGGCCCCTGGCCCAGCCTGCCAGGCAGGCTCTGGAGGCACCCGTCACCACGCACACCTGCACCGCCTGTCCCAGCAGCACACTTCGCTTCCCACGTCCAGTGACTCACCTGTCCCCCAGAGCTCCCGCTGGCCCATGCTGAGGCCTGCAGGCTACCAGCAGGGGCCGAGTCAGCACTTCAGGGTCTGGACTAGCTGCCTGGAATGAAACCCAACTCGATCCCCAGGTGTGCAAGGGCTTGAGGACTAAAAACAGGCCTGCCACTGAGTCTTGAGGGCTCTGTCACTCTTGCCTGGGCTCCAGCTGGCCCCAGCAGAGGGGCCCTCAGGTGTCCACCTCCTGTCCTTCCCACCCAACCCCAAAGTCTTAGCCTGCTCCCTACCCACCCCAAGATGCACCCTGACATCTACCCTGCCCTTGGAGCCTGTCCACCTCTCGAGAGGTCGAGGCCCTGGTTCTCTCACCCATGTGCATGCAGGGGGACAGGCAGCCTTGTGGGTGTGCGTGGTGTGAGTCATGCCCTGCGCATGTGGTCTTGTGTAGGGCTGAGGTTCCTCTGTGGTGTGTGTGTCTAGATTGGGAGTTGGTTTGAGTTCATGTGTTATGTAGGCCATGTAGGCTTTGGCATGTGGTGAGACAGTCGTTCTCTTCCATGTAAGTGGTGGGAAGTGATCCCCTACTTCTGTTTGTGTGGGCTTCCACTCTGCATGTGAGATGGAGGGCCGGGCTCTCCCTCAGCTCAGGTGCCTACACAGCGCCACACCTCCCTGCGCAGGAACCTTGGGACCCTGGGCCCAGAGGAGCGGGGGGTACTTGAGGTGAAGGTCACTGGGGACACTTTCGGATTCCACAGCCCAGTCTCCCGGGTGCTGCTGGTGGCTCCTGCACTCGGAAAACTTTCCAGGAAAGCCTGGGTTCTGAATGCCTTTCTTCCCAGGGTCATGGCGACCCCTCACCTCCTCTCAGAGCCTGATTTCTGCTCTGGAATGGGCCCAAACCTGTCACAGCTTCCCTCTCACTTGGGAACAGGAGGGTGGCTTCGGCCTCCCCTGCCACAGCATCTCCTAGATGGACAGCCCCAACTTGGCCTTGACTGCTTGGCTCTGAGGCCAGGGTCCTGCAAGAACCTGAGAGGCTCATGGAGCATGGCCTCTCCACTCAGCAGAAGGTCTCCAAAGTTCATCCACGTCATAGCAGGTGTCAGTGCCTCATTTTTATTGCCAAGTAATATTTAATGTCTGGGTATGCACTTTGTATTAATTCGCTTTTGAGGTGATTGACAGTTGGTGTCTTTTCACTTCTGGGCTGTTGTGACCACTTGTGAGCTGGCCTAGTGTGGACATTGTCTTCAGGCCTCCTGCTCTGCACCTGTGTTGGATTTATGACCAACCTTTTGAGGACCTTTCAGGCTGTTTTCCAAAGCACTTGCACATTTGATCTTACCACCGATGGTGCATAGGGGATCCAATTTCCCTACAGCCGCACTAGACCTCTTGCCTATCTTGTTGATGATGCCCATCCTGCAGTGACGTCCCCTGTTGGTGATCTGCATTTCCCTGATAGCCAATGGTAATGGGCGCTTCTCACAGGCTTGTTGGCCATTTGTAAATCTTCTTTGAAAAAATCATCTGCTTGAGTCACTTGTTCCTTTATTTTTTTGGTAGTAGGGATTGAACCCAGGGGTGCTTAATCACTGATACACATTCAGCCCTTTTTAAGTTGTTTAGGGTCTCACTAAGTTCTAAGGCTGCCTTGAACTCCCGATCCCACCGCCTCGTCCCTGCAGGGATTATAGGTGTGCACCACTGTGCCCAGCTATCTTGTTCATTTTTAATCATGCATTTGTATCTTCATTGTTGAGTCATAGTTTTTACATTCTTTGTGTCCTTACAGTCTCACAGTGTCAGACTCAAGCCCTCCCAGACACCATTCTGAGACTCTCCTCCACTGGAGTCGTTTTTCTCCTTTGCTCAGGGTGCTCTTTGCAAGCAGGAGCTTCAGTCTGAGGAACCTACTCCACCTGTTTTCTCTCGTTACCTGTGCCTTTGTTTTCCCAAGAAATCCTGCCTTTTCCAAGGTTGAGAAGGTTTGTGCCTCAGTTTCTTTTGAGATGGACAATTTTACCTCCTATATTTACATCTTTGACCCACTTGAGTTTTGTGTATGTTATGATAGGCATCCAATTTCATTCTTTTACATATGAACATTCAGTTTTTTTCCAGCTGTGTTTGCTGGAAAAAAAAAAAACAACACATTTTTCCCTGCCCTGAATCATCCTGGCACCCTTCCGGACACTGGGCCAAGCACGAGGATCCACTTCTGGACTTCCAGTTCTGTCCTGTGGTCTGGGCTCACCTGCATGCCAGGCGCCTCTGTCTTGATGGGCACAGCTCTGCAGCAAGCTTTGAGATCAAGAAATGGCCCTGCTAACTTGCTTCTTCCCCTAAAGATCGTTTGACTATTCAGGGTCCTTTGAATTGACCTCCAAATTTGGGGATCAAATTTCAATGTCTTGTTAATTTCTGGCAACAATCCAGTTGGGATTTTGGGTTGAATTACCAGTTTGGGGAGTACAGACATCATAGCCACATGCCCTGTCCACAAACATGGGAACTCTGTTATTTAGGTGTACTTTAATTTCTTTCAATAATGTTTACATGGTTTTGGAATGTAAATTTTGCACTTTTATTGCATTTATTAGTAATCTGCTATTTAAACTAATGGTCTAATCATAACTTTCCCCAGATCTGCCTTGGTACGGTGAGGAGTCTGTGCTAACACACAGTCACAACTGAAGTCTGTGGCTTACAGAGGGTGCTTTTTGTGTAAGCCTTCTGTTTTGACAGATGTGTCCGCTGTTAAGCACTACCCAAGTAGTGTCACCGCCCTAAAGCCCTGTGTTCCTCAGACCCATCCCTCTCTGTCCTGCTCACTGCCCTCTGCATGGGCACACGCCTGCTGACTGATCCCCATCTGTGGCTTTTTTGGTGGGTCAAAACCATGAATTTTATTTCCAAAATGTGCCCCCGCTGCACAACCCGACTGGTGTATCTGCTCAACATGCATAGGCACTGGCCAGGTGGCAGGGGCACAGCCATCCCCTAGGGAGTGGGTGGCAAGAGCAAGGGACTAGAGCAGCAACTGAGGCAAGTGGCGGCAGACAGGGCAGGGGGATGGCCAGTGTGGGCCAAGTTTTGGAGTCTTCCGTGTGGAATATTTCAAAGACGAGGAGAGAGAACTCAATAATAAACCCCCAGACCCTCTGCCATCTCCTGCACGGACACATTAAGGGCCAGTCTCATGTTCACCCCAGTCTGCCCCACTCTGCTCCTCCAAATGGCCCCTGCTTTCATTTGAGTCTCTCTATACATGTCGAGGCCTCCAGAAATGCTCAGCATGGCCAGCACACCCTGAGACCCCTGTGTCTTCCGTGTCTCAGACACTGCATGGCCTTGTCCTGGAGGACCGAAGCCGTGACACCACCCCCTTCCTTTTGACCAGTGTCTCCTTGCACTTTTTTAAAATGTTTTTTTAGTTGTAGTTGGTACAATATCCTTATTTATTTATTTTTATGTGGCCCTGAGGATTAAACTCAGTACCTACACATGTAAGGTGAGTGCTCTAGCACTAAGCCCCAGCCCCTCTCCTTGCATTTTTAATCCCTATGGGTTGCTTATGGCTGACACAGCTAGGCCCTGCATATCTGCTTGTGTTCCAAGCTGTCTTCACCCATTGCCATGCCCTGCATTTCCTAGAAATTGCTGTGAGACTGGAGGTCTGGTCAATGTCTCAGTTGGCCCCTGGGAAGCAGAGCTTGAGGCAAGGATGGGCAGGGGCTCTATCTGGGAGAGGGTCTTAGGAAGTGAGAACAGAAGAGAAGAGACAGGAAGGCAGGATGTGCCCTGATGGACATTGCAGGGAGGCCGACGGTGTCAGTGGCCAGCTGAGGTCTATGAGGAGGCCCCTCTGGAGCAACTCCCAGGAACCCACAGGGTACAGAGGGTTGTGCAGCCATCAGGGGCTCACAGTCTTGGAGATGCAGGCATGGCTCCCAGTTGTTGCCCTTGTCCATGACCTCAGGTGGCCGTTTTAATCCACAGTCCCTTCTTCACTCATTAGCCGAGTACACAGAGAAGCCAACGTTCATCAAGTCTGCGGCTACCCAGGAAGATGAAAATCTCCCGTGACATTGTTCCCTGGGGAGCTGGTCCCCAGGTCCTACAAGACCTCTGGCTGGTTGCTGAAGGAGCATTACTCTTTGGCAGTACAAACATACCAATGTGCTTTGTTCCATTGCTGCTGCTGTTCTATGCTGACCTGCGACCCATTTCACTAAGCAGAGCCTTGCTGGGTCTTATGGTCTCCACAGCTGTCTTCTTGCCCATTTCCTGACTTACTCCCTGAGCCCCTGTTAGAAATACCAGGTGCCACAAGGAATCAAATGTGTGCTTGGAAGTGGATTGGCAAGGCTGACTTTACTTCTGCAGCAGGGCTGCTACCCAGCCTGGCTAGCAAGCACACCTGATTTTTTTTTTTTTTTTTTTTTTTTGGTACAGGGGATTGAACTCAGGAGCACTTTGACCACTGAGCCACAACCCCAGCCCTTTTATGTATTTTATTTAGAGACAGGGTCTCACAGAGTTGCTTAGTGCCTCGCTTTTGCTGAGGCTGACTTTGAACTCATGATCCTCCTGCCTCAGCCTCCAGAGCCACTGGGATTGCAGGCATGCACTACTGTGCTGGTAGTCCATCTGATTTTATCCTGAATGTAGTGCTGCTCTTGCTCTGATAGGAAGAGCTCAGGGTTACAATCTACACAACTGGCTAATTTCAAAATTGGGGAGGGCAAAGGGAAGAACTATGGTTCAATTGGCTACAACTGGATCTTTCATCCCAATTAAGGCTAAATACTATATTCTGTCTCTCACAGTTCCCCCTTTTTATACCCTTTGGCCGCTTTTTTTTAAATTTTTTTTTAAGAGAGAGTGAGAGAGGAGAGAGAGAGAGAGAATTTTTAATATTTATTTTTTTAGTTCTCAGCGGACACAACATCTTGGTTGGTATGTGGTGCTGAGGATCGAACCCGTGCCACACATATGCCAGGCGAGCGCACTACCGCTTGAGCCACATCCCCAGCCCCTTGGCTGCGTTTTCATTTCTGTTCTTGTGCCATCCATCCTAGATATATTGAGTGGAAATCACCCATGAGTTCCCCCCTTTTAGGAGACCAGGTAGGCATCCTGGCGATGAGGAGCACTTGGTAAGGTCCTTTCCAACTCAGCTGTAGCTTGTCTTCTTTCTAGGTCTTGATTAAAACCAAGTCGCAGGCTGGAAGTGAACTGCAAACTCCAGAGGAGTCTGAGCAGCAGCTCATGATAATCATACCAGAAAAAAAAAAAGCACAGACAGGTCTCAGATTGGCTCAGAACACACCTGTGACTCTGACAGAGCTTTTTGCAATATTTATCAGACACTCCTGTATAAAGACGCTTCCTTTATAACCTCCCAGTTTTACTGACTTTCAGGAGGACTGACACAAAGGTACATCTCAGGTAAAAGAACCTGTCTTATCTTTTAAATGTCCACATGCAGCTGTGCTTTGGTTATACTCTCCTGCTGGGTGTTTATGACCAAGATGGCCAAAATTGGCCTTTATTCCCTCTTACCTGTTAGAGTTAGCTGAGATTTGTCAGGGATCACTCTTGGGAACTTGTGAAAAGCCTCTTGGCTCCTTTAGCTTTTCCTCTTCCAGTTGTGCCATCTGCCAGGATGGGCCAGGGTCTTGCTGACCTCGTGTGGCTTCCCTGGAAACATCAGAGACATTTCCCTCTCCAGTGACCCTCCTCTGCAGAATGTGCACTGGGTGGCTTCCTGTTCTCTAGGGTCCTCGTGATCTCCCGATCGGGAGCTCAGATGACTCACTGGAGTCACCCTTAGAAGGGTCCTGTCAATCTCCTGGTTGACCTTAGAAGGCAAGACCCAGAATATTGGCTGCTTTTTCCTTGGCCCTTTTACTTCCTTGACTTTGGTCTCCATGTTTTGGGTTCAAACATCCAGCAGGTCAGTTTCACCAGTCTTGGAGTAGGAGTACTGGATTGTAACTTCAATGTCTATAATTTTATAGTTACCCCTTCCATTTAATTGTGGTCACTATTAGTACTGAAGTACTAATACTTTATTAGTACTCTAATATTATTAGTATTCTTCCAGTACTTCCAGTACTAATGCTTTATATCCTATCTGACTTTACATGATGGCTTCTTGTCTCAAATTAACCCAGGTTGTTCTATCAATAGTACTTCTTCAAAACACTAGCAGGTTCTAGTTGTAAAGTTCTATAAGGAAAATACAAAATAAAATTAACAAGACATCAAAACATACTTAGTTTACATAACAGCTTTGAACCAAAAAACATAATTTTTATAAAAACACTAATATATCTTTGGTATATATTTTGCCTCCACAAAGACCTATAAATTTATTAACTCAATCACATTTGAGAGCCTTTACAAATTTTACTTTCTTTTGAAACTTTTACCTCCTTAGATACCTTTTATAATTTATCCAATTCTTTACATAAGCTTTATGTTTTATATTATATCTCCTGCTTATTTTTGAGATCTCAGTAAGCTTTACAACAAAAATCTATACTTTGAGCAAAAATTTACATGAGGTTAAGTCTAGCCTACTTTGGAGCCATCTTAACATTCAATAAGATGAGAGACTCAGGTGAGGCAGCCCCTTGATACATAACACAATACAGCACTATATCTGAGACATGAATTTAAAAAAAACTAAGAGAACTAACTTTATTTTTGTGGGAAAAGTAGAAAAATGCTTTCATGTTTCACAGTGTCAACCTTTAAACAAATCAGAGTGTCTTTATTGTCTTTCAAAAATGCATTTAAATTCCCATCTCAATGTTAAAAGTAAGACAAAATTATGTGTTTGTGTGTGTGTGTGTAACTTTTGATAACAAGTCACCTTTATCCACTTACAGAGCACTAAATGACATAAATAAATCCCCAGTTAAATTTGTTATTTCTATATAAATCTGAAGGAGATTACCTCTACATGCCACTTTAGTTTAGAGAATACCAGCTTGGTAAAGTGTTCTCCTAAGCTTTTAGTTGTATGTATTTCTCTAGTCACATATATTTAGTGTGTCTGGCAAAATTGACTCAATTCATGTTTTAAAAATTTGTCGGAAAGACAATGATCCCTATTAATGCCTCTCTCTTAAAAAATGTATATACACATTATATTATATATTTTTTCTTCTTCCTGGGGCAAGTTATTACTTCCTCCTTAAACAAAATCTTGGTTGAGATAACACTGATCACCTTTCTCAGGGTCCCTTTGGCCCAGATGGCTTTACTGTTAGTAGACCTCCAGCAAAGCAGGCTTTATTTCCTTTTCCTGGGCAGCACTTGCAACTGAAGTTGTTGCTCTTTGGGTGAGAATGTTATCTGTGCATCTAATTCACATAACACGTTTTATTCCAGGAGAGGGATGGACAATCTGGATATATACAAAAAAAACAAACAGTCTAAATCTTTTTCTCCCCAGGTTGCATTCAAGGGGTTGGAGCACAGGATATTGTTGAGCCTGACCTGTCTCCTTTATCACTATCATAATGCCATCAACTTTAAGCGAGTTCCCCACTGTCGATTATACTCAGATGCTCCTTTGAGGCCTTTTTATTACACGAGGCATATTGATATTCAGTGAAGGAGGCCATTTCATCCTTTAGGCTTTCTTGAAGATCCTTTTGCATAGGTTGCCAACAAAACATAAGTTGACTTTTGTTTCTGTTCCTCCTAAGCGTTATATATCATAAATGCACTATTAACTAGTTGTGAGGGGGTTATGTCAGTTTGTCCCCTTTGTCCAATGAAGGTCATATTGACCCTACAGAGACTATTTGGGACCTCTCTATATAGAAATCAGCATGGCCAAGACACAGATGCCTGCATACATGGGGACTCCAGGAGGCCCTTGTATTTTAGCTCTGTGGACAGCAGGGAGGCTTCCACCCAGAAGTATCCCCTGGCCAAATGGGGCATCCTGCTAGATCTTAGAAGGGAAGAGCATTTTTTATCCCCAGGTTATGACCTAATAGTGCTGGAATCCACTGATATGTCCTTAGTGACTGGTAGCTTTCATCCTGAATAAGATAGGATAGTTAATCATCAGACACTCAGGGTAATGGCCTCCAATTAAGGCTTTTTCCAAAGGTAAAGGCTATCCCATGAAGTTAAACATTCCAGTCAATTCCTTTGTCCCAGAGCAGTGGTAAATGGGAAGGGGGTGAAACCAAATGAAGTTATAGAAATATTCCAGACTTAAAGACTAAGCGGGCATAGTCAATTAGAAAGTCATGGGCCAAGCCAATTGTCTTGGTACCCTCCCAATGCCTGTAGATACAGAGTCCAATCATTAGCCCCAACTTTTTTTAATATCTGTACAGCGCAGGCTCTGATCAATGCTTTATCCAGCAGCCGTAAGTCCGCAGGCCAGTACACCCAAATGGGGGGGACCCTCTGTTAGGTTTCTGCCTCACATCATTGGAGCTCCATCCTCTCACACTCAAGCAAACCTTACTCCTTTTTTAGAAGATGATACCTTGCTTTTTTTTTTATAGTACTTTAATAAAAACACAGCTTAATTTTTTTGTACACATATGGAATTATACCTGTTAAAATTTTAATTCTTAGTGACTTGGTTTTAGGTTAAGACCTAGAAATAAGCAATCTTGAACCTTTTTATTTTTAACCAATTTATAAAAACATATTTAATAGACCCAAATATATGTTACCTTATGGAATTCAAGAAGCCAAGAATACTTGCATATACTTAGTTGATGTTTTAGTATTTTAACTTTACAAATTAATCAGATGTCTCCTCTAACAAACACATTTATAAAGATTAATCCCATTTATGTTAAAACTAATTTATACATTTCTTACTTAGGCTACTCATGAAAACCAAGGTATCAAACAAGTCAAGTGAACATTTTAAGTCAGTATTTCTGCCAAATAAAAACACTCAGAAGGGGTTAGAGTTGTGGCTCAGGGTGTAGAGCACTTGCCTCACAAGTGTGAGGCACTGGGTTTGATCCTAGCACCACATAAAAACAAATAAAGGCATTGAGTCCATACACAACTAAAAAAAAAAAAAAAAAAAAAAAAAAAAAAAAAAAAACATTCAGAAGCAATGGACATTGCACTTCAAACATTTTATGGAAACCAACAGTCTGATTGGCTGGCTACCTAGAAGAACGTGTGAGTAGTAGTTTCAGAGGTATCTTTACTCTTACCAATTCAAATTTATCCTTTTTGTTAGGTTTTTTTTTTAAGTAAAGTGAACTGAAAGGCATTTGAATCCATTCATTAAATGGATTCAAATACTCATTTACCTGTAAGCCAGTGTTGACGCTATGTACATGATATACACAAGCATGTATGCAGACAGGACATACAGGTTGCAGGTATGCACAAACATCCATCAAACAGACAGGAAGCAAAGACTTGGTGCCTCTTTACCAGATATTAAATCCCTACAAGTAAGAGGCAAAAGAACTATCAGACTTCAGCTTTTAGACATTAAAATAGACCCTGGCACAGGTTTTTTACAGTATTACTCAGACATGAAAAGGGTCTGTGCAGCCGTGGTGAACACTGAAATCAAAGGATCTGGTGGCCACTCATCCCCAGGGGACAGGTTAATCCCACAATCACTACTGTTTATTTTCCATGCTTGCTCTTCTTCAAAGGAAAAGAAGATGGGATCTTTTCATTATTCTTCTGTGTCCCCAAACCTAGTATTTTTATTCCCCATTTTTTGTAGGTTCCTGTAATTAAGTTTCCCCCTGTGTAGTCAACCACCACTTACTGGAGACTTCCTGCACCCCTCATTCCACTTTCCTGGGTATAGTCTTGTGTTTCTACATACAGGCCCCATCCCCCTTTGGGGGATTTTTGCATTCATGTCTCAGTCACACTCACACAACCTCCGGGATGTCCCAACCACCAAAGAGGTACTTTTTCTCAAGAACAGATTTCCTCCTTGGTCCATGCAGAGAGTCACCTGGTTGTGGGGTGCTTGCTTGGGCCCTTCCCAGCATTGTTGGTCCACTGTCCATTTTGGGCTTATTGTCAGCCTTGAGGATTGTAGTTTTCTCCTCCACTCCAAGGCCACAACAATAAGGCAGCAGGACATGTCTCCTCTAAGGAGGTAGTTCCCATGACCCCTTAGGCAGTGTATGGACGCCTATGCCAGGCACCAAAACATGCAGAAATACTGGGGTGCCACAAGGAATCAAACATGTGCTCAGAAGTGGGTGGGCAAGGCAGACTTTACTTCTGCAGAAGGGCTGCTACCTAACCTGGCTAGCAAGCCCACCTTGGCAGGGCAGTCCACCTGCATTTATCCTGAACATATCACTGCCTCTTGCCCTGCTAGGAGGAGCTCAGGGTTACAGTCTACATGATTGGCAAAGGGAGTGGGTATAGTTAAAATGGCTACCATCAGATCTTACCAATTAAAGCTGAATACTATATTCTAAAAATGGACCACTGGACTTTCCACTCTCACACTGGAACATGGGTCAACCACGGCTCTGCTGTGCTTCCTCATTCTGCCACCACTGCTCCAGGTCTGTTCTCAGGGACAGCTCCTTTTGCAGGTCACATTCTCTTGTGTGAATGACAGCTCTCAGCTAAATGTTCACTGTCAGCATCCCAAATACTTGTGTGCTAAACTGGGCAAATGACCAGGAAATTCCTCCATCCTTCCCACCCTGCTGGGTTGCACAGAGCAGCCCTTCAGCTTCCTGCCTACTGCTGAAAGCCTAGTGGGCACCGTGGGCTGTGGGAATACCCTGGGTCAGTGGGAACACGGGACTCCTGCCTGGCACACTCCTCCTTTCAGGCCTTCCTTCCCAACCCAGGCAGTCTTCATGTGTCTGCACAGTGCTGGGCTAAGGCTTGGGACCCTCTGTGCATCTTCAGAGCTCCACCAGGACAGATCTTCCTCTCCCAGGCCCTGTCCTATGGGACACAGCTGGGCTTCCCTAAGGCTTTTCCTCACTGTTTCTCAGGGTTATAGGCCTGGGTTGCTGATGTCCAAGATCCTAAAGCTGTCTCTGAGACCAGACCTGTTGTTTGATCTGTTTTGTCCAGTGTTTTAGTTGCCACGGTGAAAGGCTGATGGCACCAGGGCTGCAGCCACAGGGAGGAGGACAAGAGCTCTGCCCACTGCCTGTGAGAATGTCCTCCCTGTCATCACTGCTGCCCACCAGAGTTCTGCTTTGTTATTCTATATTTCATGAGGGGGTTGGGGCAGATCCAAAAATTCCCACTCCTGTCACAATCGTCCCCAAATCCACAGGATTCTGACATGGGCAATTGCATGGCATATTCACTAGCTCTCAGGCAGGTACAGCTGCTGCACACCTGAGTCCATCTCACACCTCTGAATGGTGTGCCTTGGAGGTCACTCTAACAGTATGGCTGCATCTTTCACTCCTTCCTTTTACAGCTGTAGGTGCCCAAGGTGTGCAGGTTTGATCATTTTCCAATTAATCCCATGTAGATAGCCACGTAGATAGTTTTCTTTTTTTTCTACTATAAATTTTGCCACAGGTTGGATGCAGTGATCACACACCTGTAATCCCAGCAACTCAGGAGGCTGAGGCAGGAGGATTCAAGTTCAAGGTCAGCCTCAGCAATTTAACAAGACCTTGTCTCAAAAAATAAAAAGGGCTGGGGATGAAGCTCAGAGGTGGCATGCCCTGGTTCAATCCCCAACACCAAATGAACTGTAAACCATGCTGCAGTTTACAGTCTTGCTCTGCTTACAGTTTTTCTGGTGTGTCATGGGGTACACTCTTCCCTGGAGACAGCTGGGCTAACAGTTAGACTCCCAGGTCACTTGCTGGATGCCGCTAAGCTCCCTTCCACTCAGCACTGACACACTCGTGTTCTGGTTCTGGGTCTTGACAATAGGGTATTGACGCTGGGGATTTTGTCAGCAGATGAGCTGAGGGGTGAGGGGGCTGGTGGTAAGAAGACATCTGGGGGGAGGGAGGTGCAGTGTGGGAGCATGTCCAGGAGCATGGAGGAATTGAGTTCCAGGGACAGGGTGGTGCACAAGGTAGGGCAGCCAGTGAGTAGCTTGGTAGAGCTGGCATACTTGGACCCAGGTGCCTAGGGATCAGCTTTTTGATTGCTCATCTCAGGATGGCCTGGGGTCAGGAACTAGGGTTTTTCCAGGAGAGCAGGACACAGTCAAATGTAGGGGTTATGGAGGTGGAAGTCCTGGTGATCTGGACCAGGGCACTTGTTGAGTAGGGTCCTGGGGATGGGGGAGAGAAACTGATGGGTTTGAGAGAGAACTTGCAGAGAAGTGTGGGATCAAGAAAGAACTCGATTCCTCCTGCTCTGTAGAGCCAGATGCCTCACTGAGGGTTTGTGGGTAACTGGAATGGTTCCTCAAAATGAGACTTGATCACAGGAGGACAGGCCAGCACCTCTGAAAGGCTGATCATAGACAGGAATGAGGACCCCTCATCCACAGGGAGGAGGACCTCCCCTCCCCACAGTCTGACCTGGAGCCATGATTTTAGGGTCCACCTTTACACACATTTACTTTGTGGGCTGGGATGTGTGTAACCCTGTGAACTCACCACCAAGACAACACAGATTCCCATCCTCCTTTGGGGTTCCCCACCCTTAGGCTTCTGCTGAGTGAAGCCCTGGAGGGTTCTGAGCAGAGGAGGGATGCCCTGAATAATTTTTTATGAGAGTCTCTATATCATGTTGAAAATGGATACAGAGCAAAGGACAGAAGAGGGAAGCTACTCACTACCCCAGGGGGTTGAATCAGGGTGGAGTTAGGGTCACATGGCCAGATTCTGATGGGCTCTGGTAGGTCAGCAGAAGGCTGGTGTAGGCACAGAGAAAGATGGTAGGAAGGCCCCATGTCTTGTCCTCAGCGTTGGCAGGGGTGGGATGAGGGCATAGTCTCTAAGGATGACCTGGAGTTGTCATGCTGTGAAGATCTCCTGGTGGAAAAGTGGATGGCTATACACCAGAGCAGGGCTCAGAGTAGTGGCCTTGGTGCTGCTGGTGAGATGAGGTCACCTGGAAGAGCAGCTGGCAGCCCAGGTGTTGGATGAAGGGACCTTGGGCCTGGAATGAATTCTCAACACAGTTTCACCTGTAGCCGACAGACAGAAAGTCATGGGGGCCATCTGTCCATCAAGTTAGAAAACTTCCTGGGATCACTCTGTCCTCAGCCCAGGACTGCTCTTGGCCTTCTCATTTGTACCTCTATACTGCCCCCAACATCAAGGCTCTGCCTCCCTCCCCCACTTCCACACCCCTGCATCAGGACTCTTCCCCCCATGACAGCAAAGGGCCCCCTGCTCTTCAGAGGCCGGCTGCCACACCTGGGCACAGGTCTATGCAGCCTTCCCTTTTCTGCAGTATGGCCAATTTGTCCTTCTAGTCAGCTGTCCCAGCAGCACCACAAGGCCACCAGAGTTCCCACCCAGAAAGAAAGCAGTTCTGTTTGCCCCTCACCTCCCCTGGACAGAGCCCCATTTTGTTGCTTTCCTTTACAGCAAAAGGCCTTAAAATGTGTCTATACTCACATCTGCACTTTTGGAACCTGCCATGATCCAGTTTCCACACTATGATGCATCCATACTGCTGCCAAGACCTCTGAAAGCCCCATGGGCATTCGCAATCACCCCCAGCAGCTAACACAAGCCAGACCCGCCCACAGGCGGTGGCTCTGCCCTGGGTTGCTCCAGCTGGGTCTTTCCGGTGGGCTCCTCCAGAACTCCAGGACTCCATTTCATATAGTCACCTCAGTGGTCACTCCTTTGACCAACCATTTCCAGGTGTTACAAGCTAAGGAGCTTCACAGGACTCAAGGCCCACGTCTACTGGTCACCCACAGGGGCACTACTGACCCACGCCCAGCTCTGCCCCGTGTGCTCCCACACCCCCAGACCACCTGACTCCTGCTCCCTACGCTCTAATCCCAGCCCTAACCATAACGCCTGCAGTTACAGAGGAGCTCCAGAGACCCCTCCCAACACTAGGATGCGCGGGGCTCCCTGCCGCGCACCTCACCACCCCAGACTCCAGCGGAGCTCCTTTCCTTCAGTCCTTTCCTTGCCCCAGCCCCATGCGGAAATCCACTCAGCGTGCCACTCAGTCTTCTAAAGACACTACACTTCCTTTTCCCTCTTGCTGCCCCCTCCCACTACAGTGAAGACGCTAGAGGGCGTGAACTTCTCGGTCACTGCTCACGGTTCTAGGGTGGGTCTCGCACAGGTCGACAAGCAGAGGAGCTGTGGGGTCAGCCCGGCTGTTTCAGGTCGGTGAGACCGAAGGCAGGGGCCCTGTGGGTCTGCGGCGTACAGCGCACCTGCCACGTTCAGAGCAGCAAGCCCTGCCCAGCGCCACACCCCAGCAGGTCAGCGTCCAGCGCCCGCACGCCGACCCGCAGCGCGCCCGATGCACTCCGTCCACGCCCCGCCCAACCACGCCCGGCAGTCCCCGCCCCTTACCCTGTGGCCCCGCCCCGGCCCCGCCCCTCCCATCGCGCCAGCCGCTACGGCCCAGCGCGGACCACACGCGCCTGCGCCCTCAGGCTCCGCCCGGGCCCGCCCCCTCCGGGCCCCGCCCCCGCTCGGCCGCGGGGTGGGAGCCGAGCCGCGCACCGCGCATGCTCCAGGCGCGGCACCCCCGACCCGGCGCTCGGCTCGGCTCGGGCATTTCCGCCTCTTTGTTTTAAACTCCGGACGGCTTTTTTCTCCTCCTCTGGGGGGGACCCGGAGGGAGCGGCGCCCCCTCCCCCTCCCGGCGAGCCCCCGCGTGCGCCCGCTCGCCCGCCGCCCGAGACGCAGGTCAGTGAGCCCGCCCCGCCCGGCCTGGGCCCGCGCGCCCGCTCCTCAGGCCGCGGCCTCGGCCCGTGTCCGGCTGAGGGCTGCGAGCCCGGCGCCGCTCGGCCGGCCCGGGGAGGCGGGATCCCGAGGACCAGGAGGCGGCCGGGACCCTGGAGGGCCGGACCCCAGGCCAGGTTGGACCCGGGAGGGCAGGACCCCCCAGACGGCTGGACCCATGGAGGGCAGGACCCTGGACCAGGCTGGACTGCAGACCGGGCAGAAGCCCAGGAGGACAGGATCCTGGAACAGGCAGAATCCCAGGAAGGCAGGATTCCAGACCAGGCAGGATCCGGGGAGGACAGGACCCTGAACCAAGCAGGACCTTGGGCCAGGGTGGACCCAGGGAGGGTAGGACCCTTGAACAGACAGGAGTCCTACCAGTCACTGAAGGGCCA
Source organism: Urocitellus parryii (assembly GCF_045843805.1). NCBI lineage: Eukaryota > Metazoa > Chordata > Mammalia > Rodentia > Sciuridae > Urocitellus > Urocitellus parryii. The sequence continues at coordinate 144,341,040 of NC_135540.1, read as the reverse complement.
TTCACTGAGGAGGGTCAGTCCTTGGGACCAGGGAAGACCCACAGAGTTTTGGGATCTCAGAACATGCCATTCAGGAGAGTTCAACCCCAGTACGGGTCACTGAAAAGGGCTGGGATTCCAGGATGGGCCACCAGGGACATCAGTCCTGGGGACCTGACAGTCTGGGACTCTGGGAAGGATCATTGGGGAGGACTTGACCTCAGGACCAGACAGGACCCAGAGAATGCCAAGAAAACTGAGGAGTGTCTAACTCAAGACAGGTCATAGAGGAGGGCCAGGATCCTGGAACAAAGCCACAGGAAGGTCAGGACTCCCTGGGAAAAACTCACTGGGAGGACTGGGGCACTCAGACTGGCCCCAGAGGTCCACAGCCCTGGTGCAAGCCTGTGAGCACTTTGGGGACTCTGAGGTGGCCTCTTGTCCCCATGAGGCAGGACCCTGAGTCTATACCTGAGAAAAGTTCATGACACAGACAAGACTCTTAAGTCCTCTCATAGAGGACCCTGATAAGAAGTAAAACTTTAAGACAGGTCCCCAGGGTGGCCTGGGACTCTGAGCATCTAGACTGGGTTGGAAGTGCTGAGCCTTCAGTGGGATCCAGAGGTGTCCTAAATCTGTCCAGCTCACCACCTGGCTCCCTGCTGTGCAGGTGCAGGCATGTGGAATCCTGCTCACCTGAGCCCCACGGGTTCAAAAGGCTCTTTTCACAAGACCCTGAGCACCCTGACATCATGAACTCTTGGGCTGGGCCCAAGACCTATAGCAGGTACTGCCTGGAAAGGGACCTGGAGGCAGGTGCAAGGCAAGGTTGGGGCTCATCCTTCTGGCTCTGGGACTCAGGTTTTCAGGGGAATTCCTCATCCAGAGGTGCTCTGAGCCACTGACTTGGAAAGCTGCCTCCTGTTGCTCTTAGCCCCTCCTTTGGCGATGCTGTCCTTTCCTTGTTTTGACCCTGGAATTACCCTCTTGTCCCTCCCCTAATCCTTCTCAAGGTTGTACAGGTGTATCCTGAGTCTAGAAATGTCTCCAGTGTCCAGGGGACTTCAGAAATGGGTGGAAGGCTGGGTTGCAAGCTGGGGCAGATGGCTTTGGGCAGGAAAGCTGGACAGCAAGTTTGCGTGGGAGAGCAAGTCAGAGGCTTGTTCCACTCCAGGAGAGGAGGGCATTGTTGGATCTTGGGGAGGGGGGTCTTTCTTTCTCTGAAACCTTCCACAGAACTGGCCATGAAAAGTGGGTGCAGCTTTTATGCTGTGAGAGGTATTCATGGGCCAGCAGTGTGCTGCACTTGAGTAGGGCAGTCTCCATGTGTGTTCTCTGAGAATGGAAAGTCCAAGGGCAGGAACTTGGCTCTACCTAGCACCTGAAGCCTGCCTGGTGTGGGCAGCAGGCAGCATATTACTGAAGAGTGGGTGCCAGAGAAGAGTAGAAGGCAGGTGCACCTGTACGTCAGCTGCAAACTGAAGGTGAGGTGTGAGTCTCAAACTCTGGGCTCCTGAGAGATGCTTGAACTGGTCAATTCCATTTTTTCATCTTGAGCCACAGTCAGTTCTGGTTACTCAGGAGAAAACCACCTTAGGTTCCTAGCACTGAACATCAACCACACTGTGTCCCTGCATGTCCAGCGGGCATTGCCAAACATAACTGCATTTGGGACTTTGTCCTTGGTGCTTACTTTTGACTTGTTCTTTTGACACACTCTTTTAACTGTGGTTAAAACTTAATTTGCCTTTTGAAGTTTTGAAAAGACATGCAAACCTGAGTAAGTGTTCAGAGCCTACATTTTCCTTTTTGTATTTTTGAAAGTGTGGTAGTGCTGAGTGGTTTTATTTTATGTCATCATGCAGCTGTTTTCCCCAGAACTTAGTTCTCTAAGCCAACAGTCAGTTATGATCCTACAGTCTCTGGGTCAAGAACTCAAGGTGGCCGGCCAGGTCTTCTGGCTCAGCACCCACAGGCCTACAGTCAGGTGCTGGCTGGGCACCTCCCCTAGGGGCCACCCACCTCACGCCCCTCCCATGCTGCCTGCAGGAGAGGCCAGCTCCTCCTGTAGGCCTCTCAGAGGCAGCTGAGAAGGAGTGGGGAGGGGAAGGAGACCACTGGCTTTGCAGCCTACCTTGGAAGTGGTGTCCCGTAACTTTGGTGAGTCCTTTTTGTTAGAAGTGAGAAGTGAGGCCCTGTGCAGATTGAAAGGAAGGGGCCCCTCAGGGTGGTGCAAGGTAGGTGGACTCTGCAGCAGCATTGTGAGCATGGCACTTAGCTGGTTTCATAAGTGATACTTGAAAAGCTCCCATAAGAAGTTAAGAACCATGTTGGTGGAATGGGGGCTCCGGCTCAGCTGTGCTGCCTGGGATCTGGCACATGACAAGAGATGAGTCATGGACAGGAGAGATCCCTAGGTGTCAGCTTGCCCTCAGGAGTCGTGAGGGTACAGAGCCGTGGGGTCCTTGGTTGCCCAGGTGCAAGGGTTTCAGTTTCCCACAGTCTCACTGGTATTTCTACCAGTGATCTGGTCCAAAGAAAGAACGTTGTGAGAAGTGTTTGTCTCAACCATTTAAACATGGAGAAAGTTTCTCCTGTCATTTTAGACCTTGTGCACTTGTTTTATGTGTACTCTTCAAAGTAGTATACGAGGTGTGGCATCTCTGAAGTGGAATGTTTGTCTTCTGTGGGCTCCCTGGCCAAGGCCTGCCCAGGGGGGTGCCTAGACCCAGAGCTGCACCTGGGCACCCGTTCAGGGTTGCTCTGGACACGGGCCCACTGGCCACCTTTAACCTGTCTGCCGTCTCTAGACTTGGGGTATTCCACCCAGGGCTGCTGGGTGAGGAAGGACTCTTCGCTATTAACTGGAATTGTCTATGTGGGTTGTTTGGACCATAAAGCAAGGCTCATTTTGTCTACCTGTTGTTCTTTATTAAATGGCAGGATTGTTATTCATTTGCAGCCTTATTTGAAGTGTGAGGCCTTTAAAAATTAGAACAAACTCTTTTTTTATCTGAGTTTCTTCCTACAGCTGTGGACTTCAGGACAGGATGAAGGCTAGGAGTGAATATTCGCCCCCCTGAGTCAAGCAGAACCCCACCTCTGGGAGTGAGCTCACCAGGAGTGGGGACTCCTCGATAGTGGTTAGGCCAACTTGCTGTTTCGAAGAGAAACTCTAGCATTTAAATGAATGTACAGGTTAATTTGTCTCTTTTTTGGATAAATTCTTTGAAATTTGCTGGAATTGGTAATATTTATAAGAAGCATGTGAACACTGGAAAGGGGTCGATAGGTAGCCACGAAGCCCCACTGCCTATGGGTCCTGGGGGTCCTGCAGGACTTGAGGGGGCCCCTGGGTTTCGTGGGGGGTCTGGAGGTCCGTGGGTCTTATCAGGTACTCCATCTTCTGGTTCCTAGGAGGGTTTGACCTGTATCCAGTGACCATGTGGATGCTCCTGCGGGACACCTCTGTGGCCCAGTTCTGAGGGTCTTGTACATACCACCCTGTTTGCCAAATCAACTAGGACACTCCCTGATTACACCCATTTGCCTGCTGTGGGAATAGGGGACAGGTACCCCCACATTAGGAGGCAAAATTGAAGAAGGGTAAGCTTCCTTTTATTTCAAGGGTTTGTTTTACTTTTATCCAAATGTTCATTAAGAAAAAAAGGCCTGAAGAAAAGCTATAGGGAATTCTGACATCATTTGGATGTTTGTGTTCCCCGAATCCCCATGTTGAAATCCCGACCCCTCTTGATGGCGGTGGGAGTGGGCCTTTGGGAGGCTCTGCCCTCACAAGCTCCTCTGGAGAAGGAGCCTTAGGTAGCCACCAGCCTGTGGCACCCTGACTGGACTTCTTGCCTCCAGCACGGACAAGAGAATCTCTCTTTTTTACACACTGTGCAGTTCAGGGTATTTAGCCTGAACAGGGTGGAGCAGGACCCTTGAAGCCCATGCTCAGAAACTCAGTTCTATGATGGACTACATTTGCTTCGTCTTTTGCTGTACGTGACTGCTTGCTAATGGAAGCATTGGAGAGTAGCTACAGACAGCATGACACATCACTCAGACAATATAGAGTGTCAGAAGTGGTCCCTCACACAACTGCAATACCACTGTGGCACCAAGAGAGCGGTCATGCCATCCACATAATAATTCATTTCCAGGCCGTTTGTATTTTCCCTAGTGGTCTTAGGAAGTTTTTCCATAATGTTTTCCCTTAACTTGATTGGTCCTCTCTGGCCTTGGTTGGTGTCCATCCCTCCTGAGTATACTGGGGAGGTCCCAGCCTTAGTTGGTATCCGTTGTTCCTGAGTACACTGGGGAGGTCCCAGCCTTGGCTGGTGTCTATCCCTCCTGAGTACACTGGGGAGGTGCCTTAGTTGGTGTCCATCCCTCCTGACCACTTTGGGGGTGGGAGTTGATCTTGGTTGGTGTCATGTCCCTCCTGACCACACTTAAGGTGGGTATGGAGTGAGACATTCTGGGTACAGAGTATTTCTAATAGTCTGTTTTTCTGGACCAATGTCCTCCTGCAGCTGGGCATTTTTTCAGGACTTGGCTCTCCTCCTGGCTAACATTTGCTGTAATGAGAGGACTGGCTAGTTATTCAGGGGAGAGGCACAGGGGTCAGACACACTTATTCCCTCTGTAGCACCAGCCTATGGTGTCACATGGGAGCCACTGTCCCAGCACTGAAGCCAAGGGTGCCCTGGAGGCTGGGCCCATAGGCACTCTCGTGGCATGAACTGATTTCTAGACCGGGAGGATGCAGTTTCAGCACAATCCACACAGTACCTCATGGCTGTGTTTAGACCCAGCCTGTGCTTCTCATTCAGCAAAGAGGGCTCTTGCCAGCCGAGTCCCAGATGCTGCCCAAAGGCCCACCACCAGCCTCCCAAAGGACAGCTGTCTGAGGATGTGTCCCATCTGTTAGCCAGGGGAGAGAAATCTGCAAGACTCCTAGGTCACTGAGTGCTAGAAGAGGCTGGATTGACAGGAGAGGTAGGGGCAGGGCTGACGTGTTGATGTCGTCAGCCCCAGGTCAAGGGCCAATCGCTCCCAGCCATCCGGATGGTCAGCACAGTGGGAGCCTCCATCACCACACAAGGTTGTGCAGGATGGCACTGGTGTGGGTGGGTCTCAAGGCTCAGAATGGAGAGTCCTTGCCTCTGGGACAGGCTGGGGAGATACCTGTCAGAGCAGCTGAAGGTCTGCCTGGCTCCTCTATTTTGTAAAAGGGTCTGTACTTGCCAGGTACAGTGCAGGTGCACACCTGTACTCTCAGTGACTGAGGAGGCAGAGGCAGGAGGGTCACAAGCTCAAGGCCAGCCTCAGCAATGTAGCGAGGCCCTGTCTCAAAAAGTAAAAAGGGCTGGGGTGTATCTCATGTGTAGAGAATAGAGCCTTTGGATTCTAACCTCAGGACCATTAAAAAAGAAAAAGGAAGATGAGTTAGATCAATATGTGTTTTGTTTCTTGTTGGAAACCTTCCTTCAGTCTGGTACCACCATGGCCCTGTTGGGTGCAGGCCTGGGGTTTGGGGCCAGCTTGGTCCCCATCAGAGCCTTGGGACAAGCTCTGGGGCCCACAGGAGAGCAGGCTCTTGTCACATGCTTTAGCATGACGGCATCTCATCAAGAGTGGGTTTTGAAGGGTGTTTCCAACTTGCTGATGGCAGAAGGTGCAGCTGGGCATCAGGCACATAGTCACCAATATGTGAGCAGAACCAGGATTTTTAGGTAGAGTTTAACTTTTCAGCTTTAGAAGTTTATTTAAGTTTCCACATGTCTAGAAACTGTAAATTAAGACCCCATGACCAGGAGTCAAATAGAACTGGGCGTGTAAACAGAGCTAAGGCAGAGGCAGAGTGATCTGCGTGCAGTGGGCAGGAGAGAGCCCCAGGGCCCAGGCCTGCCACAGAGGGAACTCTGCTCTCATTTGCCTATAAGAAGCATGCAGTCCCTTGCTCCTGTCCTCCATTCATGGAGCAGACATGATATAGTGCATGAGAATCCCCAGAGACGCACCACACGGTGGTGCCTGTCCTGAAGCAGGTGAGGGTGGGTGGCTTATAGGCTGCCTACACAGGAGTCCCTGTCTGACAACCTCCTCATGCCCAACAAGCCACCAGCCCATTCCTTCCCAGCCTCCCCAGCCCAGAGCTCGCGATGCATCACTGCCTTCTCCTCAGTCCCACATTTGCCCTTGCAGCCCTGCACACAGCGGAGTGCAGTGGGGTAACAGGCAAACGTGGTGCTCAGAGGGCCTCCAGAGGATGCTGGGATGGCTGCTGAGGCAGGCTTGCCTGAGGCCAGAGCCCCTAGGAAGGGGCCGTGGGGCAGAGGCTGACAGGGGGGCTCTTGCAGAAGGAAGGCCACCTGGTTCCTGGCTGTGCCTTTCCACTTCCTGAGCTGATACCAGGCTCCACTGCTGGCTAGCACACCTTGCCAAGGGCTCCTCTTGCCAGCATGGTGGCCTGTCACTGGATCTCCCAGTGTCAAATCTGTACTTGTAGTTTACGGATGAAGCTCAGTGTTTTAAGCGTGCTCATTTGGAGTTTCCCTTTTCTGATGCTCTTTCTGTGCCTAGAGAAGGGCAAAGGACAAAATTGTTCCACTGGGAGCCACTGGGCTGCTGGCCCCCATGAAGTCGCGGAGCCCCAGTCCTGGTTGTGGTCCTGGTGTCCTGATGACCCCCAAAATGGGGTCCTGACCCAACAAACTCAGTGTAAAGTGGAAGTAGCCTTAGTGGAGGAAGCACTAAGTACCCAGCCAGCCCTGTATCCCAGCTGGCCTCATGGCACCTCATGGCACTCTGAGGAGCCTGGGCTGAGGGCAAGCTGAGCTCTGCTGCTGCTGTAGGCAGGACAAGAAGGTCCTGCAGGGTGTTGCTAACCCAGAGGGTCAGCTTCACTGTGTGCCTTCTGCCGTACGTGCCTTGCTGTCATTGTTGCAGTGGGGTGACAGCTTCCAGTAATCCAGTGAAGTTGTGCTCAGGGAGTCCGGCTGGCCATCTCCCTCATACCTGCTGCCTCTTTTCTGTTTCACCAGGCTCTCCAGGGGCAGAAAGGCCTTGCCAGGTGCAAGGGTCTGCTCCCACATGGCTTCATCCACACGCGCAGGCAGGTCTGTAGTGATGTCTGCATCTTGCTGTAAACTGAACACTGTTCTTTTCTTGGGGTCACTCACACAAGGTCCACCAGCTTACAGTCCTAACTTGAGGCTTGCCTGCTTGGAACTCCATGTCACAGAGGACCAAGGATTGTCATTGTACATGCCTTCTCTGTGGAGCTTGCCTCTGCCCAGGCAGTCCTCAGTTCCTCCGGGCTCCGCAAGTGCACTGCCCGTGCTCACACACACACCTGAGTGGCTCCCTCTTAGTGAATGACTCTTGGAGAACTTTTTTCCTTCTAAGTTTTAAGAATGTTTAAAATTACTAGCAGGTGTTGAATTTGTCGAGTGGTTTGTGTGTCTGTTGTAGACTGTGGCCTTTCTTCTAAGGAGGTGTTCTCCCTATAGTGCAGGGCAGCCTCTGCCTGGTGGAGAGCAGTGGCTGAGGCAGCTGGTCCTGTTGGGTGATGCGTCTGTCCTTTTCCCTCTGCTCTGACCTCGGCAGGGTTTGGTGTGTGCATCACTGGTCCGCAAACTGAGTTGGAAGAGCTGTCTTTGCGTTTCTTGTGGTGCTAGGAACAGAAGCCTGGGTCTGGTATGTGCCAGGCAAGCACTTTGCCCAAGCTGCCCTAAGCTGCCTTGTTTCCTGAGAGGACGGAGTGTCCTGGCTGCCCTGTAGGTCCCTCTGGGGACTTCCAGGCAGGAGTCTTCTTTGAAGGAAACTTTGCAGTTGCTTACTCAGCTTCTAAAATAGAGTTTTGGTTTTCTCCACTTGTCTCAAATTCTGGGAATTTCCTAAGTAGTCAATTTCTGAGGAATTTGCCAGTTGCATGTGGACTTGGGTTTCTGTCACCCTGAAGCTGTGCACAGCACCGATGTTGCCAGGCACCTTCCTTGCGGCTCTGTGCTCACTCACTAGGCTGTCTGCAGATGCCCACCCGTATGCCTGCTCATCTCATCTTCTCATGTCCTCAGTAACCCACCCAGTTATGCTTGCTTGTTGTTGGTGGTGCTGTCAAGACATAGGCAGTGAAGATTTATGTGTGTGGCTGCCCAGTTCAGGACCCACTGGTTGTGACTTGTTAAAAGTTACATGTGCTAACACTTCATCTCCTCTGTAACATGAGCCACCGTTGGAGTTTCGCAGCCTTGGGTGGTCAGTGGCTGCCATACTGGGCGGGGACAGTTCAGGACAGCCCTGGCCACAAGCTGGCTCATCCCCCCACCTTCTAAGGACTGCACACAGGCCTGTTGGTTCTGCCTCAGTTTGCTGGGAAGACAGACTCTCCTCTGTCCCATCCTTGGGGAAGTTAACTGAGCTTTAAGATTGTTAGTCAAAGGTAGTTATGGGAATACCTGAAAGAGAACATGGTACAGGGTGGGTGTAAGCACACGTAAGGCCATATCTGAGCACTGTTCTCAAACTCATGCCTCCCTCTGTCCTGGAGCCCTGGCGTTCTCCAGAGTTTGGCTCCAGGCAATCCTCAAGCCCTTCTCTGGAGACACTTGCTCCCATGTCAGAACAGAGCCCTGAACAAGTGCTCAGGAGACGCACCTAGGGGGGCCTGGCTGGGCTCCTGAGCTCCCCTCAACATACAGCGGTCGCCAATACTGCTAGCCCTGTCCAAGAGCACAGTCCCTGGTGGCCGTGTGATTGGAAGCCCATGTGGCTCTGCAGGGATTGCTCTAGTTCTTCACTGTTGCAAGCGCCCTGCTCACTGTCCTCATTCCCCTGAGCCGCACACCTGCCAGGTGCCCACACGTTTCCTCATGCACATTCTCTTAGTGGGTGGGAAGTCTGACCAGGAAAGAATACAGTGCTCAGTGTGGGCAAATGCTGCAGAAGTCATGGGTATCACAGGAATCTAATGACAAATTTGTTCTTCACAGTCCCTCTCCAGAATCCCTGTGCAGCTCACCCTGAAATCCAGTGCCTCCCTTGGGGAAGTCCATGGACCCCCTTCCTGCCTTCTTGGGTCCAAAGCAGTGTGACAGAGCCCCCACCTCCATTCTGTGTCCCCACGAGCCAGGTTTCTGCTCTCATAGTTTCCCATGGCTTTGGCTGGGCTGGTCACACTGGGCAGATACTTCACCTGTCTCCGTAGTAAATCCCCCTTCTTCGCCATCATTGATTTTCATTTTTTTTTTTTTTAAGCAAGTAAATGAGCAGACATGTTTAACCACCCAAGGCTCAGAGCTGCTGGTGGTGGGCCCCTGTATGGGCAGCACCTTGCCCCGTGTCCTGTAGTGACGCCTATCTCTGCTTCTCCTCAGGCTTCACGATGTAGCGGGACCCCCGGCCCCCACTCTCAGGTGAGTGCATTTGAGCTGGCCTCCCTCCTCCTGTGCCTTTGAATCAATGGGCAATTCCCAGAGTCATGCTGGGTCAGTGTGTCATGGCCACGGGCAGGTCTGCAGTTCCTGGGTGGCATCCACGACAGCAACTCTCAGTGCCCAGTGCCTTCCTCTGGGTTCATGTGACCAGTGGACTCCGTCCCCATTGCTGCAGGATTTGCTTGGTCCACTGAGAACGCAGTGGCAGGACTGTATGCAGGAGCGTCAGTGACGTGACTAGTGCCATTTCTGTGCTAGGAGATGGAAGCAGAGCAGAAGCCAGGAGGGAGGTGCCCAAGTGAGCCAGAGTGCAGAGGGAGGGAAGAGCGGCGCATCCGCTTGGTGGCCTGAAGCCTCCATGCCACGCGGGAGGAGGGACACGCAGACGTCCAGAGGAGGTGAGGCCCACTGGGGGGTGGGGGGTGAAGATGGTGGTGTCTCAGACTGGGGGTGAGGCACAATGGGGAAGGGTGCAGTGTCAGATGGCCTCGCCAGCACTCGTGCCATACTTGTGACTGCGGAGAGCAGGTGTGTACCTGGAGCCCACAGGGCTGTGTGGGACACGTTGTGGGAGCCACCAGCTGTCTCCTGGGTGTGCAGAGGGGTTGAATTGCACTTCCCTCCTGACTCATGTGGGAGCTGCGAGCAGGAGGGCCTGAGCCTCAGCTGCAGTGCCTGCAGGTCAGGGGTGGCGTCTGTTCAGACTGGCGCAGAGGGGGTCAAGCCCACAGGATGGCACTAGTCCTCCCCACCCTGGGGCTCTGATGTCTTCCTGGCAGCCACAGGCCCTGGTGGACAACAGTGGCTGGTGGTGGATTCTTAGAGTCAGGGGCCATCCTCCACCTACTACTATATCCAGGGGCTAGGCCATGGACCAGAGAGGGCTGGCCTGGCTCCATGCCCACCTGAGAGGCAGGGATGGGCTTCCAGTTAGGAAGTGGACTTCGCCCAAACAGCTAATCTGTGGCCACCAGGCCATGGCACGCTGTGCCATCCCTGGAGGGACAGTGTTTGCTGGAGGCTAGGTGAAACACATCGGAGTGGTTTAGATGGAAGTTGTCATAGGTTTCTCTTGCAGAAGCCAAAGATGTTGACCAGGAAGATTAAGCTCTGGGACATAAATGCCCACATCACCTGCCGCCTGTGCAGTGGGTACCTCATTGATGCGACCACGGTGACCGAGTGTCTGCACACGTGTAAGTCCACCTACAACTCTGCGCCTTCCAGATGGTTCCAAGGACCACAGTGAGGGGGGTGGGTAGGCAGCTCCTCCTATGTGTTTCTGGGGACTTGGCTGTGTCTTACCAAAAGCTTTTAGTTCATGTGCAAGGGCAGCAGGGCCAGGAAAGTTGCAGGGACTCCAGGAGAGGTCAAGAAGTGTCCTGGGATTCCTGGAGATGAGACTTCCCTAGGATCATGGGACACAGAGCTACTGTGTTGTTGCCATAGGGCCTATGGGATGGCGACTTTCTCCTTCAGCAGGCAGAGAGGCCTGTTTTACATTTCAAATGAAGTCTTGCACTTTTCAGGTGGGTGTCTACTGGTTTGCTCCTAGGGACTGATTACCTGTTCTGACCATCTGGGCTTGTGTGGGTTTCTCTGTTTGCAAGGCAGGTACTGGTCACCTACAGGGTGATGGTACCTCTGGTGGCCGCTGAGGAGCATTTTGCTAACGCAAAGGCTCTGCACAGATGACCTCCCACTCTTCACTGCTCCCTTTAGAAAACACTCACCCATTTCAATACACACTTTATTAAGTTAATTTCATTAGAAGCCATTGGGCATAACCAGGTGATTTTTGTTGAATTTTTTCATTTTGTGTTGTACAAAGAAAATGCTGTAGTCTTTCAGGCCAGCTTAGGAAAGCTCTCAGGGTCAGCCCACCCTAGTGCCCTTGGCTGCGGAACAGCCAGGACCCCAGTTCCCACTGCTGAGTAAAGCCCAAGGGGCGGTGCTTTCTTTCAGGAGTAAGAATGTGACTCTTGCGTGTCACACCTGCAAATGAGTCAGAGATGTCCTCCTTGGCTGCCATTGGTGGGGGAGGGGCAGGTGTTAACCAGTGTCTCCCTTCTGGACTTGCTTTCGCACCTTGAACAGTCTGCAGGAGCTGCCTGGTGAAGTACCTGGAGGAGAACAACACCTGTCCCACCTGCAGGATAGTGATCCACCAGAGCCACCCGCTGCAGTACATTGGGTGAGTGCACACCGCGCCAGGTGGAATGGGACTGAGCAGCTACAGGCGTCTGCCCCTCCCTGTGGAGCCTCCACTCCACAGGCACCCAGACATCAGGCCATGCAGTGGCCTAGGTTGCTGGAGAGATCTCCAGGCCACTTGGGATTTCACGAGTTTTAATGAAGTGAATGAAGTTCAATTTGAAGTGTGAGTCAGGCCTGGGACCCACTTTCTGTGGAAATAACTTGAACCTGGAATGGGGCCAGGAGGTGAGGAGCTCGCCAGGTGGAGTTTCAGATTTGGGGGGCCACTGGAGGAAACACAGTGCCCCTATACCACCTGTAGGAGCAAAGAAAAGTCTAAAGGCAACTGTCGAAGGGCTTGGCGTATGTCTGTGTTCTGCTTAAACTTGTGCAGTGGGCAACATAGGGGAAGGTACCAGTCCTCAGAGGCCCTGCCAGCCTCCAGGCAGCCCTGCATGGTCCTGTGGCCCTTCGGGTGTCAGTTGGCAGTCTGGGCTTCTCTTCTCCAGGTGCCATCTACCTCTGGTGCCTTGCTGTTCTGGTTCTGCCTTATAGAGGTCCTCCTATGGGCTGATTGCAGTGGCTCTGTGTCTGCTCTCTTGGGGTACAGTTTTGCAAACCCTAGGGAGGGGTTTCCCCACAAGAACTACTGATGGCAGGAGATGTAAGGGCCTTCATGCTGGCCGCCCCTTCTCCAGGTACTGCCTGGGGGACAGACCCTGTCCTCGAAGAATCAAGCTATTGTGCTAATGTGGAGAGAGTAGGGGTGGGGCTAGGACTGGAGCTGACCAGGTGCAAGGCCTTGGGGGCTTGGGCTTGGGTCCACAGGGCTGGATCCTGCTTCTCTTCTCCAGTTCATCTCTGGGTTAGGACTCATGGCTGTGAGCTGGGTGGAGAACCTCCCCTATGGAGGGTCCCTGGCCTCTGGGCCCTCAGCCCCTTCCTCCTCACAGCCTGGATGGCAGCCCCCATACCCTCCTCAAGTGCCCACCCTGCACTCACAGGGCAAGGCAGGCTGACCAGGAACTGCCACACCAAGCCTGGGTGTGGCACGGTCTTCTCAGCTTCAGCATTTGTGTTCAGGATTTACAGTGGCCAGGCTGGCAGACATCCCAGATAGGTGCTGGACCTGGGCTCCAGGGTCTGGCAGAGGCCATGGAGCATGTGACAAAGGGAAAGAGAGCAGCTCTCAGCCTGTGTCAGAGAAGGGGCTTCACTCCAGGGGCTGCCACTCAAAAGCCCTCTTTGCCATTCTTCCCCATCTGTTTAGCACCTGCTCTGAAGAAAGGTCCCTGCAACTCCTAGGCAGGTGGCAAAGCCTGGCGCCATGAGGGACCCAGATGTAGAGCTTGGTGGCAGGCAGCATGACCCAGTGTGTCCTGGGGTGGGCAAGATCTGGTGGGAGAGAATCGTGCTGGGAGGGGTCTGTGGCACTGTGTGCACTGAAGGCCTGCTGAGCACAAGTGTCCTGCTCAGGACGTGGGCGAGGGGGGCCTGAGAGCCCGCGTGGCCCTCCACACTCCACTCTGCTCATGGAGTAGACCGCCATCCTTGTAAACAGCTGCTGCACCTGGCCCTTGATGGCTGGATTTCTGTGAATTTTATGAAATTTTAAAATTTGTCAGTTATTTAGATATCACTAATTTGGTGCATAAACACTTTGTTTTTGTGGAAATTATGTTTAGAAATTAAAGTTGATTTGAAAACTAACAATTCCGTAACCGTTTTTGACCTAAAAAAGAAAACAGTTTCTTTTTTTTTAACCTTTGTTTTATTTATTTATTTTTATGTGGTGCTCATATGCACTAGGCAAGCACTCTACTGCTGAGCCCCAGCCCCAGCTCCAGCTCAATGTCAGAAATTTTCCAAGTGGATCAGGCCTGACCTCATGGAGCTGGGGCCCCAGGCAGGAGGGCAGGAGCAGAGTGTGGGTAGCCCAGAGCTGCCCCGTGAGTTGGCCCCAGGTCCAGCAGGACAGGCATCATTGCTGGGGTAACCTTCTGACCTGCCATCACTTTTTGAAACACTCACTGAGCAGCCTCAGTTCAGGTCATTGAGAACTTTGGGCAGCACATTTTTTCATATGCAAACTGAAAGGAAAACCCCACCAAAACCTGTGCTGACCACATGGACAATGTGAGAGCCACCGAGTAATGTCCCCTGACACCCCACTCTTCTCTCTGCAGTCATGACAGAACCATGCAGGACATCGTTTACAAGTTGGTGCCAGGCCTCCAGGAAGGTAAGACTCACATGCTGCGCTAGGTCGGGGGCTTGACCCTTGACTGAGGGGCGAGCTCGCAGAGCCCGGTGGCACCATCTTATGCACCCTGCTCCCGACTCCTGCTGGATTCTCCTCTACTATTTCTGAGGCGTGTGGACTGTCTCAGTCCTGGGAAAAGGCAAAAACGCCCCCAAGGGAGACGCTGAGACCCCAAAATGTGTTTGCAGCAGTGCTTGAGCTACTTCCACAAGCTCACCAGGAGCTCTGTGCTCACCCGTCCAGCAGCTCCACCAGGCTCCTATGCCACCCGCTGCACCTTGCAGCTCATCCATGGTGTTAGCTTTTGTCCTTTAGGATTGCTTAACCCAATGCCCACATGACTGGTGGGAGAGGCATGGGGATTGCTTCCTGCCAGATGCTGCTCCTGCTATTGTCTCTGGTTATACTGTGAATGCTCTGGCTTTTGGCTTGTGTTTGTTTCTGGTTGTTTCTGGCAGGATGCACACAGGGCTTGTACTTAGGACTGACCCACAGCCTCCTCAGTGTCAGTTGGAAGTGCCTCTGCACTTCTTATCCTGGGGTGTCCCCCCAGGTCTGGACTTGCAGAGGACCTGCCTCCTGGGGTGGGTGGAATTGGCGATAGCTCCAAGTTGTTCTGGCTACCCCTGAGCAGGTGCTATATGGCCCTGGAGGTGAGGGGTTCACCGTGTCCTTGCTTCTGAGCGGGCAGTGGAGATGCTATACTGCTCCTGCTGTTCCCTTCTTCTCCTGGCTGGAAGATGTTGACAAAGACACACTGCTGCTCAGGTTCCCTGAAGGTCTGTTTGTAGGGCAGGCAGGACAGACACGGAATCCTCCATCCTCTTTCCCAACACTCCGCCCACCCTGGCCACCTGTACATTGCCATTAGGGTCCTTTTGAAGCTGGGTCATGTCTATGGCCAGCAGATATCTCCTACTGAGCCAGGGTCCCTGTGGCATCCTGGCGGCCTGGGTGGCCAGTGCTCCCAGGGCAGGAGGTGCTGGGGCTACCCACGACTTCACCACAGGTGGGAGTACACACCAAGGCTGTAGGCAGTGCAGTTGCCTCTCCACTGCCATTTCTGGCACTGCTGCTTGGAGGAGAGTGGTGGTGTGGGAGGCCAGCTATACTGAGCACCTGCTCACTCCTGGGCACCGCATCTCCCTCACCACACCAACCCATCCAGCATGGTACCATTGGCCCCACTTGGAAGTTGGAGGACCCGAGTTGGAGAGCCAGGTTCTCAGCTTCACGTCCCGAGCAGGAGGCTCGCACATTTGGGCTTAGCCCTCCTGCTGGTGCAACCCTAAGCACTCTTCTCTGACCGGCACATTTCCTCTGGGGTGGATGTCCTTCTCGAGTATTCTCACTCTGTCAAGGTGGTCCTCTGGTGAGTCTCACCCTGACGCAGCAGCTCACTTCCTTTTTGGTGGAGGTAGGCTGCAGGTCATCTGGCTTCCTTGGTTGTGCCAATGTTCGTAAACCTCATTCTCAGGCCAAAGTCTCCAAGTAAGCAGGGCCTTGTACCCATGAGTCACACCTGGGATCGCGGAGTGTGGCATCTGTGTCCCTGGGACAGCTCCTGGGTTCTCCTCTTGCTTTGCTTGTGAGAGGTCGGAATCCATTTAGTTGCCAGCTGTTTCTTTTTGGCTCTGTGGTATTTAAACCTGTCTCCCCCTGGCAAGACCTGTTCTCTGAGCTAACTAGGTTGCCTCTTTCACACCTGAGGCCACCTTCCTACTTTCCCTCCCCTCATGCCTAGGGCCTGGAGGATTTTCACACACTCAGCAGCAGACCTCCCTGCACCTCTTCCTCTGCTCTGAATGGTCCCTTGTGGCCATGGAGCTGCTGGGGACATGGTGCCTGCATGTTGTTTTATCTCATGCCCTGCTGCACTGGCTGGCACAGGTGCTGGCATCTGGCAGCCCACACCTGACCATTGCCTTCTTCATGGCTTGAGGGTCATAGTGCATCAGTGACGGGGCCATGCCTGGCATCTGGTCTGCCTCCCGTCCAGTGGCAGGCTGGTACCTGCTGCAGCCAAGGGTAGTGCACTCGTTGCTCTGAGCTGCAGGCAGCACTCTGCACATCTCAGCATCATGCCTGCAGAGTGGGAGCCTTCGAGCACCTGTACCAGTGTTGGTCAAGCTTTCTGTCATCATGCCACCCAGAATGTCCAAGCTGGGAAAGGAGAAAAGCAGGCCCGCAACTGACTGCCCTCCTGAGAGCATGTAGAACAGACCTGCTTAGCAAGCAGAACCACCTAGTGAAAGTGGGAAGTGACGGTGAGGCTGAAGTGAGGCCTGACTGGCCTGTCTGCTGGCAGGAGCCACATTTGCCACGCACGTCAGCCACACGGCTACACAGATTTCAGCAGCTCGGCAGCAGCCATCTAGGTCTTTGGTTTTGTTCTGATCTAAGGGCTGAAGTTATCTCTGCTCAGTGCTACCAGACCCTGAGTGACTTTGGAAGCCTCTCATTTCAGACCTACTGATTTTTCCTGTCCATCCTGGTGCCACGGGGCAAAGCCACACTCACCCCAGAGTGTAGGACCTCAGTGCGTGGGGGGGACCTCGGCATGCGCTCCTGCCCTCAGCTTTCCCTCGCCCTCACAGAGTGCCGAGACAGTCGGCCCACAAAGAGAAAGCGCTGGTTTGGCTCAGATTTGAAGGGTCCAGTCTGTGGCCAATCAGCCTGTTGCTTCAGGCCTCTGGAGAAGTGGCACAGCCTGACAAGAGCATGACCAGAGCAGAGCTGCTCACCTCAGGCCTGCGAGTACTGCAGCCCCACATCAGTCCCTTCAGAGGGTCTCCCGCTAGGTTCGGCCTCTTCTCTACCACTCCCTAAAGGGCCGTTGTGGAGACCAAGCCTCGAGCACTGGGCCTTTGGGGGTTGCTGGTCCACACCACAGAGGCAGGACCTCGTTGTCCAGACTTGCCGAAGCTGTGCTTTCTGGCGCAGCACCGTCTGGGGCCTAGACGCAAGTCCAGAGGAAGTCAGCCACATGGTAGAGGAGTCTGCACCCGGCCTCAGCTGGAGGACCACGCCCGTGGCTCTGGGTATGGTGGAAGGCCAGCACGGAGCAGGCCTCTGAGCTTGCCTCATTGCACACTGGAGAGGTTCACAGCACAAGCCTGTGTGGGAACCAAAAGTGAGACACGCAGGCCTCGTGGCAGACGAGCATGGGGACATGTATGTGAGCCCTGATGCCAGGCGAACAGTGTCGCCCCACAGGGGCTCCATCCTCACTCTGGAAAACTGCCCTTGGTGGCTGTCACTGTATTTTGAATTTCTTCAATAAAAATTTGGGGGGATTTGTTTCTCACCTGTTAACTGGGCTGTGCAGAGCCTCAGTTCTGCCCTCTGTCCTTCTGCCCTCTACAGGGAGAGCTCCTGCCCTGAGTGATGTACAACAGGCTGGCGCACATGCTGAGCAGGGCTTGCCCTGGTCTGCGGGCTCAGCCTCCCACCCCCAGGTTGGCACCCACCATGGGCCCAGGGACACCTCTGTCAGACTGGCCCAGGTGGCCGATGGCTTTCCTAGGAGTGGCTGTGGGTCTCAACATTGCTGCTTCCTTTTCCGTTTCTTAAGGGGCATCTTGCAGATGGAGTCTAAGTCTGCGTGTCATGGCACATGTGTGTTGTGGCGTGTGCTCCTTTGTAGCAGATGTGACCTCTGTCACAGTCGGATGGCTGTCAGGTTCCCCTGGGTGAATGGCTGCTCATCCTAGGGCGGCTTGTGCGTGGGGTTGCCTTGCTGTGACTGGCCAGTGCTTCGGCTTCTCCAGGAGCAGCCACCAAGGCTTAGGCACTGTGTGCTGCTGGGGATTGTCTGGAGGGCCAGCCCCGCGGTGGGACCCGTGGCATTAAAGCAGTTCCAATCTTCTAGCGTTACAAACAGGACTCAGCAGATAGCTGGATTCTAATCTCCTCATGCATTTACCTGGTTCTTTGGGAATAGATGGCTAATGGTAGGATTCTCATGTCATTGTTAAAGTGTATAAAGTATTTTAGGCATGTGATACCAAAAACAATCCCCATTTAATGTTTCAGTGTGTAGAGACATGGCATTGGGGCCCTTATTTTTATTCTTTTGTGTCCTCATGGGTGAGAAGTTAAGAAATAACATGTGCTAAGGTGTCCAACCCAAGTTGCTTGCCTCATGTCCCCATGTCCTGTGGGCTTGCCATGCTGTCCCATGTCATGCACAGGGTGTCGTGCCTCCGTCTGGGCTGCTTTTGTACAGTGGGGGGACACCCCTTTCTGAGCTGACCCTTGCTGGCTCTCAGGCTAGAGTGCACGTGCCTCTCGCCTCTAGCAATGCCCATGGCTCCTGCAGTGCTCAGCCTATACGTCTTCCTTCCTGCACACTTGGCATTTTCAGAACAGCTGTGTAGGGCTGGACACACCCAGGACTCTGCCCAGGTGGTCTTGGGGCTCGTTGTCTGTAGGGAAAAACAGATATGCAGGTAAAAAAGTCAATAAAGGACTTTTGTGTCAGCTACACAAATTAGTTTTTCCAGAGACGCTTGATAGGGCCGTCATTGAGCAACTCCCTTAAATTTTCTTGCTACCTGTGTGTCCTGAGTGGTGTCCAGCCTCGAGCTTCTTCCCTGAGGTCTGAGCATTAGTCACATGGATGGAGCACTAGCTAAGAGTCACTCAGTAACAGGGAACTGATGGTTCCCTGGAATAAAGGTGCCAGGCTGGCCTGCTGTCCAGTGAGGATGCAGGTTGGCAGCTGTGTTCAGGCCCTCCGTCAGCCAGCAGTCTGGCAGATCTGGCAGAGGTAGAAGGATAGAAGGGACTTTCTGCCTGTCTTCAGGGGGAGTTCCTCTCTGGGGAGGGTTTCCTTGCCCTGTTCTGCTGCTGGATGCTGACACCAGGGGGCACTCTTGGCCCAGTGCCGGGTGGACACTGTCAGTACCCAGGAGCTTCCAGGCATGGTTGCCCTGGTCCTTTTCCTACTGGCAAGCCCACCCTCGGCCCATGCGAGCACTCCTACACTGCCTGTGGTAAAACGGTCATGGGCACCAGACAGCACATCTGGATCGCCGAGCTGTCTATGCACAGTGGTGGTACCCAAGGATCACCAAAGCTCCCTCTGTTACACCCCAGCACTCTGTGGGGCCGCGGAGGGGTCGGGTCACAGGGCTAGGGAGCCTTTCCACTTGCCAGGTTCTTGTGTGGTAGGGCCTCGCCCTGGTTCCTGTGCGCCGCTGCATGGTCCCACAGTGCTGCGTTGACCAGGAGCTCTTGCATCACCTGCTGCTTTCTTGGCAATAGCAGTCTTCAGGGTTCATAACCCAAATCTGCATTCCTTCTATGGCATCTGTGCAGTCTTGCTGAATCCCTTCCTATTGAAGATTGAAGGCTGTCTGTTAACTTTTAATAGCGGAAATGAGGAAGCAGAGGGAGTTCTACCACAAGCTGGGCCTGGAGGTGCCGGGCGACATCAAGGGGGAGGCGTGCTCCGCAAGACAGCACTTGGATCCCCGCAATGGTGAGTGGCTCCATGGCTGCATATGCCTCGGCTCCATCAGGCCTCTGGTGCAGCTCTAGGTAGCTTCACCACCCATGAGGCAGCCCTTAGGGGTGCTGGGCGGGCATGGGGTGTGGGTCAGAGAGCCAGAGACACCAGAACGTGCCTGGAGGTCATGGTCAAAGGGCAGAGGGCCTAAGGAAGAAGAAGGTGAGGGAGGTGAGCTTCCTAAGGTTGGACTGTGCTGTCTTACCATAAAGTGGCAAAATAACATTTGGTTTGGGTGTGAAGTCGATGGCACCTTATAGTCTCTGCATACTGAACATTGTTCAAATCTTTGAGGCCTGGTATTTTTCTGGTGGACCACACAAGTTCCTGAGAAATCTCTGGACCAGCCTGAGTATACCTGATGATGCGTAGACAGGGGGAGGACCCTGGCCACCGCCATGTGGAGAGCCAGCCACCTGGTTCTCAGGAGTCACCCCAGGCCAGGGAGGTGGCCAGAGTCTGACCCTAACCCTGTTGAGGTTCTGGGGCAGGCTCTGGAGCCAGGTGCTGTGGGAGCCTGGCGCTGGTCCTGCTGCCCACTGCTCAGTTATCTCTGTGCTCTCAGACAGGGTCCCCAAGCCTGGGGCAGCCTCAGGAGCCCTACAGCCTGGGGCACCTTGTCTTGGCAGAGCTTTGCACAGGCTTGAGTTCCACTGGGCTCTTGAGGCCAGTCTCAGAGAGAGACTGTTGGTGGCACTTTGTGCTTCAGGGTTGAGAAGAGCATGGCATCAGGCCTTCTCAATGCAGTTAGCACCCCTGGGTTCCCACCACTGCTCAGTGGCTTGGGATTCAGGGCCTCTGGATTTCAGTGGAGGGAAATCCCCAACTCTCAGTGTTTTCTCTTTGTGTGCCAGGTGAGACCAAAGCAGACGACAGTTCACACAAAGCCACTACAGAGGAGAAGCAGGAGGAGGATGACGACTACCACCGGAGTGACGAGCAGGTGGGCCCCACGAGTCTCCCAGCGCCATGCCGGCTGTTCTTTCTTCCCTTTGGTGTACTACCAGACACACGTATGTGCTGTCCATTATACATTCCAGACTTAAACATGGCAGTCCCCTCAGGTTCCTCCTCCCAGGCGCTCTGTGCTGTGAGGAGCACCTGTGGGCAGTGAGAGGGACTGGGCTACTCCCTCATGACCAGGCAACCAGGCAGCCTTCACATCCTGCTGCCAGCCCTCCCTAACATGCGTCATCCTCTGCAAACTCCAGCAGTCTTCCTGCTTCATGGAGAAGCAGAGCCTTGTCTGACTCAAACAAGGGCCAGGGACTGTTGTGAGCTGCTGCTCAGTGGGTCTGGAGACCCTGGCCCTGCTGGGGAGAGAACCAGGATGTGTGGGAGAGCGACATGGGCCTTGGTGCCCACCCATGGCAGCTTTCTCAAAACCTCACACAGTCACCTGCAAATGCTTAGAATTGATCTTGTTCCAGGGTGATGAGCTCAGCATGTGGGAACGGGTAGGTACAGGGAACTGTCCATAGCCAAAAAGGCTCGTTCAACGTCCCTGGATAGAAAGGAGCTGTGAGGGGCAGTCCCCAGCTGCCCTGTATTGTGGTCCCAGCAGCTGGGAGGTAGTAACCAGCTGCCAGGTACACCCCAGGGCACAATCCTGCCAACTCAGGTCAGGACCTTTGCAGAGGTGGGGTTGGGCTGGCCACAGCAGAACACAGCTTGGCTGAAATGTGGCTGGGGCAGAGCACAGGGACCTTTGATGTTTCTTTATCCACGTCTGCACTTTAATGACACTTGGTGGGCCTCGCCAGAAGCAGGGACAGGGCTACGGGTGCCCTGGGTATGATGAAGGCAGCTCTAACTGCTGCCCAAGCCCTAGAGCAGAGGTCACCTTGGTGGTGTGGCCCCAGCCCATGCTACTGTCTGGTCCTGAGTCTATGAGTGTCAGTCACCATCTGAAGGTGGCTTAGAGGGTTGCTCAAATGATGCCCTGTCTCCCAGACCTGTCCCCCTGCTCCCTGGGACTCAGCCCTGCGCCTGGACCTAGTGCTATGGGTGGTGGAGGATTGTACCTAGTGTTCTGCTCTATTTGACTTACACTTTGCAGCTCAAGTTTTTTCCACTGTTGACCTACTGATTTTTGCTGCCGCACGCAGTGCCTAGAGCTCCATGCTCGGGTGGCCTTGTGTGTATGAGAGCAGGCCCTGCTGTGCGCGCGCCACACACACACACACACACACACACACACACACACACACACACACTGGTTTTCTCAACTCTAGTTTGAAAAGTCCTGTCTGCTGTGCCCTTATGCTTGACAATGCATGTTTTATTTCGGCGTTAGTTACTGTGATCCAAATACCCAAGAACACCTTGGAGGTGGAAAAGTTGATCTGGACTCATGGTTTCAGAAGTCGGTCTGGTTCTAGGTTGGGCGACTCCAGGGTTCTGGTCTGAGGTGAGGCAGCACCTCTTGGCAGACAGACATGGTGGTGGCTCCATTCTCGGTGGCCAGGCAGCAGTGGGAAGGGGCAGGGCCCCTGGAAAGGCAGTGTTGTGGGGCCTGCTCCAGAGACACCTAGCCACGACACCCCTGCCTGCAGTCCCCGCCTGCTCAGCCCAGTCCTGATCCAGCTGTTCATCTGTGGATGCTCCAGCATGTCTGGGAGGAGCTCTGGGCACCGCACATGCAGACCACAGCACTTTTAGAGCCTGCTGCCCTCTGCTCACTTCCCACAGGTGCCTTCACTGGCCTCGTGCTCCTGTGTGCTCTTGCCTGCTGCGTGTTGTGTGGCCTGCCCTGCAGTGGGGGATCTGCCCTGAAGGTGCCACGGGTGCCCCATGTCCTGTGCTATGTGCTCTTTTGCCAGCCCATTTTAAAGTTTTGCTTTTTTCTCCCACATTTTTTCCTGGTGCATCACTGTTGTACATATTGACAGGATTTGTTGTTACAAAGTTGTACATGCACACAATACACAATATGATTTGGCCAGTCTCACTCCCCAGCACTTTCCCCTCCCTCCCCACCTTCCATCTCCTGATCCCTCTTCTCTACTGATCGCCCCTTGATTTTCATGAAATCTACCCCACTTCTGTTTTCCTTTTGCTTCTCTAGCTTCGGCATATGAGAGAAAACACACAACCCTTAGCCTTCTGAGTTTGGCTATGTCACTTAATGATGGTCTCTACTTCCATTCATTTTCCTGAATGTGCCATGATTCCATTTTCTTTATTGCTGAATAAAACTGTTTTGTGTATTTTTACCACATTTTCTATATCCATTCATCCGCTAATGGACACCTAGGCTGATTCCATAGTTTGGCTACTGTGAATCATGCTTCTGTAAACATGGGTGTGCATGTGTCACTGCAGTAAGATGACTGTAATACCAAGGAGGGTCTAGCTGGGTCACATGGTGGTTCCATGCCAAGTCTTCTGAGGAACCTCCACACTGATTTCCTCAGTGGTTGTCCCACCAACAGTGTAACAGTGTTCCTTTTCCTCCACATCCTCTTCAGCATTGTTGTTTGTATCTTTGATGACTGCCACTCTGACTGGTATGATATGAAATCTCAGGGTAGTTTGATTTGCATTTCCCTAATTTCTAAGGATGTTGAACATTTTTTTATGTACCTGTTGGCCATTTGTATTTCTTCTTTTGAGACGTGTCTGTTTAGTTCATTTGCCCATTTGTTATTGATTGGGTTATTCATTGTTTTGGTGGTGACTTTTTTGAGTTCTTTACATATTCTGGATATTAATACGTTGTGAGAACAGTAGCTAGCAAAGATTTTCTCCTATTCTGTGGGTTCTCTCTTCAGATTCCTAATTGTTTCCTTTGCTGTGTAGATGCTTTTTAATTTATTGCTGTCCCATTTATTAACTCTTGGAATTATTAGCTAAGCTTTAGGGGTCCTACCGAGAAAGCCATTGCCTGTACCTAAAAGCTGGAGTGTTGACCCTATTTTCTTCTAGGAGTTGCTTAGTTTCTGGGTTGTTTGTTGTTGTTGTTGTTGTTGTTGTTGTTATTTTTTGTTTTTGTTTGTTTTGGGTTTTGGGTACCAGGGATTTTGGTACTCAGGGACACTTGGCCACTGAGCCACATTCCCAGACCTATTTTATATTTATTTAGAGGCAGGATCTCACTGAGTTGCTTACCATCTCACTTTTGCTGAGGCTGGCTTTGAACTTGTGATCCTCCCGCCTCAACCTCCCAAGCCACTAGGATTACAGGTGTGACCACTGTGCCCAGCTAATTCATAGATCTTTGATCCATTTTTGAGTTGATTTTTGTGCAAGGCAAGAAATAAGGATCTAGTCTCCTTCTACATATGGGTAACTAGTTTTCCCAGCATCATTTGTTAAAAAGGCTCTTTTCTCCAGTGTAAAGCTTGCTTTTTTGGTCAGGCTATAACCCCCACAGCTGGCTGTGTGGGAGGAGGTGCAGTTGGCCATCATGAGTCGACCAGTACATTCACCACCATTTGCTACAGGAGTATCTACCAGGAGACCTGCGAACCGCATGGGTCTGTTCTGTCCAGCAAGCTCCACGTAACCTACCCCGCCTCATTATTGAACTGTTTACCTGAGCTGTGATATAGTAGAACAATCCCCAAGATTATCTTGAGAATCAGGTGAGGTGGTGGTGCACCCTGTCATTCCAGTAATCAGCCAGGCCTTAAGCAACTTAGCAATACCCTGTCTCTAAATGAAAAAAAAAAAATAAGAAGCTTTGGGATGTGGCTCAGTGGTTAAGTGCCCCTGGGCTTCATGCCAAAGGGAAAAAAAAGGAAAGAGAAAGATTGTCTTGAGTAACTGGCGCTTTGCTCCTCTGAATGGCCTTGGGAACCAGCTGCCAGCTTTCCTCAGCAAGCCCTTGGAACCTTTACCAGAGAGAATCCGAGTGTCTGTAGATTCTTGTTGGGAAAAGGCAGAGTTCTAAGAGAGGTGTGCTCGTCCTTGGGCCTCTATGATTGGTGAGCCTTGAGGCCGCCTGGCAGGGGTCTGCCTTCGACAGAGCTGTGCAGGAAGCCTGGGGAAGGTTTCTGTGTGCAGCTCTGATGGACTTGGGTATGAGCAGATGAGACCAGCCTGGCCAATGACTGTGCACTGCCTCTGCTGGGTGCTCTGAAATGGCTGGGGACACTGCTGTAAAGCCAAGTCCTCGCTGAACTCATCCTGCAGCCAAGCACACTCTGCCCCAGTGGCCTCTGCACACCCACATGCTTCAGGGCCTGGGCAGCAGCCCCTGGGCAGGGGAGGACTCCTGATGTGGACGTCAGTAGGCCCTGCCTGCCTTCTGTCTTCCACAGAGCTGCGCTCAGGCTGGGCACGAGGCTAGCTTCCTCACCAGAACCCTGGCTGGAGCAGGCAGCTGGGCCCAGCAGACCCGTGTCTTGGTCTGGCTCAGACCCCACACCTTGAAGGATGCCTTGTGCCTGCCACTGCACTTGGGCCACACCCTACCAGGGGTCAGCCGT
The DNA here is from genome assembly GCF_045843805.1 of Urocitellus parryii. Lineage (NCBI taxonomy): Eukaryota > Metazoa > Chordata > Mammalia > Rodentia > Sciuridae > Urocitellus > Urocitellus parryii. The sequence goes on along the minus strand of NC_135540.1, from coordinate 144,316,212 downwards.
CTGTGATCAGCCCCCTCCTGAGCACAGGTGGCCCCTCAACCAGCGCCACACATGGCCAGCACACACCTGCAAGGGCAGTGGCCCTTGTGCTGCGTTGTGCCAGTGGGTGTCCACCCCGTGGGTGTCCACAGCGGGGTGCTTCCAAGCTGTCACTGTGGCTCAGCTCCTGGTGCACACAGATTCAGATGTTTCTCCAGTTTTGTTTTGGTTGACATGTGCCTGGAGTTAGTTTTTAAACATCTTAAGTGTGATGCTTTCTGTAGCTATCTGCTAGGGATTTTTAAACCAAATCAGAATTTTTCCTTACCTGGCAAGTAGCTTTGCTTCCCCGTGACCACAGGTGAGTATGAGCGGGTCTCTGCCACTCTACAGCCCCGTGTTTCTCTGTTCCCCTTTCTGGCACCAGGTGCTGTTGGTGGCAGAGAATTGCTAAGTTTTCTGTAATCTGTTTGCTGCCACTCGCTTGCAGGTTGTAAGTTCTGCTTCAGCTCATCTAGTGGCCACAGATCACTCAAGTGAACGAACGTCTGCATGCTGAAGGTCCAGGGTTAGCATCGCTCTGCACCTGCCCACCTGCCCATCTGGGCCCTCTCTTTCTTCCTCCTTCATCTCTCTTCCTCCCCAGGGTCTTTCCCCCTGAGCTCCGCTTTTCACAGTTGCTTGCTGCTGACTTTGCTTCATTCTTTTTGTTGGTTTTGTCTTGTTTTTTTACTGGGATTGAACCCACAGTGCTCTACCAGGGTCACCCTCAGCCCTATTTAAAGCATTTTTTATTTCAAGACCAGGGTCTCACTAAGTTGCTGAGGCTGGAACTTTTGATTCTTGTGCCTCAGCCTCCAGAGTCACTGGGATGATAGGGGTGCCACCATCCTGACAGTCTCGGTTATTTATCTGCTTGGTTCTGTTTCTTCCTGACTTGAGGTCCACTGTGCCTCACCATTTAGGACTCCTGTCCAGTGTTCCCATGTGGGGCCCTGCCCAGCCCCACAGCTCCTACACACTGGCTGGAAGTGGCTGTCCCTCCAGCTCACCTCTGTTGGTGCTCTGCTTCCTTCCCTACTTGAACTGGTGCCTGACTCTGTGCTTCGTGTGGTTAGCTTCCTGTAGAGATCTCTCGGAGGTTAACCCTCCACACTGAGATGGACCATGGCCAGCCGCTGTTGGGTTCTAGCTTCGTGTTTGCTAGTTGATGATGTGCCTGCATCTCACACTTGTAACTCTCCCTTTGCATCTCTTACCACTTTACACATCATGTGTCAGTTGATTCTTTTATCTGAATTTTAAGGGGCCTCGGTGTTCTCCAGGTACTCGGTTCCCACCTCCTGAGGTGGTAGGCTTCTGCAGCAGTCCTGGGAGATTGCCTTTGCCTTGTGGGTGGTCAGGATGGGTGGGTGAAGTGGGTGGGTGGCTCACAGCACTAGAATCCTGTGGTACCCCTGCCCTGACAGTTGGAGGCTGCTGCTCCTCCAGAGAACTGCACAACCACATTGCGGTTCTGCTAGGGACTGCCTTTCCCCAAGGCCACACTGGTCTCCATGTCTGCCTCATCCTCAAGACCACACCTAATGCCATGTCCCTCCGAGCTTCTCTGAATGCTCCAGCCACCCTGCCAGGGTTCTGCCAAGGCTCCCTCAGGGCATCTGTTTGCCAAGGGCAGGATGGGCGGGCTGACTGCAGGGGGCAGGGTGACGGCAGGCAGTTTGAGGAGACTGTCCAAATACCTGAAGGAGAACTGCAGCGATGGAGAAAAGCAGCTTCTGACTTTAGAGGCCCGGCTCCTAGGCTTAAGGCAGGGTCATCAGTGGAGGCCTGCAGATCAGAGACTGCTGACAACTGACTGCCTGCTGACATGGCCCTCTGTCCCCAGGTGAGCATCTGCCTGGAATGCAACAGCAGCAAACTGCGGGGTCTGAAGCGGAAATGGATCCGCTGCTCAGCGCAGGCCACAGTCCTACACCTGAAGAAGTTCATCGCCAAGAAGCTAAACCTCTCCTCCTTCAACGAGGTAACTGCTCCTCTGTGAGCAGAGGAGATAGGCATCGCTCCCCACTCGTGAGAGATCCTTCTCAAGTTCTTTGTTGTTGTTGTTTTTTCCCCACAACTTTGGAAATTTTAATAGAAACAAAATTCCTGCTGGGTTTTCTTGCCCTGCCAGGTCGTCCACAGGAAAAGCAACAGAGGCTGTGGGAAGAGAGGGTGCTTGGAGTAGGCTGGAGACTTGTCCTGAGGAGTAGTCCTGCTCCTGCAGTTTGCCTCCTGCGTGGATGGTCAGGATGGGTGGGTGAAGTGGGTGGGTGGCTGCCAGCTTTGAGGTTGTAACAGTAGTGAAACTTGTCTGACCCAGAGCCTGGGCATCGGGGGCTCTGGAAGAGAGTGCGTCACCACAGCAACCATGGCCCTCACATGGAGGTGCAGAGGGCCAGCAGGAGCCAATTCTTCTGGGCCCAGGCCAGGCTCCATGACTGGTGGTGTAGCATTATAGGCCCCTCGGGCTGGGTGAAAAGTGAGCTCTGGGGCATAGACACAGGAGCAGGAGAGGCCAGTGGTAAGAGCTGTGAGAGAGAAAGGTCAGGGTGTAGTGTAGGACCCAGGTGGCTGACACGAGGTGTGCTGGGGAGAGCAGTGTGTGGACACGGCCTGGCAGGTGAACCACGGCCTAGCCAGACCTGCGGATGCACCTTATTTGGAAATCAGGTCTTTGTGGACATAATCATGTTAGTGATCTTGAAATGAAATAATCCTAGATTATCTTCTGGACCCTAAATCTAATAACAAAAGAGCCCTGTATGAGAATGAGGCGGTGGAAGGTGAGACAGACTCATGGAGGCCTCTCAGTCCCTCAGCCCCGGGTCGGGACTTGACCCCAGGATGGCTCAGGCGTCAGGACAGGCTTACTGCTCTCCTGCTGTCTGCTGCTCTTGGGGCCTGTGAGGATGTAGCCTAGAGGTCCTCAGCAGTTGCAACCCTGCTTGTGGAAGGCCCCTACTCCTTGCTGATTTCCCAGTCTGCTTCTGCACACAGCCACAGAGGCCATGTGAGAGGCCAAAGGTCCTCTGCAGGGCCACAAAGCCAAGTCTCAGGAGGCCAGGAAGGGACCCAGTCCTGGCCCAGTGCAGCCCCATAGGACACACTACACATGCCAGCCACCTGGGGCCCAGAGAAGCCAAGTCCAGATGCAGCTTGTGTTGGGAAGAAAGCAGAGGAGAAAACAGGGAAGGGATGTGGCTTGGCTTGCATTTCTGTGCTGAACAGCAGCCCCGCTGGTAGCTGGCCTGGAAGGGGTGAGGGGACTTGGGGTTCTGTGTAAGAGGAGGCAGAGCTTGTTAGAGGGAGCACGAGTACACCCTGGAGGAGAGTGGTCCTGGGTAAGCCTCGCTCCCTGGCACAGAGAGCTGTCCTTGGGAGTGGCAAGAGGCGTTGAGGTGTCTGCTGTGGTCCCAGAGCTCCGGGATCCCATAGTCTGCTCTCTAGCCACTTTCACAAACGCTGGGCAGGACAGAGGAGCCTGTGTGAGAGGACAAGAGGCGCAGGACACGTCACAGGTGACACCCTGCCTTGCAGGGCACAGCAGCCACTGCTCTGCATAGCACAGGGCGTATGGAAGCAGAGCCATTGGCATGCCCACCTGGATCACCACCACATGCAGTCAGAGACATGCTGTAGAAGACACAGGAGAGAGTGCCAGCTGCGGGCCTCCGAACCAGGAGCACCTCATAGCCCTGGCCATTACAGACAGCAGGCCCTGTTGTGTGGGTGCAGGTTCACGCACCAAACAAAGGCACCCTGGGGTGTGGACCTGGGTGTTGGGGCTGGGTGGGCCAGGCAGGAGCTCTTCTGCCAATCAGCGATGTGGGACCTAAAGTGGCTCCAAAAATAGTCTGTGTAGTAAGAAAAGCCTGGGAGCCCTTTTCCTTCACTGCAGTGGGGGGCAGGACGGTGAGGAGGGGGCCGATGGGCAGGGCACCTCTGTGGAAGCAGCCTGGCTGGTAATGTGGTGGAAAAGGCCATTACAGGTGTGCACTGAGTCTCCACTGGACCGCTCAGTTTCCCTCCCACCTGCACTGTCCAGGTACCTTGGTGCCATCCTTGCTGCTGACCAAACTGCTTCTGACCTTCCAGGTTCTTGAGGCTGTCTGCTCAGGAGTGGACACATGTCCTGCTCCTCAGGGAATGGAGGCAGGGACATAAATAGTACATAGATAGACAGCATGAGCCCTCGGGGCTCACCCAAGAAGCTATGAGCCTGAGAAGGATACAGCATGTGCAGCTTTGGGGCTAGAGTGGCCAGGCCTTGTCCACAGGCCCCCTGTGGCTGAGCCCTGGGCCTGTATAGGGAGGCTGCCCCTCAGGAGCAGTTGACACCTCACCTTGTGCTTGCTCCAGTTTCCATTCCTGTGGGGCAGGAGTAGGTGGACAAGGGAGTCACGCCCTTCTGCGGTGCTCAGGGGACGTCACAGATGCCCGGGAGTATGTTCTCTCCTGCTGGCAATGTCATGGGTCTCCATGCAGGTCAGTGGGGCCTTAGCCACAGGCCAGCTTGTCCCTAATGCAAGCCCCTCTTCCACCAGCTGGACATCTTGTGCAACGAGGAGATCCTGGGCAAGGACCACACCCTCAAGTTCGTGGTGGTCACACGGTGGAGGTTCAAGGTGAGCTTGTGCCTGTGTGCTCCATGGTGCTCACTGCCCTGAGAACCCACCATGCAGCTCTCATCTTCCTGGGCTGTCACCCTGGCTGGGCCTCCTCGGGAGGGGGTCCTCAGCCTCCTTGTTGGGGCAGGAGGCAGTGACCATTATGCTCAGCAAACCTGCAAACCTTTGGTGGCTTAGTGAAGCAGGGAACCATAGTGGAACCCCCATCCTGGGCAGAAAGGGCAGGAGGTGACTGGGCTGAATGAGGTCAGGGCTCCCGTGGCCAAAGGGGTGAGACCTGGAGCAGGAGAGACCACAGCCGGCACAGATGGGAGGGGCTGGCACCCTGGGCCCTGGCATCGGGCCTGAGCAACGCACAGGTGGTCTCTGGATTACCTGGACCAAGGATGTGGGGCTCAGTCCCCAGCAGCCCTGCATGGCCCTGGACCAGGGGAGTCGAGGGTGGCACTGTGGGTCTTTTAGCATGGGGCATGGCTCCTGCCTTCCTGGGAGGTGGCGTGTCCACTGACCCTGGTGGCCTACTGAGCGCCATGACTTTGTCTTACAGAAGGCGCCCCTCCTGCTGCACTACAGACCCAAGATGGACTTGCTGTGAGCCTGGCTCTTCAGACTGGCCCTGTGTCCCAGGGGCCACACGGCCATGCGCAGCACCTGCAACAGAACTTGCTTCTGGGTGCCGGGTGGACCAGACTTCTGAATAGAGAATATTTATAACTTTTGTACAAGAGAATCCACACCCTACAAGACACTACCAGCACGTGTTTACAGAGGATGAAAACACTTGCAGTTCCGCGCAGCCGCACGTGCTTACCCACTGCAGGCCCTCTGCCGGCAGGCGCGGCACGAGGCTCCAGGTCACCGTCCCACAGACCTCCGCTCACTTTCCAGGTCTCGAGAATCTGAGTTCATTTCAGTTTAGTTCACGGATTGGTTTCTTAATAAGCCTCAAAAATACCATACTTTTATTGAGTCCTTCCTAAGTTATTGAAAAAGTCTTTTCATGGTAAATATTTATGTTGCCTTTAGCTTCCTGAAGACTTAGAAGATATATAAAGATTTAATTTAAAGCATACCAAAAGAGGCTTGCGTTGGTACTGAGTGGGCACTAGTGTCCACCCCGCCTCGGGCAGCACAGTCCAGGCATGCGTCCAGGTGCACATGTGGGGCTGGAGGGCCCGTGCCACCCAGGCTCCCAGCATGGCTCTGGCGCACCAGCTGGCAGACCAGAGGTGGCTCAGCCCGCTCAGCACGGGCCTAAAGACCCTTCTTGTTTTTAAAAATCTCATTTATTAAAAAGGGCACAGATTGTTTGGTGCCATCATTTAGTTTCCTACATTGTCCTCCCCGTTTCTGTGCTAAAGAAGAATGTTGGGCAGGGGCTTGTCAGACCAGTGTGGGGTTGGGGTGCTGGTGCCGGGTGCCTCCAAGCAAGACCAGCAGGGCTCTCCCTCCTGTAGATGGAGGCCACTGTGCTTTGCCACCCTTGTCCCGGGAAGGTGCTGGGTTGGGGTGGGCAGGCCCAGGGGAAGCAGCTCCCCCAGCACATCTTTCCCGGGTCACAGGCAAGGTGCTCTGTGCCAGCCCTCCCTGCTCCCCAGTGTCGCGTTGCTGTTGAGTTAGAGGATGAGTTCTGCCAGCAAGTACATGCGGACCCCCACCCCCGGCAGAGGGGCGGTCCTGGAGCTCCAGCATAGGAGTCCTGGTGTTTCTGGGGAGCTTTGGGACCCCTCTCTCGGCCCTGCAGGGCAAGCATTACCCTGACCCCATGGTCCCTGCCAGGTGCTGCCCACCAGTTCTTGTTGGGTACATGGGAGTCTCTGTCTGAGGCCAGGTCACCAGGAGGCCTCACCAAGGCCTAGGGTTTTCCTGGGATTTGCTTGGAAAGCTGTGGTGGGCTGTCGGCATCCAGCTCTGCTTATTTTCTTCTGCTTCCTGCTTCACTTACACAGAATGTCGGAAGCAGCAGCCTTGAGACCTAGTGTGAGGGGCAAGGAAGCATCGGAGTAGCTGGTCCAGTTCCTGGTCCTTCTGAAGCAGACACGTGCTGTGAGGGGCTGGTCAGAGCCCACCTCCTCGAATAAGCCAGGGCCATGAAGAGTTAGTGCTCCAGGCTTGCTGTTCAGCACATGGTCTCTAGGGTTGCTCTACAAGGATTTATGAGCAAGTATTACCTGTCTACCTCAAAACACGTACTGCTGAAGCCTCCCGCAGAGCCACGTTGTCACAGAGCACTTCTAAGTGTGACATTAGAATGTAGGTACGTCCTGTGTGGTGAAACTAAAGAGAGGTTTGACACGTGAGCCTCCAGATTCGAATCGAGCTGGTTCACACAAGAATGAACCCCACTGTGCAGCCTTCTGGTGTGTGTGTGGCCTGCGGATGCCATGGAGTCCCGGGACGTGCTATGGTGCTAAGTTGAGAGCTCTGCCGCAGCACGGTGGACGCCACGGCCAGCAGCCCTGCTCCTGTTGCTGCCGTAACTTGACCAAACCTCAGCAGCAAAAGTACCTATTTTTCTAAGATTCCATCACGTGGCTGTCTTCTCTGCAGGACGACCAGTGCCCTTCGCCCTTGGTCTGATACGTAGCCTTACCTAGTCAGAGCCTGGAGCTGATGAGCCTGCCTCGCCTGCAGGCCTGAGGGAGCTTGTCTGACTCCAGGCCGCCCATGTTCCAGCATGACCACCAGGGCCAGTTAGCACACCTTGCAGAGCCTCCTGGATGAAGGAGCCTGTGGGGCAGTTTCTCATGGCGTGCTCATGCAGCGAGTGTAGTGAGGTGGCTCGCGGGGCCACTTGGACAGACTGGCACCCACCTCCCACACGTGGTCCACTAGGTGCCCTGTTCACAGGAGTGTAAAACTCAGATAGAATATATAATATTGGATTTAAAATGCGGGGGTGGGGGGTGGTAAAAGAAAACTTTATAAAATTATTTATTCTACTTTAAGCCTTCTATCCTATTTCCCATCCCTCCTCCAGCTTCGGTGTCCAGCTTTACTTGCTGGCGTATGGGATGAACTCAAGGTGTGTGGAGCTTCTGCTCTGCGTAGCGTCACGCCTGTGTTTCGCAAGGTGACGTGCATTCACCTGCTTCTGTCCGGTAGGCCCAGCGTGCCTCCAGGAGCCGCATGCAGACCATGGCAGCTCGGTTCTGCCGCAGGAGAAGGGAGGGCAGGTGGGATCCCAAAACACACGCATGCAGTTGTCTGGCTATTCCTCTTGGTTGCTGTCACCAGGACGCTGCTCCTGAGGGTGTGGGAAATCTGCCAGTGGTGTTCAACAGGGTGGCCCATGGCCCCCAGTTCATGTGGCCAGGCTGGCCAGGCCGGGCCACACCCGAGGTGGCCCTGGGGTCTGATTTGGTTTCTAAATAGAACACGCAAGACGTCACTTGGTGGTCTGTAGCGTGCTGTGGGCAGCCTCCCCGTCACACGTGAGCACGCGGCGTGTCTAGAGCATCAGGGGCATTGTCGAGTAGCTAGGTCACAATCAGTTCCCCGCTTCCTCAGGAACCCACGCCAGCTCCCCATATCACATGACCTTAGCTCAAAACACAAGTGTGTCTCTGCCTTGATCTTGAAATACACCAAGGAAACAGATGGAGATAAGCAAGTTGGAAACGATCGATGTTAGGACTGCACCGTGGACTCACCACGCCCGTGCCCACCAGGCAGGGGTCAGCATGGGGAGGACAGGCTGAGCACCCAAGGTGCCTGGCTTCAGGGGAGTGTCACCTCAGTGGTTCAGCCCAGCTGCAGGTGGGACGCAGGGCTGGGACACAGCACTGGCTGATGTCCCTGGCCTGGGCAGGTGATGGGGCAGACCTGGGCACTGAATGTGTGGCTTGCAGTTCATGTGCTCATCCTTTCGTTGGTGTGATTTGTACCTCGGTGGCGGCTTCTGTCTGAACTCTGGGGAATACTCCTGATGCTTGACTTCACGGCGGTGGAGCTTGTACTCAGTGTTTGCCACTCAATATTATATGCTTGTAATAAAAGCAGAAGAAAACCTACCGCATCTCCTGGGCTGGAAGTTTATTACGTCAGGTGTTTGTGAGCATGAGACCCTTGACCTGCTGGAGGACAGCTGGCCCTGCCTGTGCCTGGGCTGGAACCGTCAGAGAAGACTGCGCCTGAGCTGAGGACGCAGACTTGCTGACCCCTCTGTGTGGTCGAGGGCCATCTGCCTGGCATGCACCTTATACCAGGCAGTCCACATCACCTGGAGACGAGTGAGCCTGGTAGGCAGCATCATGGGCGGGTCCTGGGAACAATCCCTGGGTGCCTGTAAGTGTGGCAGGAGATGCTGCAGTGTGCAGCCCACTCAGGCCTGCCTTGCCTGCATTAGGGCACATGCTTACCACACATGTGTGCACAAGCACACGGTCCTTCCAGGCTTGTGTCCTCATGCTCCATGTTGCCCTGGCATGGAGGTCATTTCAGTGGCCTGGCGAGGGGCATTGGGTTTGCAGAGGTTGTTGGCTTGGAGCAGCTCTGCCAACGGGGGTGCTGCTGGAAGGTGTGCTGGCCCCAGCAGGGGCATGACAGGCCCATGTTCCACTGTATATTCAACGGTTTCCCCAGAAACACAGTGTTGAAAACCTGAGGAAACGAGCGTTGGAAGGCCAGGAAGGTTGCTGCTGGGCTAGAGTCGGAGCCAGGGTGAGTGTGATCTTGGGAATCTCACTTGACCTCTGCTTTTCTTACCTTTGGCGAGTCGCCTGCCCCATTGTACGGGTGTAAAGATCTTGCAGAACCCTGTGCTGGTATTGTTGTCCCAGGTGCTGGAGTGGACCGGAGCATGTGGGACGAGAGCCTCGGGACCTCCTGCTCATTGCCACCCAGGCTGGCAGAGGGCAGCATGTGCCAGGAAGGTCAGTGGTGCCAGCTCAGAGGGGCACCACTCTATGCCCACAGTGGGGCCTGTGTCCATAGAGAAGTGACTGGGTAGTGACAGGGCATAATCAGGGCCTCTGCACGCTGGCCGCTACTCAAGCCCCACTCCAGCCAGATGTCCGGTGGGGGCAGAGGCCTCCTCTAAGATGCAGCTGCCCCTGGGTGCCTGTGCCCAGCTGCTTTTCCTAGAGGAGGTGAGACAGTGGCTCTCCTGGTGGAACACAGTGAGGCTGTCCTTTGTGCTGTTTGCTGTGCCCTGTGAGCAGTGTTGAGTCCTCTGGGCCGCACTGGCTGCACCCCGAGCCTGGCCTGTAGTGGCAAGGTCTGTGGCCAAGTTGCCGGCTCTTCAGCTTATCTTTTTCTCCTCTTTTTCTTTGGTAGATCAATTATTTTTTTCACCTTGGTGAGCTCAAATTTATCCATATTTTCCTTTTTGGATTCTTTGACTATGCTTTTGGCGTCATATCTAATAATCTATTTGCCAAATGCCAAGTCCCAAAGATATTTTTCTGTTTTCTTCCAAGTGCTTTGTATTTTCATGTTTCACATGTATGTGATGTATTCGGTTGATTCTGTGAAAAGTGACGTCAAGATTGAGGTTCAGGTTCAGGTCTGGGTGCCATGTGTACCATTACCACTGGCTAAACAGATTGCTTTGCACCCCTGTAGCAAGTGACCCTGTGTGGGGTCTTTCTTTCCCTTGCTCTGCTCTGACCTCCGACTGTGTCCCTGTGCCAGACCACAATGCTTGGAACATGTCAACATGAGTAGTGGGCTGGGTCCAGTTCTGTTCTTCTTTTATTTATATCTATATCCCTATCCCTGTCCCTCTCTCCCCCTCTTCCTCCCTCACCTCCCTCCCTCCTCTCCCTCCCCTTCTCTCACCCCCTTCCCTAACCCTCCCTCTTCCTCTCCCCCCATGTATAGCATGTGTATACGTGTGTATGTGTGTGTGGTGCTGGTGGAGCCCAGAGCTTCCTGCATAGGAGGCAGTTTCTCTACCCCCGAGCCACACCCCGCCTGGTCTTCTTTGTAAAGAATTGTTCTAGTGCCCCTTTCTGTCTACCCCTGCATATAAACTCTAGAGTTGTCTTGTCTACGTTACAGAAAGCCCTGCTGGGGTTTCTGGAACTGTGTCAGTTCATAGGTCACTCTGGGGAGATGCCCAGTCCTGGGCCGCAGCGTCTTTCCACACAGGGGCCACTTTGGTTTCTGTCGGCATTCTGAAGTTCCTGGCTCTATGATCCCCTGCACATCTGGTCTACTTATGCCTGATTCTCATTGTCCCTCCCCTCTTCAGGGAGCCTATTGGTTTTTAAATTTCAGTGTTCACACTCTTTATTGCTTATATATACTAATAACTGTGCTTTCTTTGTCTTATTTGTTTTGGGTACTGGAGATTGAACCCAGGAGTGCTCTATCCAGTCCTTTTATTTTTTATTTTGAAACAGGGCCTCACAAAGTTGCTGAGGCCGGCCTCAAACTTGCAATCTTCCTGCCTCAGCCTCCCACATCACTGAGATCACAGGCATGTGCCACGGCACCAGCTCCAATAAGATGGTTTTGGTGTATTGTCCTGTGAATGTGTGGAACTCAGCGTTAGCTCTCAGAGAGGCTCTGCTGTTTTAGATCAGTCTGGCACTCTTCTGAGGGAAGCCAGGGAGCTGCCCCGCTCCTTTACCCACTTGCATGGTTTTCAGTCCTTCTACCTTACTGCACTGACCAGGAGTGGAGGAAGGATGCCTTTGCCTTGTTCCCCACCTCAGGAGGACAGCGTTCAGCATTTCACCACTGATCGTTGCCTTTGCACGAGTGTCCAAGTCCCTACACCTGAAGCTGGATGCAGTGCTGGGCCCAAGGGGAGCCTCCATGGGGAGGCTCCATGCTCAGGAGGCTGAGGCAGGAGGATCCCTGGAGCCCAGCAGTTCCAGGCCAGACCAGGCAGCACAGCAAGACCCATCTCCAAAACAGAACTACACACACTTAAATCTTGAGTATGATAATTTTAAAAAGAAATTTAAAATAAAATGCACCACCAACCAGGGAGCAATTGGAATTTGAAATTAAGTATACAATATCATTATCACTAAAAGAAATGAAGCTCACAGATATAACTGACAAAACAGACGCAGTGTGCACAAGGAATGCCACATGCTGTGACGGAACAGAGAAAGGCACCACCCAAGGGATGCACACTCAATGGGGTGAGGTCCTCCTGGCTGCAGCCGGCCCTGTGGTCAATGACCAGCTACACAGTGATGGAAGCAGCGGCATTCAGTGGGAGGACACCACCCCACAGGAGCCAAGGCATGAGAAATCACACCCCTAGGGGAGAACTGAAACCTTGAGCCCAAAAAGGAGGCAAGAGAGACTTGGGCCTGGGTGTGTGGTGGCTTCTCAGGTACATCACCATAGGAAGACACGGGAGCCCTGGGCTTGATTATGCAGTGACTTTGTGGTAGGGCACCAAAGTATGTCCTCAGAGAAATAGCTGGTGAGATGGTCTTCCTCATGATTTAGAAACCTCTCTTTTCTAAGACACTGTAGTGGAATGAAAAATAATCCACAAACTAGGAGAAAGTATCTGCAAGTCACCTCCTAAACTAGTGTCTAAATGCACAAAGAACACCATCTTAACAATAACAAACCACCCAGTTTTTAAAACGGGCAGAACTCCTGAACAGACAGCTCTCCAGAAGAGATGCAGATGGCAAATAGGTATGCTAATAGGTGCTCAGAATCACACATCATCGGGGATTGCCAGCTGGACGGATGTGGAGACCCAGCCACAGGCTTGCTGGAGGGGCTGGAGCCCTGAGAGGTACTGCCACGATGGACACGGTCGTGCTGCCTTCTGTAGACCTGGGTGCACAGTGCTCTCCATGAGTATCCACAGCAGCTTCATTCAGAGCTGGGCGCAGCCACCACCTGTGATTCCAGCCACTTGGAGACTAAGGCAGGAGGTGCAGGTTCTAGGCCACCTGGGCAACAGGAAAGTGTTCTGTCCCATCAGCTGTACGGAAATGCCAATGGAACCATTAGAGATCCTATCTCAAAAAACAAAAGGTGGGGATGCAGCCCTGTAGTAGAGCACCTACACTAGCGATGCAAGGGGAGGGGAGGGGGAGAGGTGGACCCGGAACAGCTGAGACATCCTTCAGTGGTGATGTGGTCCATCTGAACCAGGAACACGAGGCAGTGAGAAAAGAAATGGGACTGCGCTGCGGCACCAGAGAGCCCTTGCCAAGCACACACCAGACCTGGTTTGTCCCCAGCACTGGAAGAGGGAGGGAGGGAGGGAGGAGAGGAGGGGAAGGAAGGAGGGAGGGAAGAAAAGAATTGAGCTGCCAAGCCACACAGCCCACGTGACCTAATGCACACCACTGGGTGAAAGATGGTGAACGCTGAGAGCACCTTTAGGTCCTTCTGGTGAGGGGCAGGGAGGGAGACCATCAGTGACACCCCCCGGGGTGCCGCCATGGTGCAGGAGCTCCACTGCACAGCTGTCCCCTGCACTGCCCCAGTGAGTCTGGGGATGGACTGGACTTCTGCTCCCGGCAGCATCAGTTGGCACATGGCTGTCCTGATTCAGTGTTAGGACTAGAGCTGGACCAAGGGGCACACGGAGCTCTATGCTTCCTCTCGACTTTTCATAACCCTAAAGCTGCTCACAAAATTAAGTCCAGTAATTTTCAAAAAGGACAACAACCCATTTTAAAGTAGACAAAAGATTTGAGTCCACACTTCTCAAAAGGAAGATACATGGCGGCCAGCAGCGCAGGAAAGTGTTCTGTCCCTCAGCTGTGCGGAAATGCCAATGGAACCAGTATTGAAAGCCAGACTCCTTGCGGAGCTGACCCCTGACCCAGTGGTCACACCCTTATCACACTGGCAAACGGACTACAGCTCCTCTTGGGCAGCCTGCTCCTGGCTTTTGCCAAGGGAGGTGGAAGCCAACACTTTGGAGAGCAGCCTGTGCTCTTCTGTTCACACACTGTGACTCTACCTGACCGGGATTGCTGTGACTCACTCATGCCGGTGGGCAGCAGCACCCTGGGTCCTTTTTGTCACCTCCCCCACCACAGTCCCCTTCCTCTGTGCTCCCTCCCTTCTGTCTCACTAGGACCCTCTTTCCTTCTCTCTCTAGTTCTCCATATGAGAGAAAGCATCTGACTTTGAGTCTGCCTTAGCTCACTTAGCACGATTGTCTCTAGTTCCATCCATTTTCCTGAAAAGGACATAATTTCGTTCTTCCTTGTAGCTGAATAAAACTCCTTGTGTATTTATACCACATTTTCTGTATCCATTCATCAGCTAATGGACACCTAGGCTGGTTCCATAGTTTGGCTACTGTGAATCGTGCTGCTGTAAACATGGGTGTGCATGTGTCACTGCAGTAAGATGAAAAGGGTCTAGCTGGGTCACATGGTGGTTCCATGCCAAGTCTTCTGAGGAACCTCCACACTGATTTCCTCAGTGGCTGTACTAACTTACAGTCCCACCAACAGTGTAAAAGTGTTTCTTTTCCCCCACATCTTCTCCAGCATGTATTATTGTTTGTATTTTTGGTGGCTGCCATTCTGACTGCAGTGAGATGAAATCTCAGGGTACTTTTGATTTTGTTTCCCTGATTACTAATGATGTTGAACATTTTTTTCATGTACTTGTTGGCCATTTGTATTTCTTCTTTTGAGAAGGGTCTGTTAGTCCTTTGCCCAGCTATTAATGGGACTGTTTGGGGCTGTGAGTGTTTGAGGCCTTCCTGTGTTCTGGATACTGATGCCCTTCAGGGCCAGTGCCGCAGTCCGGCTGGTTGGGCAAAATAACCAGGGGGTGACGAACAACTTGTGTACATTGATACAGCAGGAGTGGGAGCCGTTTATTGTAGGACAGGAGGGGTATTTATACATTACACACAGCTTATCTTAATTAACATAAACTCAATACAGCAGTCAACCAATAAGAAATCTCCACATTTAATGGCTCGCTGGCGTTACTTCACAAACCACTCCCTCTGGCAAAATGCCAGGCGCCATCCAGACTTGTTTACAGACCTTAACAGGCCAGTCCTAGAGGATGGCTGGCGGCGGCCTCCCGTGCTGAAGGTCAGAATGTGACCCTGAGGTCGAGTGCAGTTCTGAGTACAGGAAGATGCCAGCTGAGCTCTTGCCCAGGGCTCTGGCCTAAAGACATCTGCCAAATGCTGTCTGCTGTAGTAGCTTCCCAGCCCTTGGTCCTGATAGCCCTGATGGTTTGAGGAGCGTTGGTCAGGCACTTTGGAGGATGGCCCTCATCTGAGGTTGGCCTGATGTTTGGGTGACTAGGCTAGGGTGGTGGGCATTGAGAGGGAGACAGCAGGAGTCATGTGGTCATCAGCTCAGCACCTCAAAGTTTTATGCTGCCAATGTAGTATGCCACTGGTGACCTCAGTATGGCTCCTGTGTCACCCTTTCCCCTTTACATGCTGCACTCCTTGATGGAGGTCCCCTGTGCAGCCTGCACTCTTGGATGAGCAGTGTACCCCTCCTGAGGGCCCTGTCCCCACAGGTTGCGGGGAGACCCCTACAGGGCGAATCTGTCCTCACCCACTGGAACCTGCAGTGTCCTGGGCCTGAGCATTCTCCTCTCTGCCTGGGTTGTGATCCTGCTCAGCTCTGACCCCTAGTATGCTTGGCCATCTCTCATGGCCATTTGACACCCATCACTGTTTGCTTTCTAGAGTCTCCTACTTAATCCGTGCCCAGGATTCAGTGGTGAACTCAGATTACTCAGCTATATTTCTGCTCTTGCTGTTGCAGCTGTAGCCACACAGGGTACCTGTCTACCACTCTGCAAGGGGTCCAGCCAAGCACCATCCTTGTTCCAGGCTGCTATCCTGGGTTGGCATGGTGGGTCATTGAGGGGGTGCATCTGTGACACATCCCACGCATGAAGCACTGCAGGGCAGGCCTGTGCACAGCCACGCAGAAGGCACCATTGTGCATGCTCACTGCAGAGCAAGAGGTGCTACCCACCTCCGTCCCCTCCTGGCCTCCTGCCTGAGTCAGCAGACCCTGCCCTCAGTACTTCTCCAGGTCCTAGTCCAGCCCAGCCTCTGGCCCTCCCTTTGTTCTCTGTGCAGCACAAATCTCAGTGCAGTTACTAAAGAGCAAAATAAATAAATAAATAAATAAATAAATAAATAGTCTTTTTTGTTTTGTAAGAAAACTGAATTTCAAATCTGATGACCATTATCTGTGGGGCAAATCCCAGGCATCAATGATCCTGGGTCCAGGTGCAGGGAAGCACACCACACACAAACAGTGCTGGGACAGCTCACACTCTGGCCCATCTTGTGGGCCATGGTCTTCCCTGAGCTTCAGCACCCTACTGGCCAGTTGACCGCAGAGTAAAGAAGCACTGCTGACCAGGATTTAACCAAGGAACACTCTCTTTTTATATTTTGAGATGGGCTCTCACTAAGTTGCAGAGGCTGGCCTAGAACTTGTGCTCCTACGTTAGCCTCCCATGTTGCTGGATGACGGGCTTTTTTGTTGTGGTGGTTTTCCTTCAGGTACTGGGGACTGAACTCAAGGACTCACACAACAAGGCTGGGGACAAACTCAGCGGTGGAGTGCTCGCCCAGCATGCACAAGGCCTTGGGTTCAATCCCCAGTACTGCAGAAAGAAAAAATGGAGAAGGAAAGCTGACTTGCTCTTTCTCCCTCAGCCCAGCCCTGGGCCAGCAGGGGGAGGGCCATCAGCTGATGAGCTGGGAGAGACCCCAGGCATCCCAGCCAGCCCCTCCCAGTGAATTGGTGCCTTGCTGGGGTTGGGTTGTGAAGCCTGTGGGTATTTTCATCCAACTCAGCCCTGTGGCCAACCTGGGGCACAGTGGTCTCCAGGGCTGTGAAAAATGGGTAAGTCAGAATGACCTTTCCACTAGCAGGGCAGAAAGGCTCTTCCAGGTGCTGTCCATGGAGCAGAGGGTCTGTGCTGAAGGAGGCCTTTCAACCTGGCAAGCAGAGGCATGAACCTTTTACTGCACCCTCCCCCGGAATGGGGTCTTGGGAGGACAGAGGTTGTCCCCCTCTTCCTCTGTCCCCATACAGAGGCTGCACTGTGGGCCCACCAGCTCTGTCCAGGACCAGGCCAGTTGAGTGCGGGGGCAGTGGGGAACAGTATGGAGACACGGAGGGGCTTGGTGGGACGGGGCCCCAGGTCATAGCCATGCAGGTGAGGGTGTCTCTGAATCACCTTCCACCTTAAGGTGGGTTCAGAGCCACCAGCCTGTGCTGCCCCTTTTGGCCCTTTGTCTTGAGTGCCAGGGCATACCTACCTGGCTGAGGGGCCTCCTCCTGGCCAGCTCAGGCTGAGGCCAAGCTAGTTCCCGCCCTGTTCTTCCCCAGGACAGAGCTTGGGGCAGCGTGGGAGTTCAGGAGCTGAGAAGGGCAGGAAAGTGGGTGGGACAGACTCTGGTCGTGCCCTCCTCGGACATGGACTCGGTGCCCAGGGAGGGACCCCGTTGGCATCGTCACCCACGGGCGTAGCAGGAGGATCAGCGGGAGGTAGGGACACCAGCCTGAAGACCCGGAGCGCCCTCGGAACACGAGGACGAGGGCCTTGGGGGGAGGGGAGGAGCCAAAACGGGACGACGTCTCTGATTGGCCAGAATTTTACACGTGACCGTCTCAGCCAATTGAGGAAACCCACTGTGGGACGCGGCCCTTGGCCCAGGCTGCTCGCTGGCCCCGCCCTCTCCACCGCGGCCCTCGGAACTTCCGCACCCCGCGCGGATCGCGGCGGTGGCGGGTTTGAATGGCGGGGGCGTCAGTCCCGACACGGGAAGGGGGTCCTCCTCTGAGGCTCCTTCCTCGTCGGCCCGGCCCCATCCCTCCCGGCTTCACCTTCACACACCCTGGCCCACCCTTTCAGGAACCGGTGACCACAGGAGCCAGGCTGTTTGGGAATTGTGTGGACAGGTGGCTTAGACGCAGGGTTCCCCGGCCCCGCTGGCTTCGTGGTGTTCAGAGGGATTAGTCTAGCAGCGGATTAACAGAGCTAGACAAAATGGTTAATTGCTGGACCTTTTAGAATTTCTCCGGACCCTTGACGGTTGGTTCAGTGGCTGTAACTGGAAACGACTGAGTGAAGGAGGTCACAGCACTGGTACCAGCAGTGCCGCCCACTGGGAGGCTGGCCCCCTGCAGAGCCTGGAGGGTGGCGGTCGTCTCTGCTGCAAATGCAGTTCCAGTGTTGAAGATAACAGCTAAACTGTCGGGAAAGACTTCTAAGGACAGAGTGGGCCTCCAGGCCTGGCAGCTCATGGGGCAAGCTACCCTGCAACACCTTGTCTCACTGCTCTGCTTCCCTGTCCCTAGGCATCTGACTCTCCGTCTCGAGCCCACGGGGGGCTTCCTAGCTCCCTCCCTTTTAGGCCTCTGCACATCTCTCCTCCGAGGGTCTGCCGGACCACTCATGAAATAGCTCTGGTTGGGCATGGTGGTGTATGCCTGTATTCTCAGGTAATCTGGAGGCTGAGGCAGAGGACTGAACATTCCAGACCAGCCTCAGCATAAGTTAACAAAATTCTGCCTCAAAATAAAAACATAAAAAAAAATGTAAAGGGCTGGGGTGTGTAGCTCAGTAGTAGAGTACTTGCCTAGCCTGTGTGAGGCCCTGAATTCTATCCCCAGTACCACAAAAATAAGCAAATAAATGGAAGCTGTCGCCTTCACTCTGCCCTCTTATCTGTTCAATTTTCCTCCAGAATAGAAATCGCCACTTTGAGCACAGTACATATTTATCATGCCTCATGTCTCTCATCACTACAAAAACCTGTTTGGAGGGACGAGACCTTAGATATCCCCAAGCCTGGCGCACAGCTCAGCTATGTTAGGGACCCCAGTGTACTTCCCCAGAGTCCTCAGACCCCATCACCTGAGGGTGAACCATGGGGCCAGAGTCTGACCCATCAATAACTAGAGGACCAGCTGACTAATGTTCTGGGTCACCTGCATGTTCAGGTCACTGCTCAAGCCTAAGCAGAATCCAGACTAGGGCAGGGATGGGGCAGGATGAGTGGTAGGTAGACCTGGTTTTCCCTTCTATGAACAGCTATGCTGGGGTAGTGGGTATCAGCCAAAGTGCAGAGCATGCTACCGAGTCCTATCGGAGATGTGGATGTAGATAGATGTAGACCCCAGGAGAGAGAACTGCTCCCTGCCAACAAGTGGAATGACTCACTGGGAAGCTCAGAAGTGTCCTCTGGAGGCAGTGAGAGGGGCTGTGGGAGATGCTTCAAGTGGTTGGAGGAAACCATGTTCCCTTTGAGACCCCACCCTGCACCCAGGAGGACCCAATGGGTTGGGACTCCTGTGGGGGCCTTTCTGCCTTCTAACTCTGGGCAAGGTTTGCTGGAAGGTCCTTGTGTGGGGAAGGTCACAGAACATCCGGATTCGCTGCCTCCCTGGAGAGGGCCCCCCAGAATGAGCAGTCATACACCTCAGGGAGGCTAAGTGTCAAGCAGATTTGTCATGGCAGGACACCCAGAAGGGAAGCAGACCAGCTAGTTCTCTGGGCTGGGATCCAGGTGCTTGTACCAGGCTGGAGAGCTGGCAGGTCCCCCAGTGCTGCAGGGAGGAGGGAGGACTCAGGACAGGACCTTTGGACAAGGCAAGAATTGGGGGGCCCACTCCTGGGCAACAGAGTGATCTGGACCCTGAGGCCTGGGAGAGCTTTGGGAGGGAGGAAGCCTGTCACCGTCAGGAGACTTTGCAAGTGACCTGTGGGGCCTGAAAGGGTAGGTCTGCCCTTGGGAGATGGGTCAGGATCTTGGGGACAACTTGTTTTTGCTGCAGCAGGAGCCGAGGTACTGCCTACCAAGCAGGGCATAGGCGCCCACAGGTGAAAGGGACGCTCAGGCGAAATGGGAACTCTGGAAGCAGTAGCCACATGGCATGAATCACTGTTTATTGGCTGTGATTCCATCTGGAGAGAACACACATGAGGGCCCCCGGCATGCAGGAGGAGGCTCAGGGACAGACGGACAGGTAACACCCACAGTCTACGGTAAGCTTGGCGGCCGGGCGCCCCATGTGCTGGGAACAGGATGCGGGGTTAACGCGAGAGAACGCCCAGTCTGCTCAACGTGTGATAACAGGCATTTTAAAAAGACGCGGACCCCAGAGGCGCAGGGCAAACCCGGCGCATGTGCGCCAGGCGAGCTCCTGCTGCCACAGACAGAGGGGCGTTCATAGTTAGTATTGCAGTCTAATTGTTATGGCTTCTCTAAAGAGCTATGTAAGGTCATGAAGGCCCCAGGCCACGCCCCTGGCCCGCAACTCGTGGACACTTAATGAAGTTTTGATGTGAACAGAAAGGGCCAGGGGACCAAGACAACGGCCTTTCAGTGGAGATAAAACTCATCAAATACAGAGACCTCATTTACCTGAGATTCAACGGATTGTGATGCAAATTAAACAGGATGGAGGCAAACAGGGATGGGCGGCTCGGGGTGGCCAGGCCTTTTGGCTAAACTCCACTGGGTTGCACGAGGGACCAATTGGTGGCCCCAGCCCAGGGCCCGCACCCTCCAGCCACCGGCCTCCCTAGCTCTGGAAGGTGGGAGTGGAGTGGGTGGCTACCGGGTTCCCCGAGGAACAACAGCCACCCCCATGGAGGACAGGCCACCAGGGAGAGGCCCGACTTGGTGCGTGCTACAAAGGGGTGCCTAGGGACTCAGAATTGTCTGAGAATCCCCCAAACCTATTGCTTTGTTCCCTGTGGCATGGTATTCCTTAGAAGAGAGGGACAGAGAATGCTGGGGCCGCAATGGAGAGGCGAGGGGGTGGGCAGCCAGCGGACAGGAAGACAGAAGCAGGGTCCAGCGACCCAGGTTGGTGCATGGGGTAAAGGCTTGGAGCTTGGCCGGCCTCAGGAAGGGCACAGGCACCAGCCCAATCAGCACAATCAGCTACTGCCCCCACTATGGCTGTGCTCCTGAGTTTGAGCCCCCACAAGCGCCACCCATGCAGGGCTGTTGCACCCAGGGTCGAGGGGCTGACCCTTAAGGTCCCTGACCTCCACCTGGCTGGGTGGGCGGCAAACGCAAGGACAGTAGTGGAGGGTGGGCCGACCACCAGCAGGCAAAGGAGCACGGAGAGGGGCACGGACTGCAGGGGCCCCGGGTTGCGCCCTTACCCAGGGTTGGGGGTGTTGATGGCAGTGCGGGGAAAGAAAGGGTGGAGGCTCCCGAGGCGGGAAGGGCGCGGGCAGGATGGACCTAGGACTATGGCTTATATTGGCATTGGGGGTGCTGCTTCTGCTCCCGATGTCCTTTCCGGGCCTCCGCAAGGGTCTGTCTGTACAGGGGGCGGGGCGGGGGCTCCGGCTCCCGGCACTGTCCAGGTCGGGCGCTACTTCTTGAACATGTCCTGCAGTGGCCCAGGCAGGTACTTGATGACTGTATCCAGGATGCTCTCATCCTCCTCCTCCTGCTCGTCCCCGCAGCCCGGAGGGATGGGTTTCTTGGGGCGAGTCAGGCTGCCCTCAGAGTTGGCCTCCATGGCCGCCTGCGCCTCCGCCTCGCGCTCCTCCTTCTTCTTGATACCATACTGCAGGGAGAGGCAGGGAGGGCAGGTCAGGCAAGGGGCTGTGCTCATGTGGTCCTGCCTCTGTGGGGCTCACCAGGCAGAAAGGGCCAGGGGACCGAGACAACGGCCTGCACTGGGGGACAAGCCAGGGACCCAGAATGTGCTCCAAGTGGCTGAGAAAGGCCTGAGAGGAAGCCCCCAACCCACCACCCACTGGAGGACCCATCAAGGAGAAGTGATCCCACCACAAGGGGTCCCTGTGGGGAGGGAAACCCAGAGAACAGAGGAGCATCTAAAAGGCATGGAGGTGGGCATAGCCTGGGCAGCTGTGGGCCCCAAACCCATTCTTCCAGCCCTGCTCCCTGAAGCCTGGAGCCCAGCTCCAGAACCAGAGCCTTCACTGTAGCCTCCCATCCCAGTCCCTTGTCCTCCACCTGGTCTCACACCCCCAACTTGGCCAAGGGCCCTAGATGCCAGTGAGCTGTTCCCTGCCAGAGTGCCCTGGAATCCCACTTACGTGTGACCTTGGCCCACACACCTGCACTTCTCTGTCTACCCCACTTCTCCTCTCCTGGATCTGTCCCAAAGTCTCTTGTTTTTTCCAGTGTAGGAGAAAAGCCCAGGGCCTCAAGCATGCTAGGCAAGCACTCTACCCCTGAGTCCCATCCCCAGACAGGAGCTTGCCCAGGGGCCCAGGTTGGCCTCCAACTTGCCAAGGAGCTAGGATTGCATGTGTGAGCCACTGAACCCAGGTGGAAACAGGGTGTTCACAGGTGTAATAAGGTAAGGATGGAGATGAGATCATTCTGGGTTTGTGAGGCCCTAAATCCAGTGACAGTGGCTTTGTAAGAGACACCTTGACCAGAGGTTGCCAACCAAGGAGAGGTAAAGGGGTTTTTTCCTTGTCCTCTCAGCCCCTCTCATCTTTAACAGAGGTGGGAGCGGAGGATCTCAATGACAGGTGAGAGGGTAGCCCAAGAACATGCTGACAGGGATGACCTGCCAGCACCTTACAGCACCAGGAGCTCAGTGGGGTGAGAGGACAACAACGGGCGCTCATCACACCCACCTAGGTTGCCTCCTAGGACAGCCTTGCCCCACGCAGGCGGCAGCTGGGGCCAGAAGGGGAGGGGGAGATGTGTGTGGGCTGGACAGAGATGCAGCCAGAAACTAGGTCAGGCCAGCACACAGATGGGACTGGCTCTGCAGCACCCCAAGAAGAGAACCTGGGAGCCACTAGCCAGCTCAAGGGCCACTGGCCAGACCACGACAAGGCCCCAAGGGGTTGACATCAGAGGTCAGACAGGCAGTCCTGAGAGCTCTGTTGAGAGGCCACAAGTGCCAATCCATGACTGGAGCCCCAAACATGACCAGATAGACCACCCCCTGGAACCTGTCAGCATCCGCACAAGCTCCGGCTGAGCCTTGAGCCAGCACAGGGGACTCAGGGAGGGAGACTCTGGGTGGGCACCCACACAGGCTAACTCCTGCCAGAGCCTCATCTCCTTCCCAGAAGGAAGGTTCTGGCTCAGTCACCTACCGTGGGTGGCTGGAAACACATGCAAATCAGTGGTTCGTATGCAAATCCAGCAGCTCACACACAAACAGGGGGTGGACATGCAAATCAGGTGAGGATATGCAAATCAGATGGTAAGCATACAGATCAGGTTATGTGTATGCAAATCAAGCCTGGGGGTGCCAGGCTCCCCTCCTGGCCCCAACACACTCCACAGCTTTGTGATGGGGACTGAGGGTACTGCTCTAGGAATGATCTCCACCACCTGAAACAGACCCAAATGGTATGCCCACCTCTCTCCCTCTGTTGGAACCTGGGTCACTGGAGGCTCACAGATTCGGGAGCTGGGCTCAGCCCTCAGCCCCACATCTTCAGGAAGCCTTAGACAGCAGCTTGCCTACCCCCCAGCTCCTGAGATGGGGTACATGCAGCCCAGGGGAGGCTGGGGGGGTCAGGGCCAGTGAGCAGCAGGGTCTGGCCAGCAAGGGCATCTGGGGAGGCACAACTGACTGGCAGGGCTGGGTTTTCCACCTGTGGGGAACAGGGCACCGGGCACCAGCTGCAAAGGCCCAAGGTCAGGGGCTGTGCCAGCATCAGGACGTGGGTCTGGGCAGCAGGTGTGAGGATGGGAGCCCACCACCTCCTGAGCTCCCTGCTGGGTGGGACCAGGCAGCACAGCAGGGCTCCTCCTGCAGCTCCTGGCGCTGGGGTGGGGGGGTGCGGGGGCGGGGTTAGGCCTCTGTAGATTTTCCCTGCTGGACCACCCTCCCCTTTGAGCCAGAGTGCCTAATTTTGAGGTTGTAGCTTCAGTGTTCTCCATGTCTCTTCCCAAATCCAGCCTGGTGCATGCTTGCTGAACTTGCTGGAAGATGAATTTCTTTAAAATTTCCAGGAAACAGAGTGGAGAGGGCACCGGCCTTTTCCTCCACCTTTCCTCCTGACCCCTGAGTTCTGCACATCCCACACCATCCCTGCCTCCCCTTGGCTCTGTGCTCTCCATCATCACTGTTCCCTGTCTCTGTCTCTTCCTGTTTGCCTGCCTCTCCTCTGAATGGCTGTCTCTGTCTGTGACTCCCTCCCTTTTCCTCCCACCCATGCCCTCTCCTGATACACTGTCAGCCAGGACACAGCCGAGGCGGGGTCTGCCTCCCCACCTACCTCTGACTGAGGCCCAGCCTGACTCAGGCTGCAGCAGGTCAGGTCTGTGGGGCCAGGGAGGACACATGAGCTGCTGTCCAGGGAAAATCAGCAGGTGCTTCCTGCAGGACCCCAGAAACCATCCAGGGACTAAGGGGGTGTTGTGACAGAGGAGGGGGTGTCACTGGGGTGTACACGGACAGGGCTTGGCGCTGTGCAGGCTCCTGGGGCAGGGTGGGGAGGGGAGCCCTTGAAATGGCCCTTGTGGGCCCTGGCTGTGCCTGGCTGTGTCACCTACCCCGACCCACTTCTTCTGCCCATGTCTAGTTTCTACGCAAGGCTCAGCAGAGCTGGCTGTCTCCAGGGTCTGAGCCGTCCCACCCCCAGCCTGGGCATCACAGGGAGTCTGAGCCAGAGGACTACGGCAACGCCCCCTCCCCATGTTCCTGGCCACCAGGCCTATGGCACTCAGAGCTAGGCACTAGACCAGCTGCAGGAGGGACCCAGGAAAAGCTCTGTCCCAACCTACCCCAAGCCCACCTCTGTGTGGGGGGCAAAGATCCCCACTGGGCACAGGGGCCATGGGTGGCCTCATGGCCACTCTGCCCCACCCAGCCCCACCCAGAGACCCTGGACAGAGCCCCTGCTGCACCTGGTTTCCCCCAGCCACTGCAGGCCCACAGAGGGGGTGGGGCCTCTGCCCTCCTCCAAGGCTCCTCCAAGCCCCCACCCCATCTGCAGGGAGGAGGGTGGACACACAGGGCTGTGCTCCTGGGGGGGGATGGACCCAGTGGCAGTCAGAGTCTAGACACATGGGCCTCTCTGCCAACACAGCCTTGAACTCAGAGCCCACTCTGCCCCTATTTCCCCATCTGTGACAAGGAACAGTCCTCTCTGGCAGCCCCAGGTCAAAGGTCACCCAGAGAACTCAGAAGCAGGCATGACTGCCCGTCACAGCTCCTCAGGCCTCACTGTCCAGCCATCTATAGACCCAAAATGTTGGGCCCCCTCCCTGGGGGTGGACTAACCCCAAGGGAGGCCAAGGTCCTGCCCATGCACTCCTGCAGGGCTCTCTTGGCCCCGGGAGAAAGGGCCAACCTTTCAGGAGCAGGAGGGCCAGCCCACGGCAAGCCCCTAGTACAGATGAGACCCCAGGACTACGTCCTAGAGCCTGTGGTGACCCGCTGGTGGCCCAGGTGGTGCCCACCTTGTCACGGATGCCCTGCCGCATGACCTCGCGCTCGGCCTCCATCTTGGCATACTTGGCCTTGCGCTCCTCCTCCTCCTGCCGCAGCGCCTCCTGGCGCTCCTCCTCCTTCTTGGCGGCATCAGGGTCCTTCTCCTCGTCACCACCTAGCATCTTCCCCATGTCCTTGGTGGCTCCTGGGGACAGAAAGGCAGAGTCAGGCCACAGGCCCTGGCGCCCTCCAGTGGGGAGGGCTTGTTGTCGGCAGGCGCAGTGTGGCCGCGCATGTGTCTCTGAGCCCCCAAGTGCTGGTCTGTGTCCTCCCGGGTCCCGTGTCCCGTAGAGGGTGGCCTCCAGGGTGTGAGCAGAAGGGTGGCATGCAGACACCAAGTCTGGGCCAGGATGGCAGCAGCAAGGACACTGCCTGGCACTGCACCAAGGTCCCAGTTCCTGCCCTGCCAGCCACCACTGTCCTCACAAGCTCCTGATCCTCAGGCCCAACATGGCCCTGACCTCCTGTGTCACGGACCACAGGACAGACTATAACACAGCCCACACCGCAGGTGCCAGGCAAGCCGTGGCCCTGTGGTGGCTCTGGGGAGCAGGGCTGGGCATCACCCAGGAAGGAGCCTACGTCACCACAGCAGCAATCTGGACTGCTTTTGTGCAAACCTTGCCTCTAGAACAAGCTGATTCACACCGAAATGAGGGAGGCCATTAGCTCTTCTCTCTTTGGGGAAGTGCTGGCACCTTATAGTGTCTCTCCCCCAACTCCCCTGAGGGCATGGTAAGGGCAGCTGAGCCCTCCCATGGGTGCTCAGCTCTCTGTCTCTTTTTTTTTTTTCCTTTTGGTACCGGGGTTTGAACTCAGAGGCACTCAACCACTGAGCCCCTACCCCAGCCCTATTTGTATTTTATTTAGAGACAGGGCCTCACTGAGTTGCTTAGTGCCTCTCCATTGCTGAGGCTGGCTTTGAACTCCTGCCTCAGCCTCCGGAGCCACTGGGATCACAGGCGTGCCAGGTTGGGTGCTCAGCTCTTGACACAACTCATTTGGGGCTGCTACAAATTAAACTGTGGAGACAGAGTTAAAAATAGACAGGATACAAATATGTAACAATAAATCCCATCCACAGGTATAACTACCATGCACAGACAAAAAATAAGGGAAAAATAAATAAACACGACCCAGTCGCTCCTTGTGGCCAGTGGGTTCCCCCGGACAGCACACCGCTCCCCCTGCCCTCCAACAGTGGCTAGAGTTTGCACAGAACCTGCACCATTGCCTCCAGGGTAATCTATGCTTTCAGGACGACTCAGGGCTTTCCACACGTTTTTGATCCTCAATTGGCTAACTCTGGCAAACGTGGGATGCTGTGTCTGTGAGAAAGGCCCGCAGCTGAGGCTGTTGGGACCACCACAGCCCAATTCTAAAGCAGAGAAACAGGAAAAGGGCAATTTCACCTCACCCTGAGAGAGGTGAGAGCACCTGGGTAAGGACCCAGGGCAGGGCTCAGCAGGCACAGCCGCCTTCCTGGAGGCCCCACCGAGCAGCCTGAGGAACAGGGCAGGGGCGCCAGTGTCTGAACGTCCCTGGAGCCCTGATGACCACCGCAGAGCTCCACAAGACCCCCGAGAGCTCACAACCCTGGCCGTCCATTCACAGCAAGCTGGGCACAGAGGACACAAACTGCTTAAGCATAAATTTGATGAGGAAACCTGTAGCTGAAGATGATATCATCCATTTAAAGTCTAAGGCTGGGAGAGACACTGGGTCCTGGTGGATGGTGACACCATGAAGGTGTCCATGGCCAGCCTGTCGTCATGAGCAGCCTTCGCACCTCCAATCCAGCCTCCAAGTCCTCACAGCCTCTTTTTTTGGAGTCGATAGAATTCAGGTTCACATGGCAGAATGAAGGCCAGAGAAGCATGTGCCTTCAGGGGAAAGCAACTGCTGGGACTGGGGACCTCAGGGGCAGAGGGGCACTGGGTTCTCTGGCTGGAGGTGTCCCAATATGCTCATGTCCATTGCCGTTGCTGGGGAAGCTCAGGCTCTGTGGGGAAAGAGGCCACCACGGCCGTGGGGCAGGGACCCTGCAGAATCTAGCACACGTGGGCTCCACACAGCACACACTCCATGGAGGGACACAGGGACACAGGTGTTAGGACCACCACAGCCCCAACACCAAGCCTCTGTACATGGCTGAACACAGGACACTGTGTTGGGCAGTGGACACAGCCCAAGGGGACCCCAGGCATCCCGGAGGGTGCAGCATGCCAAGGTGGGCGGGGGACACCTGCAGATGGGCATGTCACAGATCCCGCTGCAGGAGAGCGAGGCGGGAGCTCTGTGGTCGAGGAAGGCAGAGGCCGCCTGCCAGGCTGGCCTGGAACCAAGCCGGAAACGTGTCGGGGGCCTTTCGAGCCTCACAGAGTTCTTACAAAGACCAGTCGGAAGTTAGTCTGCACCACAAGGGAAGACCCCCAGGCCCACCAGCATGACCACCACAAAGCAGAAAACAGGAAGTGCGGGCAGAGACGCAGGGAGAGTGGCACCCTCATGCCTCGACAGAGCAGTGGACATGGCCAGCAGCTCAGTCAGAAATCGACACAGCAGCAAGGCTACACTGAGCAAGAAGCCAGCAGGTGCTCAGGGCAGTCCTGCCAACTCCCTGTGTGAGGCCGGGAGCAGAGGTGGAGGCTGGGCTGGCTGGAGGAGAACATTCTGGAAGCAGAGTAGCTGGCTGCATGGCACTGTGGCTGGGCTCTTGCCACTGAGCCCTGCACGTAAGCAGACTGAAATGGTAAATTCCATGTCATATGTATCTTATCACTATAGAAAGAGAAATGTAAATTCCAGATGACTCATAACTCTGTCTCCCACAACAGCCAGCCTCAGAGACTCAACATGCTTCTCAGAGTCAGCACACCTAGCCGGACAGGGCCTGGCCCAGGAACAGCAGGACAGACACCAGATGCACCAGCACGTGCGGAGCCCAGCACGGCATCTCTAGTGAGGCTCCAGCCCTGCAGAACCAGAGAGTTGGGCTCGCCATGCGGTCCTGAGCAGGCAGGTTCCTGACAGCTGGGGACCAGGGCCACACTGTTCCCACAGCCTCCACAGAGGACAGGACCTGGAGCCAACAGCAGCATTGAGCCTCAGAAGACAACAGCCCAGAGTCCTTGGCGTAGGATGTGGCTCTGCAAACCGGGGCAGGCAGCAAGTGTGAGATGCCCCGCAGCAGGGGAAAGGGCTGGGGATACTGTGGACAGAAATGGGCCGGGGAGGGATGGGCAGGGTAAGGCTGGTGAGCTCTCCCTTCTCCTCTGCAAGGGGCCCAAGGCCAGCAGAAACAGCAGCCTGCTCTGTCCTAACACGCCGCAAGCTGAATGAAGTACATTCTCCAAAAAAATGTAAAAAGCAACGATCTCTAAGAACTCACAGATGGGATCTTTCAACATTGACGAGAAGATAATTCCCATGATATTTAGAATGTTCTTGGAATGGAGAAGACAGAAGGAAATCCTCTGGGTTATTTCTGTGAAATTAGCATACAAGCAGTGCTAACAATTAACCCAGAGTCAGACAGCGAGACAGAGACGGCGCAGGACCAGCTCCAGCCTGCGTCGCAGCGCAGAGGCCACCAGAGAAGGGGCAGCAGTCTGCGTCCCCAGGACTCTACAGGAAAACAGCCAGGAACTCTCTCAGGGCCTGAGAGCGGCTCTTAAGACAGTGTCCTGCGCCTCCTGACCCCACACTGTCCGGAGGCGCAGCCACCATATCAGCCGCGTGCCCCACGTGCTACTCGGGGCACCCCACGCCCCCAGCAGCTTTCTGCCTTCTGCTCCTGCAGACTCGGAGCTGACCATGTCCTGCATCCCCACTGCTGGGGCCGGGCAGGGACGGGCGGGGTAGGGCTGGTGAGCTCTCCCTTCTCCTCTGCAAGGGGCCCAGGGCCAGCAGAAACCCCTGCCCTGCCTGTCCACTGCCCCCTCTCTCCACACATGGCCAAGGGGTTCGGTGACAGAGGGGCCCATGACACAACCGCGACAGAATTGCCGCAAACAGAGACACTTTTATTTTTACTTGCTTTTTGGTACCCAAGGTTGAACCCCAGGTGCTGGGCCACTGAGCCATGTCCCCATGCCTTTTTACTTTCTATTTTGAGAGAGCATCTTAGTAAGTTGCTGGGGGGCTGGCCTGCAACTTCTCATCCTCCTGCCCAGCCTTCTGAGTCTCTGTGATTACGGGCGTGCGACACCACACACATGGAGGTGTGAGCGACACTCGGCACCCTGCAGGGCTGGGGCACTTGCACACATCTTGCAGACATCCTGATGGAGACGGTGGCCAGGGGCCCCTCCACCCCAGCGCCTGACACTGCCTCCTCCAGGACACCACAGGTCATGGCTGCCGGCTGGCTCAGTGGCTGCAAGGGCTCCCCTGTGGAGCTGCACTCATGCAGAGTGTTGCAGCCCTGGCCGTGGTCACCCTGTGGACACACCTGCTTGCCGGCAGCTCTGCTGGTGCCCTCGGGAGGTCAGTGCACTACAGCTGCCTATAAGTTCTGAGCAAGGGATGGTGTGGTTGTGCAGTGAGTCTAGGTTTCACCTCTAAGGAGCTGCCACGCTTCCCCCAGTGTGGTGTGCCCAGCCTGCCTCCCCACAAACTGACCACCTGCCGCGGCCTCTCGGTCCTCGCTATTCTGAGTGGGTGTGATGTGGCTCCTGGTTACAGTTGAATCTGTATTTCCCTCATGACTAACGAGGCTGAGCATCTTCCAGTGAGTCTGTTAGTCATCCTCATCCTCTTTGGAGAATATAGACCTCATGGTTCATATTCTCAAGAATAAACTGTTTAAGAACAGCCACAGCCAGGCACGGTGGCCACGCCTGTAACCCAACAGCTCGGGAGGCAGGACTGTAAGTTCAAGGCAATTTAGCACGGCCCTGTCTCAAAATAAAAAGGGCAGGGGATACGGCTCCATAGTCAAGTTCCCCTGGGTTCAGTCCCTGGACAACAAAGAAGGACGGGGAGCTTTAAGGAGAATGGCAGGGTGGCTCGGCCGCTCTGCTCCCCCCCAGGACCCCAACGCCAGGCCCCTCAGGGGCCACTGCAGTGGCTGAGCAAGTGGACACTGGGTCTTCTTGGTTTCTGCCCCACTGCTCTGTCATGGCACTCTGCCTTTGGGGTCCTCACGGCCCCAGGGGCACCTCTCAGAACTCTGCCTGCTGTCTCTCAGAAGGGCCTCCCCACCGTGAGGCTGGAGTTACAGCGTCCTCCACTCACACTGCCCACGCTAACGTGGGCCCAGGAGCCCGCTGACAGTCTCATCACACAGATTCCCCTCTAAACACTGCGTCCATCTCCCAGTGTCCATCCACTCACGGTACTTTCTGCTTCCCCTGGGGTCGCCATTGACCCCCTGGTGTCCAGGAAGCCTGTCACTCAGATTCTGGGGCTCAGGAGGTGGGCCAGGCCAGGGCTGGGGCCAGAGCCATGTTGAGGGCTGGCCACCAGCCTGGGCCTTCCTGCAGCTTCCTCCGCTGCACTCTGCCAGGGTGGGATTTAGGGCCACAGGTAAAAGCCACCAACAGAGCCTGATGTCGATGGCAGAAGCCTCTGAACTGCTTCCTCCAGGCCAGGCCTGCAGTGTGAGTCATGGCTGGGAAGGCCAGCAGCTCCTTGCTCTTCTTCCTCCATCCCCCTGTAGTCGAGGGGCACCCTGTGCAGCCCTGGAACCCAATACCTTGTGGGGCCAGCTTCACCACCCCACGCGGGTGACTCTCAGAGCATGTGGCATGTCCACAGTGGCTGGATGGTACCAGTGCTGCCCAGTCTCACACTTGCTCACGGTGCTCGGCTCTGGGCCTCTCCAGGGTGGACCTGGACTCTCACCCAGGAGCCAGTGTGTCCATGTTTCCTGTGTTCCTGCGGTGGGAGCTCAGCTCCATGTGGAGCTGGGCAGGACGGCTGTGTCTTTGGCCATGGAAGTGACCCCTTCCTGGAGAGGGCTCCTGCTGGCCGTGCAGCTCTCTGGGTGGACGCCATGGCATCTCGCGTCCCCTCTCTCTGCTAGTCTTTGTCTCAGATGAGCTTTCTGCAGCTCCCAGGCTGGAGCTTAATGTCTTTACCCAATTTGAAAAGCTTGCCTTTTAACCAGAGTTCCCAAAGACAAGGGAAGCCTTGGGTCTTGTACCAGGCAGCGCAGGGAGCAAGGCACAAAGGGCTCTGCCCACCCACACCCTGGAGGCCAGACAGGAGCCCGTGGGTCCCAGCAGCTGGCCCAGGTGCAGGGCCCGGGACACACCAGGAAACCAGCACCTACACCCCAAGAGGCGGGCATCTGGGCCAGTCGGGCGTCGCCAGGCCAGCGCACCCCGGGGGGAAGCCGGACCACAGAAATGCACGGGGCTTGGGATGGAAGCCAGAGGCAGCCGAGCAACTCTGTGAGGCCCTTTCCCCAAAAATAAGGTGAGACCGACGTGCCACTGGACCAGCAGTCGTCTGCCCAGGCCTTGTGCTGGGGCACAGTGGGGGGCATGTACATCAGATAACCCCCCAGGACCACCGGGGATCTGAGCCCACCTGTGGATGCTCCAACAGGATATGTCCTAAAGGACCAGCCACCAGGGCCACAGCTGTACCTCCAGGTGACAGGAGGGGTGGGGCTCAGGTTAGCATCTGCCAAGCTCACACTGGGGCCCAGGCTCAGCTCCCAGCAGCACAGGAAATGAAAAGGTCACATGTGCTCTAAAGAAAAACGATGGCAGATGGCCAGCAGAGCCGCTGCCCTCTGCTTCCCACACAGCACCACCACCTGGGCTGCGGTGCTCACCTGCACCCGTGACCCTCAGAGTGCTGCGCCAAGACCCCCACCACAACCTGCAGAAGAGCTGTACACATGCTGACCGAGGCTGGGCAGAGAGCAGGGCACCCGACCACACAGTTCCCAGAGGCCACGGACAACATGAGAACAGGGCCACAGAGGTACCAAGCTGGCTGGGGGCTGATGTGCAGGCCAGAGCAGTGACAGTGTGAGCCACAGCACCCGCGAGGCCTGGGGCTGAGGCATGTGGGAGGCCGTGGGCTCCCCTCCCTGGAGACCCCAGTGCCCAAGCCCTACTGGGATATCCAGAGGTCACTTCCTTGGAGAAACAGAACGGACATGCCCAGTTGACCAGTCCCCAGGTGTTGTGCAGGGCAGGGGACCGTGGAGCTGCAGGTGGGCAGTGGGGAGACCTGTGTCCTGAAAGAAGAGTCCTCACTCAGCCCTGCCCATAGCTGCTTCCAACGGTTGTCCAGCTCCCCAGGGTCCTTCTGGAGAAGTAGAACCACAGCCCCACAAAGGCCATAGAGTCTGCCCAGGGGCAAGTCCCTGAACACACCCATGTTGGTCCCCTTCAGAGCCCAAGTGCCCCACAGGAGCGTGACGGACTACCAGCCAGGTTTCCCCTGCCCGTGGAACGCGGGCGTGCACCTGGACACTCCCAGCAGGAAGAAAACCAAACACTAGGCCAGGAAAGGACAGGAGGACACAGCGAGGCATTGGAAGTCCAATGTGACGTCCACACTGCTCAGGCCAGCGCCGGAGGCCAGGATCTGCCACTCCAATGCTTCCTATAAACAGAGCACCAAGGCTCAGATGAGAAGGACCCCAGCTTAGTCCCCAGGACTGAAGAGCACTTGAAATTACAAACGTAGAAAATAGAAATCAGATTGTTAGAAGAAAAAGTTTTGGAACTATCCCAGAAAGTAGAATGAAAGATGTCGACAGAATGTCAGGAAGCAGCAGTGCCAGAGCTCCAGAGAGGGCAGGAGCAGGGCAGAGACAGAGCCCACAAAGAAGCCATGGGAACAGGGCTCCCAGACTCCAGGCTCACACCAGGGGGTGGGCGAGGCAACGCCTCCAGGCCTGGCAGTTTCTCAATGCCAGCACAGAGATATGGGTCGCACACAAGCCCTGGACCAGAACTGGCTCCAACTCCCCCCAGCCTCATCGTGGTTTGGGGCAGCAGAGAGGAGCCTCAAAGTCCAGGGGACTCTTCCAACCTGCAGTTTTATACCCATACCCAGCCTAAATGCCTCTCCAGAGCGGAGATAAAGATCCCTCCTTACCACCCACGCACCTGTCTCAGAAAGGACAGGCACACCAACAGTGACAGTACTGAGTGACTGTTTCCAGAGCCACCAGTCAGAAGGAAGGGCAGGAAGGTGCTCGGGAGGGAGACATGCCTACCCTGTGGCTGGCACGGTCACCTGCGTAAAGATACTGTGCTGGGGGCTGCTGCCAGGAGAGGGAGGGATCCCAGGAGCCCAAGGCTAACCACCAACAGACTGAGGACTTGGTGAGGCTCAGCCACGCGTCTGTCCGGCTCCTCGGGGACAGTTTTACAGTCCAGAGACTCATCCATCAGCTGAGGGCCATGGGGAGTGTGATGCCTGAGCATCAGAAGAAACCCGCGAAGCTCCTCAGCCTAAACAGAGGGAGGAGGCCTGCGGCCCGAGTGCGGCCGTGGGCGAGGATGTGTCCGATCCTCCTTCCATCCTGGCTGTAGGCACCGCTGACTTCAGAGGCCACAAGTTGCAAAAGTACTCAACAAAACTCCGTAAGTACCTGCTGACTCAGGCCTCAGGGCCGCAGGACTGGCCAGTCCCCACACCAGGTTGTCCCTGGATTCAGGCCACACTTATCCTGAACCTCATCACCAAAGGACAAGCTTCCACCAACCCTGCCAGACGGACAGAGTTCCCTGAGCAGGCAACTCCAGGGTCGCAGGGTGCTTCGGGAGGAGCTGGAGAACCTGTGCAGCACCCAGAGGGGCCTCTGTGGCCAGGGGGCTGGGGGCCTGGGGGCCCCTGCCTGGCGACCCACCCAGACCTCACCCTGCTACTCATTCATGCCCTTTAAAATATCCCAGATCACGAGGCCATCCTGCAGCCTCCACAGGACAGGGAATCCACTGTGGAGTTCACGGGCAGTCGCCTCCGGCCACTCAGATCCCCAGCCTGGGGCATCCTGCGGTCCTGTGTGAGTGCAGGCCAGGCCCAGGACAGGCTGAGCAGAGGTGAGCCCCTGGCAGAGGCCCACGGCGGGCCCAGCAGCTGCTTCCACATCAGAGCTGGGCATTTCTGCTGCTGTCTCCGCTCTCTACAGTGGAAGTCACTACTTTTATAAGAAAATACTTGTGTGTTAAAGGTGTTCGTAAATACCACTTGTGTGACCAGAGCCCAGATCAAAACGTTTCCTACCTATTGAGAAAAGAGAGGTCGTGTGAAGCCTCCACCTCTGCACTCCAGAGAACCAGAGGTGGGAGGAAGCAGGAGGAGCCGGGGGCCACGACTACTCCTGTCACCCAGCCCCTCTGGAGGGAGCTCAGCCAGACCCCGCCTCAAAGGGAACAAAAATGCTGAGCAAGGGCAGCTCAGTGCAAGGCACCCTGGGTTCACCCCTAGGACCAAAAAGTAAAATAAAATAAATAAACCCAGGCTGGGCTGTGGCTCCGTGGTGGAGCGCCTGCCTAGCACACGCGAGGCCCTGGGTTTGATTCTCAACACCACATAAAATAAATGAATAAAATAAAGCTATTGCATCCATCTACAACTAAAAAATAATTAAAATAAAATGATATAAAGCACAGGGAAGGGGCTGGGGCTGTACCTCCGTGGTAGAGCACTTGCTTCGCGTGCCTGAGGCACTGGGTTCAATCCTCAGCACCACATAAAAAAATAAATAAATAAAACAAATATTCTGTCCAGCTACAAATAAAAAAAAATGTTTAAAAAAAAGGACAGGGCAGCCAGAAGGGAGGCCTCTGAATGTCTCACACAAAGAAGTGGCACGGGTCTGGCGGGGGCATTGGCAGTGCCCTGTGTGACACCAGACACGGGCCATGTCCTGCACTGTCTCCGGGTCCTTGTCAAGGTGCAGTTGCTCTTGGCCACCAGGAATGAAAAGACACCTTCTAAAGCACACGGATCTGGCTGGCTCCCTGGCAAGGACACTGCGCCCCCGGCCCCTCTTGGCAGCTAGAGCTGCGGTGAGGGTTTAAAGGGTGTGGGGTCTTAGAAACAGAATTCTGTTCCTGTAGTAAGATGACATACATGGAGCCTCTAAGGGAGCATTGTTCTTTAGTTGGAGTTGGACACAGTACCTTTATTTTGCTTATTTATTTTTATGCGGTGCTGAGGATCAAACCTACTGCCTCACACTGCCAGGCAAGTGCACTCCCACTGAGCCCCAGTCCCAGGCCAAAGGAAAAATTTTGCAAGTTAAGATGAACAAGGTCAGACCCAAGATGGGCTGCAAGCCTCCTCATTGAGCACAGGCCCCATGGACAGAGGTGGACTACTCTGAAGGAGGCCAAGCCAGGCACCCAGGGCCTGCTGGTTTAGCCAGAGGAGCAGTGGTCCAAGCAGAGTCCAAGCAGAGCCGAGCCCAGAGGGGCGGTTCCAGGCTCTGTACAAGGGGCTTTTAGTTGTGGGTATAGAGGGGGGCCTGGCTGTGTTGCCGAGGCCAGCTGAGCACCTGGGCTCATGGGGACCCCTTTACCGTAGCTGGAACCACAGCGACCACGGTGCCAGGCTCTGCAGAGGAATTTTAAACAAGGCAGGATGCCAGGGTCTCTGTGTGTTGGCCACTCAGGGCAGAGGTTGCTCTACAGCCACCCTCCAAGTGCCACTCACTCCTTCGAGCCCCCAGGCCCTGGCTGCCACCCTCCGGTTTCCTCTGGGAACATCTCCTGGTCAGTTGTCCGTCCCTTGCCATCCAACAAGTCGACCCTGTGGCCAGAGAGGGTGGGGGACAGATGACCAGGTCAAGGAGACAGAGCACTGGGCAGGCCAGGGCTGCCATCCAGCAGGCCCCTCCGCCTCTGCTTCTCGGCCCACTGGTCAAGGTCAGAAGACCCCTCCCCTGCGTGGCACTGAGGCAGCTGCCGGTGCCTCTGAGAGCTGGGCCTGCTGAGCCCCAGTGCCATGCCCTCGGTGGGGGGCACATGGACAGTGCTGTGAGGCTGAGCCTGCTGCCCATCCTGGTCACCTGCTGACCCGATGCTTGGCCCTGGCCTCCCTGGTTCCCCCGCTCTCACCCTGACCTGTGAGGATGGGCCAGGGCACCCTGCTGGGCAGCTCGGACCATGCAGTGGCCGGCCCTGCCAGTCCTGGGGGCAGGGGATGAAGGCAAAGCCTGGTCTCCCTACTGCTGGTCTGGATCGTGCCCCACGTGCCAGGAGCCTCTCCCCTCCTCTGTTCCTGTGGTCTGCAAACCTTCGTGTGCTGGCCTGAGACTGCTCCACACCCACGGCATGCTCCAGGAGGCCTCCTTTGGAGGCCTGCCCAGCCAGCACTGCGTCCTTGCCCATGGAGCTGGGTGCCAGGCAGTGTCTGATCTTGGCCTTTGGGAGAGGACAAAGGAGACAGGCGAGATGAAAACGCCAATCAGTGAACCCAAACTGCCAGGCATGGCGACAGATGGCACAGCCACCAGCCTCGGGATGGCGGTCACCTCCCTCCACTCATGCTGCCACTCATGGGACTGGGCACCAGCCCTGGTGGGAAAGATGGCAGTGCTGCCTGACAGGACACCTCTTCTGCAGAGGGGGCAGAGGACAGAGTTGGGCAGGGCCCATGGGGGCCCTGGAGAGCTCCCACAGGCTCAGCAGCAGGGGCCTGCCCCTCCCCCAGCGTGCAGAAGCCAGGAGCAGGCGCTGCGACAACCAGTCCTCCACCTCCCGGACTGCAGTCTGCACCCAGGCCCTGCACCCAGCACCTACATCCAGCACCCCAAACCAGTTCCCAGCACCTAGCACCTGTACCCAGCACCAACACCAGCACCTAGCATTAGTACCTAGCACCCAAAACCAGGACCTGCACCCAGTGCTCAACATTGCGCTCAGCACCAACACCTGCACTCAGCACCAGTGTTCCTCATCCAGAACCAGCATCTGCACCCAGCATCAGTATTTAGTAGTTAGCACCAGAACCCAGCCAAAGCACTCAGCACCCAACACCTGTGCTTAGCACCAAGTACCAGACTTGTACCCATCAACATTGACACCTAGCACTAGTACCTGTACCCAGCGCCAGTGCTCAGCACCTCAGCCTCAGAGCCCATCCCTATTCCCATGGGAACATTTTTGAGACCCCTCACACAGGAGCTACTAAAACGTTTTACACCCTGCTAGGTCATCAACTCTGCAAAAAGGAAGTCAGAGGCCCTGTCCCTCTGGAACAGAGGGGGAACCATGTTGACCAGGAGCAGGAGGAGAGGGAATGTGGCTCAGCAGTGTCACTGGACACCCCCAGGGCACCAGCTGGGGACAAGGACAACACTGAGAAGCTGGGAGCCTGCAGCAGAGGCAGGAGAAACAGGGCCTGACCGGGCCTTCCACAGCCCCTGCCAGAGTCCCCCTCCCGGCTGTCCCTGCAGGCTGCACCTCTGGGAGTCCCCAGCCAACGGCAGGGCAGTTCAGAAGGACTGCGTCCTGCCCCGTGCCACCTGGAACAGGAGCCTCAGCACCCCCAGGGGCTGGGTGGAGCTGGAAGGAGGGCCTCCCCTGGCCCAAGGGTGCAGGGGTGCCATGTCCCCTGGCCCAGCCCTCCTTGGCCCCTGGCTGGTGGCACAGGGTGGGGGCCTGGACTTGCAGCTGTTTGAGGCATCGTGGATCTCCGCCCGTCCACCCATCCCCAGCGGGGGATGTTGGCAAACACTGCTGAGAGCCCCCACGCGGGCACTGTCAAAACACAGCTCGCCTCCCAGCCAGTTTCCTGCCAGCCCATGAGGGAACCAGCCAGCCTTCGGGAGCTGCGCCCTCCGGAGGGGAGGGGGAGCTGCAGGGCTGTGGAGGGAGGCGCTCGCCTGGAGTGTCCTTCAGGCTGCCAGGGATCTGGGGCAAGAGGTGCTTCACGCAGAGCGGCATCCTCAGAGACACGAGTGTGGGTATTTCACTCTCAAGCACTACTGGCTGCCTGCCCTGTGGAGGGGGAGGACACACCTGTCGCAGGGGCTCAAGGCTGGGGGTCCTGGAAATTAGTACTTCCCTTCCTGGGTGTGAGCCCTCTAGCCAGGGATGCCTAAATGGAAACTAAGAGTCTCCACTAACACAGCACTGAACAGGTAACAGGCTGTGTGCCTCAGCGCCTCCCTGGACTGGTGATGCAATGTGGGGGCAGCAGCAGTCACCTTGAAATCAGAGGAGCAGACAGAGTGGAAAGCTACACTCAGGGCACCAAAGCCACCTGACCCCTGTCACCCACATGAGCTGCTCTCCCTCTGGCTCTGTTACTGCCCTCTGAAAGCAATCTCCTCACCTGGAACTATTCACATGCTGCCCAGTTCAGCACACAGCTCCAGTGTCCTCCCAGACACCTGAGGACCTGGCCTGGGCAGCATCCCCCGACCGCCCAACTCAGGGACAGCCAGGGAGGGACAGCCAGGGAGGGACAGCCAGGGAGGGACAGCCAGGGAGGGACAGCCAGGGAGGCCCCAACACATAGAGCTGCTGAGACCCAATCAAGGGAAGAGTGGACAGGAGAGGGTCCAGCAGATCAGCCCATCCAGGCCCTGGGGGTGGGGCAGGACAGGGACAGGCCTCATCCTTGACACAGAGCCCAGGGTGCTAGGCCCAGGGCAGACCCCCCATAGGACATTGTCCACAATGACCATGCTGCGGGGTCCTGCAGCTGCCTGGACAGTGTGGGCTAGCACTGTCCAGCCTGCCCTGGCCCCTGAGGTCCTGGCACTTACACATGCTCACACCCCCGTGCCATCGCTCACCCACCAGGGCTCCACGTCCCTGCACCACTCCCGAGGACCTGAGCATGCTCTGGACACAAGGTGGCATGGCAGAACGAGATCATCTGGGCCACCACCCCAATGCCCACTCTCCCCCTGGTGAAAACACAGCCGGGGCCCAGGCCACCTCCAGGCATGTGTGCCCTGTGGCTCGGGAGCAGCCCCAGGTCCTCACAGATGTGGCCAGAGCACCTGGCCACCTGCAACAGGACATGCCATCCTGGACCTGGAGTCCCAGAGGGGGCAAAACCACAGGAGGTGGCCTGTCCCCACAGAGGGTGGCAGAGGCCTGAATCACGGCCATGATGCACCTGCGGGGTCCAAGGCCTGCTGAGGCACAAGGGCCTTCTCCTATGAGAAGCAACAGCCTCAAGCTGGATGCCAAGTGCCCCAGTTTGGTCCCAAGAGAACTCTCCTCCCAGCCCTGCCTGGCCATGGATACGGGATCCCAGGGTGCCCACGATGGCCAGGCTGGCAGTGTGGTCAGGCCTACCAGGCAGCACTGCCCCTAAGCTGTGGCCTTCAGGGTGGCAGGTGTCAACCCATAGCACACTGTGAGCCCCGAGGGACACAGGACTGCCCAGTTCTGGGGACGTGGACTAGAGCGGCCTTGCAGTCAGCTGCTCCCTCAGGGCACCTTGGTGGTGACAGGTGGGGAAGGCACATCAGGGGGCCATGAGAATGCAGTACAGGAGACACTGGTGGCTGTGTGTGCAGGGACCATGGTGCAGAGGTCACAGGACGTGGCGAGGCCAGGGACGGTAACTGAGCCGTCGGGCTGGGTGGAAAGGAGGGTGGGAGAGGCCTGCCAGGCTGAGCTTGGCAGACGTGGCACCAGCTCTGTGGCAGCTGACCAGGGAACGGGCCCGGGCTGGAGGAGGCACTGCTGGTCAGGCCCTTCCCCACACCCTGCAGGCCCACCAGCTGGAAGGCTGCATAGGCTGCAGCCTGCCCCGGACACATCCACCAGCTCAGGGGTGTGTGCAAGGGCTGGGTCTCCCTGGAAAGGAGGGGCACTGTGTGTCCATGGCCCAGCCCAATCCAGAGTCCATTCCTCCCCCATCTAGGGCCCTGCATTGCAACAGGACATGCCATCCTGGACCTGGAGTCCCAGAGGGGACAGACCAACAGAGAGGGCCTCATACGTGCAGAGCCTGTGGCCTGCGACCTCAGCTGCTGCCCCGTACCTTCTGTCCCCACAAGAGCCTTGCCTGAGACTCAGGGACAGAGCAGACAAGACCCTGAGACATATGTCCCCTGGCCACTCCCTCCTCACAAAGGACACAGCTTGCAGGAAGAGAAGAAAGACTGAATTAGGCAGCATGGCAGTGAGGCCTGTCTGCAGCGGGTCACCAGGACCCAAAGTCTCCCCCAGGCACCTCCTGCGTGAGCCTCTGTGTGGTCCTGCCCGACTCTGCTTCTCAGCTTGAAAGTCTCACTCTTGGCAGCTCCGTTCCGTCTGTCCCCCTGCATCCTGAGTGCATTTCTCTTTCTGTTCCTTGATCTATGTTTCTGGGCTGCTCTTTTCTTTCCTTCCTTGTCCCTGGCTCTCTGGTGGTTTCCTGGGCCTCTCCTGCTCTCCCACCTGCCAGTTTCTCTGGGTCTGGGGCTTGGTCTGTCCCTTGGGGTCTCTGCCGACCTCTGACCTTCATTGTGGAGCTGTCCTCCTTCCTCCATCCATCCCAGTCTGTGTCTCTATCTTGCTCACATGCACTCTGAGCCCAAAGTGACGCCCGCAGGGAGAGAAGAGCTTGGAGCCGAGACAGGTTGCCAGAGAGCCTCGCCTGCTAGCCCCGCCCAGCGCTGGCCACTGCAGTCTCCACAGCAGGAACACAGAACAAACCCAGAGTTCTCTGCACCTTGCGCAGTCTGGCACCCAGCATGGGGCAGCAGCCCAACGCACGCCCACTGGCCACCCCCAGGGCTCCCACGGAGCTGGCACAGCCCGCCCTGGCACCACTGCAGGAAAAACTTTGGGCTGACATGGAACAAAGAGGGACTCCCGGCTGGCAATTACCCGCTAATTCCAGCTTCGCAGACAGCAAGTCAGACGGCTCCGTTTCCCTAAAAGCCC
The DNA here is from genome assembly GCF_045843805.1 of Urocitellus parryii. NCBI lineage: Eukaryota > Metazoa > Chordata > Mammalia > Rodentia > Sciuridae > Urocitellus > Urocitellus parryii. The sequence continues at coordinate 144,275,382 of NC_135540.1, read as the reverse complement.
ACCTCAGGCCTGAATTAGCCACCTAATTAATTATCTGTGACAGCCTGGGATAGGCTGGTGGAGCCCAGGTCCCTCCCGATGCAGGGTGCCAGCCTGTCCCTGAATCACGTCTGGTGACGTGGTGGTTATAATCAGACTCAACCTCAGCCTGCCTCAGCCGTGCACCCTCAGCACGGGCCAGGCTGCCATACAATGTCTGGGCAGAAGTGCTCTTGCCTCCAGGAGGTGGCCTGTGTGGTACGGCCCCAGCCTCCTCCTCCTGGGCACGGCAGCTCTCAACCCCTCCCCCCGCAGCCCAAAACCCAGCTGGAAGCCACACAGGGCCAGGATGTTCCCCATGCAGGCCACCAAGGGAGTGGGAGAACTGGGCACTGGCCACATGCTCCTCTCACAGGGAGCTCTGGGCACCAAGGGAGCTGAGGTGCCAAGAGTGGACAGCTGCGGGTGGACTTGAGACCCAACCAGGACAGTCCCAAGACTCTGTGGGCCTGAGCTGACTCAACAGTCCTGACCAAGTACACCTGTGCCAACGTGGACCAGACCCTCTGTCCACTGCCCTGGCACCCCAGTCAGGGACTTAGCCCACTATCTTCTAGCAGCTTTCAGTCCAGGCAGCCTCTGGCCACAGTGATGGCCCTGGGCCAATGGGGACAGGGCTCCTTCAAACAGCTCTCTGCAGGCTGCAGGAGCCTGCCCTTCCCAACATACACAAAGGAGGCCACAGAGCTGTCCTATCTGTTCCTGTGTCCAGTTAGCCATGCCTCTGTGAGGACGGTATGGCTCCCTATCCACATGAAACCATGGAGCCCAACCCCACAGCAGGCAGACCCCACACCTCTCCTTGGCTTTCTGGGGCTCTGCTACAGGACCAACTCCAAGCCTACCTTTGGGTGCTGCTTCCCCAAGTGGGGGTGCGGCTGCTCAGCCCTTCAGAGGCTCTGTCCTACCATGCCGGGGGCAGCATGGTACGACAGAGCCTTCCTCCATCTCCAGTCCCCCAAAGCTGCCCAGGAGGCTCAGAGGGGCTGGCACAAGGGTGCTGCCTTGGCCTGTGTGAAGTCCGAGGTGGCCGTGGGGCCCTGCTGTCTGTGCCAGCTTGGGGACACATCTCTGGGTGCCCTGTGTCTGCCAGTCCCCTCCCTGGTGGCCCAGTCCCACAGCCCCCTCCCTGCCTGTCCCACCTCTTACCTCCCAGGGCCTGTTTCATCACAAACTCCATGGTGATGGCTTGATTCCTTGGGACCACTCCTGGATCTCACATTCAAGTGGGGCAGGCGTCCTCTACCTAGGGGAGAGTGCAGAGTCACAGGCGCCCTGACAAGGCCTTCCCCAGAGACCATCTTCATCCCCCCTCCCCAGCACCCTGTAGGGCCAACCCACCCAGGTAGGGCACCTGGGAGAGTGTGTGTGTGAGGAGGCGTCTGTCCTCACACCAGCCAGGATGGCAGGTCCAGCACTGCAGGTGCACCCGGCTCTGAAGGCTGCTTTCAGCAGCTACTGCAGGGAGGAGGGCTGGGAGCAGCCCGGGGGCACTGCTCAGAGGAGCCTGGCGCCAGTCTGCGTGCAGTGGGGGCAGGGCCCAGGGGGCGTTTGAAGGTCACTGCTCTGTTTCCCAGCACAGGATGGGGCTGCTCAGCCTCCTTGCTGGTCCCTGGACAATGGGGCAGGGGTCTGTCTGCTGGGTGGAGAAAGGTTAGGATGGGCAGGCCCTGAGTGGTGCCCTTTGGGGAAGGTGGTTTCTGGTCAGTGTCAGGAGGCCAGTCTCTGTCCCTGGGGAGATCCCAATGCCTGCAGCAGGAGGATGAAGTTGAGGGGACAAAAGGCAGGGGCCAGCCTTTCAGTGGGAGTGGGCAGATGGCCCCCACCTGTGTCCCTGTGAGGTCAGTGGCCAGGAGTGAGTGCCCAGCTGGGTGGATTCTGGTGGCGAGACCTTCTTGCAAAGCCACAGCCTTGCAGTGCCCCTCTTTGTGAGGATCTCTCCTCTAAGGGAGCCCCAGGTCCCTAGGGATCCATTGTTTCATGCTTTTCCCTCTGCAGACCACGGAGACCCCGTGGGGACTGGGGCCGGTGGAGGGCAGGGATGTACCCCAGAAGTGCTGGCACACAGGGCGCCTTTGCCGCAAAGCCTGTTCTCTTCCAAACTTCTCCCCTGGCTCCTGGGGGAGGGGACCGCGGGCCCAGCCGCAGAGAGGTGCGGGCGCTACGGGAGCTGCGGCGAGAACCGAGAACCGGAGGCGCTCGGGCTCAGGGCCGCCGCACCCTCCGCTTCGCGAGAGGCCTCGGGCGGCGCGCGCCAGGGATAAGAGAGCACCGGAGACGGGCGCGGATCCGCTGGAGAAGCGAGGGGCCCCGGGCCGATTCAGCACCGCGCGGCGGACAGTGCCCGCTCGCCCAGGCGGGGCCGGGCCCGGGAAGGGACCCAGGAACCCGGAGCCGGGGCGCAGGGGAGTCGGGAGCCGGGGAAACCGGAGCCGGGAGCCGGGAGCCGGGGCGCAGAGCGGGCGGCCGGGCTGCGCGGGCGCGGGTTACCTTCCCAGGCGGGCGGGCGGCGGCGGTCAGCGGCAGCGCGCGCTCAGGCCGGCCGGGTCCATGTGGCGCCCAGGCGCTGCGGCGGCGGCTGAAGGGCACCGCGAGGAGGGCGCGTCACGCCGAGGCGCCCCCGCCCCCCGCCCGCGTCCCGCATGACGAGGAGGGCGGGGCGCGGCGGTTCCGCGGGCGCCAGCGGGCTGGGCAGGGGCGGGGGCGGTGGCGACACCGCGCCCCGGGATCTCTGGTTCCGTGCCTGGGCGACTTGGCTCGAATCCCACCCGTGTCTGTGGGAGTGCGGGGCACCGACCCCAGCCGCGGTGCCTCGAGACCCCTCGGAGGGCAAGGGCATGGCTGGGGTCACCATCTCCACCCAGCCCTCAGCCCAGGACGGGGTTCCTGGCGAGCGGTCGGGCCCTGCAGAGGCAGGATGGGCAGGAGCTGTCTCAGACCCCAGACCCATCGAGACCCTCGCGGGAGGGGCCCTCCTCCAAGCTGTGAGCTGTGCAGCGGAGCTGCCAAGGTTGGCTTCGGTGGGACAGAGGCCAAGAGACCCTGCTGCCCCACTCCCAAGCCTGGGGAGCTGGAAGGGGTGGAGGGTACTTCTGAAGGTCACAGAGGACGACTGGGTGCTCATTCCCCCAGAGAGTCGCAGTAATCCCGCAAGTCAGGCGCCCTTTCCCCTGGCCCATCTGCTCCCCACCACTGCACTGCAGGCTGGTGGGTCGCTGCAGCCCCTGGCCCTGCAGTCCCTGCAGTCCCTGCAGTCCCTGCAGTCCCTGCAGTCCCTGCAGTTCCCAGCCTGGCATGGCTCAGCCCTGGCCTTGGTTGCTTGGGGCCACCTAGAGCTGCTCAGATTCCTGAGGAGCCTGGCTCCAGGCCAGCAGGTGGTGGTGGACACTGCATTAACTTGTCCCTATTCCCTCCAGCCTGAGTCATTCCACTGAGCATTACCAACCCAGGGGAGACCATTCCCAGGGGGCCCCATATCCAGGACCCCAGGAGCCCTTCAGCATGTGGCTCCCTTTGATAAGTAAGGTTTCTGCACTGAGTCTGGACCAAGTGGAGGGGGGGGGGTTTCGCAGGACCCACAGCACCCCAGAGGGCCAAAGACACCCAGTGACCACCCCCGGACCCTGGCTGACCACAAGAGGCGCTGTCCCTCTCAACTCAGTCTCACCTCACCCTCACCCTGCACGTTAGAGGATGGGTACACAGACCCCATCCAGTCCAGGTGGCTGCTCTGTGGAGGTCCTTGTTCCCGGTGTGCTGGCCTGGCCATCAGGGTACTCAGAATCTAGGGGGAGAGGGGCAAAGGAGAAGAATTAGTCCAAGTAAGAGAGTGGTCACTTCTTTCCACAAGCACCTCTTCTCTCCACCCCTCCATCAGGTGGAACCCACCCCACAGAAGACCCCAGGGTGACCTCCTGAGCCCAGAAGTATGTCCCATAGCTGACCTCAGCTACCTTTATAAGACACCTGGCAGGGAGCTAACCCAGTGTCTTAAGATGGTCCACTCAAGGTTAGGGAGGACAGGGTCCTCTAGTTAGGAGTCCAGGGCATCAGTGCTGGACTTCAAGGTCAACTGCACCCACTGCACAGCCCAGGCCTGGGGGAGCACCACCCCCCAACCATCTCTGCTGGACTTTGAATTCTGACCCCCACCCCCTAGGTCCCTGTAGGTTCCTGTGTCTATCTGTCTGTCTCTGTTTTCTCTTTCTGTCCCTCTCTGTCTGTCTGTCTGTCCCTCCCCTCCCCTGTGTCTCTCTTTCTCCCTCTCCCCTCGGTCTCACTTTCTCTCTGTCTGTCCCCATGTCTGTCTCTCTCCTCCGTCTGTCTCTCCCGCTGTCCCTCCTCCCACCTCGCCCCCATCTCTGCCTCTTCCATCTCCTTTGACATCTGTCCATACCCAGCCTCCTTTTCCTGCTCTCACTCATCCAGGTCCTGATCTAGGGGAGAGAGCCCAGCCAGGACCCTGCTGGCAGGGACAGATGAGGGTGGTGACAGTCCCAGGTCCAGCACCTGGGGCCTGAGCAAGGGAAGCTGCTGGGGCTGAGAAGCCTTCTCAGGAAGTTCTGGGGCTGAGCTACTCACACTGCCTGCCCAGTCAAGCAGGGGCCACAGCTGGGTGGCAGGAGCCCCCCACCACCACGTCTGCTCCTGGGGCCAAGGGGGTGGCACTGCAGGCAGATAGGCTCCACTTGACCTGAGAGCTAGATATGGGTGCTGCTGAAGCCCCAACCCCAGCTGACCAAAAAGCAGAGGCCTCTGCACGGATATGAAAGATGGGGATGGGGCTCCTTCCTGGGCAGGGAAAGGCCAGAGGCCAGGGAGGAGCAGCAAGGGAGCTGTAGCCAGGACGAGAGGGTCCCACCCAGAGGCCAGCCATGAAGGCTTGTGTACTCTTCCCGTCAAGCCTGGTGTGGACCCTGCTAAGCCCCCTCCTCTGCTGCCCTTCAATTGGCTTCAAAGACTCCACCCTCCAGAGAACAACCCGGCCAGGCCCACGAGAACAGAGGGCTCTGTGAGGACTCTTGGCCTGGCAGGGCCCTCCACCCAGGGTCCACCCCAGCCCTCCGCCCAGGTCCTGTAGAGCCCCAGAAAGGCTGCGCCACAGCCCTGCCACAGCAGCTCCTACGTGTCAGGGCTCCACCCGCTCTGGGCCAGGGAAGAGCCTTCACAGCACTTCCAGGGTCTCTTGGTGTCTGTCCACCTGCAGCCCTGGTGAGGCATCTGGCCAGGTGTCAGTACTAGAGGTTCTGTCCTGCCTGCAGTGGCTTCTTTTGCCTTGGACCCTGTTCTGGGTCTGGACTGCAATGGCCAGCTGGTGGAAGGGCAGTGACCACCATCAAGGCCTTGGCCCACCTCACCACAGACCCAGAGCTTAGCCAGAAAGGTCTGGCACCCTTCACAGCAGAAGTGCTCCCCAAGGCTGCGAGAAGTGGGGCTTGCCCCAGAAAACAGAAAGGGCATCCTGATGGGCAGTGGCCTGGGGCATCGTGGGTGCTCCAGGGTGCCTGGCCTCAGGGCCCTGGCTTTCAATACTAGCAATCACTGCCTCCAAGCCTCTGGTGAAAAGCCTCCTGGCTGCAAAGCCGAGGGCCCTGCCCCAGGAGCGGGCCAAAGTGGGGCAGCTGCAGGCCACCAGCTCTGCTCTCTACAGTCCCAAAGGCCAGCCCTAACCACCTGTCCCCTTTCGCAGGCATTTACTGTGACCTTCCCTTCCACTTTCTCAGAGGCTGGTCCAGCCCCTGAACACAGGGATGGCCTGGTCACCCCACACACATGCAGACATATTCACCGCATGAAGATTTGCTTCCAGCCTGCCAGAGACCCCACGGGTCTGGGGTTTGGCCAAGTGGCTGTGAGAACCTCACTGAGGGGGTCTGACAGCCCCTTCTCTCTGCTTCCAGGTGCCTAGAGCATGGCCAGCATGGTTCAGCACAGCCCCAGCCCATGGCTCCACCTCTGTGGTTCCTGAAACCCTGGACGCCAACCCCAGGCAGACCCTGGAAGTAGGAGTGAGTTCAACATGGGACGGCAGGGGGACCCCTGAGGGTCTCAGGGCCTGGGGCATGCTCAGGGCCTTGCAGGCAGTCAGAGGCTCATGTCCACTGTGGACAGGGGGCTCCAGGCTGAACGGGATTGACCCAGCCATTGGAGCATCCAGCACCCCACTTTCTCAAGGTTCAGAACTGAGCCCCTACTGGATGGCTTTCCTGGGCCACAGGGTGGGGTCCTGGGTTGCCCACCCTGGGCCAGAGCCCTCCAGCTGCATGGCAGAGCCCCAGACTTCTGACTGAGCACCTAGCTTGGGGTGTGCATTGGGAGGCCTCCTTCAGCCTGTGGACAGCAGAGCTGGCCCTATGGAAAGGGAGCTCCCCAGATGCGGCAGCCAGGGAACAAAGAGCTCTTGCTGTGGCACTGGGACTCCAGGAGCAGGTTTCACAGCTGAGGGCAGGGAGGAGGAGGCTTCGTGAGTCCTCAGGGGCATGGATGTGGCAGAGGCTTGTTCACATGATGAGCACAGGTGGTTGCTAGGGTTTGGGGCTGTCTCCCCCTCTGGTGCCCTAGCCAAGCCAGGCAGGGTAGGAAAGCTGAGCTAAGCCTTTCTTGGTGACACATGGCTTCCCTCCCCCTCCAGTGACACTGTAGTGAGGCGTGTCACGTGTGGGTATTTCTGGGAGTGCTTTCCACCCAGGAGGCAGGAGGAGGAGCTATTTTGGCCCTGCAGCACCGGGACCCTAGGAAGTCTGTGGTGCGCCAGCTGTCACTGGGTCCCCTTGGCGTCATGGGCCTTGTGTCTACAGGGCATGGGCGGATAACAGAATTGGAGCAGACCCTGGTGTGTGGGGAGTGACCGGGCAGATGGGACTTGGGGTGCAGCAACAGTGGCTGTGTGCTGTGCCAGCGCAGAGGACCTGCCCCAGGAGGGCACCCGTCCAGCAAGGCCCAGGTGGGCAGCAGGAGGCAGCACACAGCAGAGGGAGGGAGGCCCCTGGGCCACACTGCCATGAGGCTGCTCCTCCCAGGCCCAGAGCCATGCCACTGGCCCACTTGGCTGCTGGGAAGATGGGGAGGCACGGAGCTCCTCGACAGCAGAGGTGGCACTGAGTGCCCGAAGTCAGTGTCCCTGGGCTGGGGGAAGAGCAGGGCCCCCAGTCCAGGAGTGAAGCCTGTGAGCTGAGCCAACTGAGGTCCCTGCCAGCCCAGCCTGGGGGCTGGTGGGGGCAGAGGAGTGCCAGTGTCCTCCTTTGGCTTTTGACAGGGTGAGCAGCCTGTGGGACATCTGAGACTAAATAACACCCCCCCCCGACTTGTTCCGTGTTGGCTGCCGCCCCAGGAGAGTGGGCAGGAGGGTCTTTTTGTTTGTTCTGCCATGCTGGGATTGAACCCAGCGGTGCTCCACCCGAGCTACACACCCAGCCCTTTTTATTTTGAGACAGGGTGCCTGGTAGGTAGGAAAGATTTGGGAAAACAAGATTACAGTTTTTGAAGAAGTTCAGGAACCAGGTGTGTTGACACATGTCTGTGATCCCAGCATCTCAGGAGGCTGAGGCAGGAGAGTCAAAATTTGGAGCCCAGCTTCAGCAATTTAGCTGGAACCTGTCTCAAAATTAAAAAAGAAAAAAGAAAAAGAAAGCGGGGAGGGGCTGGTGGTGTGAATTTGGTGGCAGAGCACCCCTGGGGCCAGATATAGACACAAGATAATTTAAATTTCTTAAATGTCAGGAGAGGGAGGAGGCAGGCTGAAAGCCAGTAATGGGCACCACAGGGCAACCGGATATGCTTCAGCTAGATCCTGCCTTTGCAGAGAACCAGGGTGAAGACCCCAGAATCCAGATGTAGACAGCGCACAGAGCCTTCCAAGAGCAAATCAACAAGCACCGGAGCCACCCGCCACTGGGCAGCAGGCCTGCACCTTGCAGAGATGCAGTCCCAACAGTGAGGCCCCAGCCAGGCTGGCCACCACCTGGACACAGCCCTGCACAGCCCTGGCTCAGTTGGATGGCCTGGAAGCACTGGGGACGAGGAGGAGATGCCACCCCTTGCTGGATGGCCAACAAGCTGCCTCCCAGGCCTGGCTGTCCCTCCTATTCAGCTCTACCCATGCCAAGCCAGTCTCTGGGGCCGTCCATGCACAGGCCCAGGGCAGATGGTGCTCTGACCCTGACCCAGGGCTCTCGGACACCCTCCCTGGCCCACACAGATCCGCAGGACAGAAAAGCACCAGAGGGGAGAGGGAGAGAGGAGGAGGGCCAGACCACCTGGACGTCCAAGGATGCTGTCCTCCCTGGACTGATGGATCTTTGCTCTCAAGGGGACTGGAGGCTTCCGGTGGCTGGGGGCAGGCAAGAGCCCCTGACCTGGACAGGACATCGAGAGGCCAGCAGAACAGGTGGCTCTTGTGCATTCCTCAGCAGGGGCAGGTGGCTCTGCCTTGAGGCCCAGGAGGAAGACTGGCCCTGTATGGGACAGTCAGGCTGCACTTGGCCCTCACCTGGCACACGCCAACCCAAGGGAGGACCCCACCCACTCTTATCCCAGGGTCCTGAGAGCGCTGGAACCCAAGGATGTACCTCCCTCACCCTGGGCTGTTCACACTGAGGAGGAGTGAGGGGAGGAGGGGGAGCGAGGGAGAAGAAGGAGTGGGGGAGGAGGAAAAGGAGTGAGGGAGGAGGGGGAGGAGAGGGAGCAGGGGAGGATGTAAAGGAGCAGGGGAGGAGGAGTGGGGGAGGAGGAGCTCAGGAAGAAGAGGGGAAGTGTGGGAGGAAGGGGAGTGAGGGAGAAGGAAAAGAGAGGGAGGAAGGGGAGTCAGGTGGAAGAGGAGTGAGGGGGAGGAGGAGGGGGAAGGGGGAGGAGGAGGAGTGTTGGAGGAGGGGGAGTGACAGGGAGGAGGGGAGTGAGGGAGGAGAAGGAGTGATGGGTAGGAGGAGTGAGGGAGGAGGGGGAGTGAGGGAGGAGGAAGGGGAGGAGGAGTGACAGGGAGGAGGGGGAGTGGGGGAGGAGGGGAGCAGGAGGAGTCATTTAGTTGAGGATGGCTGGGGTTGTTGGTGGCTGGATAGTGAGGACGCTGGCTGAGTCGGTGGAGAAGGCGTGTCTGTGGCCCACAACCAGCAGTCATGCCCCGCTGGTGGGCTGGGGCGGTGTCAGGGTGGAGTGCCGTCCTGCATGCCCCTTCTCTGTCCCGGTGTGGGACTCTGATGCTGCCTGGAGCTCCTCCCTGGGAGCCACCTGTCCTTTCCCTAGCGCCCACCCATGCTCATTTGTCGTCTGAACTGTGACCCTCTGGACCCAGGACGGCCTGGTCTTACGCGGTGTTCCAGACAGGCAGGGGACCAAGCAGGCTGCCCAGGCTGCAGGTGGAGCCCGTGCCACCCGTGGAGTTGAGGCCACAGGGGCCACATGGTCCCTGGAACTGGGCTGCACAGGGCAGTGGAGGCACCTGGATGCAGCACCACCTGCGTTGGAGCAGGCCTGGGGCTCGCTGGACTGGGCGGGCAGGTGCTTCCTCTGGGCAGGAGATGGGATCTGGACCAGCAGAACTCCACTAGAGTGGGGACACTCTCAAGACCCTGGTCCCATACCCCACCGGCCCATCAGGGTAGGCTGAAGTGGCAGGTGAGCTGGGACCCACTGGGAATGCCCTGCCACCAGGCCATGGGGATGGGGTATGGAGGCCATGGGAGGTGGGAAGAAGGGGCCACACAGAGGTGGGTGGTCAGGGAGGGCCAGTGAGGGTCATAGGCTGGCTTGCAGAGGCTGTCACCTGACCACATGCATGTCTGGGGGACAGCAGGGGACAGGGACACTGAGGGCAGAGTATGGCTTCCACAGATGAAGGACAGGCTTCCTGGGCTGTCTCACATCTGTGGCCAGGGCACTAACGATGCTGAGAAACTGTGTCCTGCCAGTTCTCAGCCTGGCCACACCTGAAAAGGGGCTCTGAAGTGCCAGGCCAGTGTCCACTTCCATGCCCAGGCCACAGGCCCAGAGGGTCCAAGGACAGTGGGTCTTGCAAGAGTCCCAGAGATCTGGCTGCCTGGAGACCTGTGATCTCCTTCCCCAGGGTCCCAGAGGGTCAGCAGGTGCAGAGGTGGACCCAGTCCACTTCGTGTGGTCTGTGAGGAAGGGGGTCGTCCCTTGTGGGAAGGTGAAGCTGTCCGCCAGATGCTTGGGTTCAGTGGACACTGGGATCTGGAGCTGCCACCTCTGCACACAGCCTGTTGGGCCCTTCTGACCACGTCCTTCCTGGACTGCATCCTGGAGCCCTCCTGGGTTCTGAGCGGGCCCGGGGCACGGTCCCTCTCCCTCCAGCGCTGACCTGACCGCTGTGAGGAGGTCTGGGGTTCTACTGTTGCGGTTAGACTTTAGAATCAGTAGCTCAGTTTCTTTACTTGGCATAAGCTACTCCGATCTTTCAAAATGTCTGTAGGAGAACTTTGATCATGTTGATGATCTCCAAGGGCCTAAGTTACTGTGCTTTCTAGCACGAAGGTGTTCCTAATGTCCTTGTCCCTTTACTGTCTGCAGTTCTGCTGGGACGTCCCCCTGGCATTCTTTATAGTGGTAATTTATGTTTTCTCTCTTTTTTCCTTGAGCTGTCTCTAGATACCTACGATTTTATTGTTCTTTTCAAAATTCAAACTTTAGGTTTTGATTTTCCCTGTTGTTTCTTTTTTTTTTTTTAATTTTTAATATTTATTTTTTATTTCTCGGCGGACACAACATCTTTGTTGGTATGTGGTGCTGAGGATCGAACCCGGGCCGCACGCATGCCAGGCGAGCGCGGTACCGCTTGAGCCACATCCCCAGCCCCCCCGTTGTTTCTTTTCTTTACTTTTTAAACTCAGGAACCTTGACCACTAAGCCACATCCCCAGCCGGCCCTATTTTGTATTTGATTTAGAGACAGGGTCTCACTGAGTTGCTTAGTGCCTCGCTAAGTTGCTGAGGCTGGCTTTGAACTCTCAATCCTCCTGCCTCAGCCTCCTGAGCCAATGGGATTACAGGCAGGCGCCACCGAGACCAGTTCCCTGTGGTTTATTTCCTATTCCACTGATTTATAATTATCAATTATTATCATTGTGAACTGTGGCTTGAGCGCAGGGTGCTCTACCACTGAACTGCACCCTCAGCCCGGTATTTGTCATTGAGACGGGGTCTTGTTGGGTTGCTGAGCCTGGCTGGGATGACAGTGTGGGCCGTCACGCCTGTTTCATGCTCCTTCAACTGACTTGGGTTTGGTCTGCTCCTGGTTTTCTTCCTTCTTCCCTGGCACAGTGACCAACATGGTAAGCTTCCTCCAAGCATCAGCACTCTCCCACAAGGTTTGACACATTGTGCTTGTTTTCATTCAGTTCACAATGTTTCCAGTTTCCCTGGTGACTTCTTTGAAGGGATTACTTTAGAAGTTTGTTATTGGATCACCAAGTATCTGGGGTGAGAGTGGAGAGCTAATTCGGTGTGGTCAGACCATACCCTCAGGTCACTTGCTGCTTTCCTGGAGGACCGGGGCTTTTGTCTGCTCCGCCCTTTGAGTATCTCATTGTTCACTAAAGAGGAATGTGACCTCAGTCTTGGGTGATTGTCTGGCCACATGTCACGCCTCTCGCGTCCTGCTCCATCTGTCCACTGATCTGCAATTGCTGGAGGAGGAAGGCTGAGGTGGCCAGTGGTGGTTATGGCTCTGTCTATCTTCAGGTCCACGGCTCTGGCTGGGTCAGGAGCACCGTCTTGCGCTGCTCCTCCCTCTGCCTCATGCTGACGGTCAGCACCAAGCTAGCCACGCCCACTGCACACGTGGCTCCTTGGCGTTTTCAGAGAGGTCAGCCTGAGGCTGTCTACTTCTGTGGTCTATCTCCCCCTTGCCCCTCTCCCTCGGTGGCCTGCGACCGTCACAGGTCCCCGTCTCGCCCAGACCTGCCAACCTTCCAGCCAGCTCTGTCCGGGAAGCCTGGCACCTGCATTTTGTATGGCTGCTGCTTCACTGCATCAATTCTTTAAAAATAAGTTTGAGGAGACGTTTTCCGTGTCCAGGGCCCAGGGAAGGTCCTGGGCTTCTCCTGCTGGATCTTCCTCCCGCTGGCTGAGTCCCCAGTTCAGCAAGGGCTGCCAGGTGCCCAGCCCCTGCAGTGAGCTGGTGTGTGGTGCTCTCACCTCTCCCTCCTCTAGGGGACCTCTGCTCGGTGCCGCCTGCCTCTTAATGGCCCCCAAACGGCCGCTGTATACATTTGTGTCCTGGCCTGTGTGAGTCCCTTGGGGATGATCCCAGGTGGTGAGAACAGGTGAGCATGGACTGGGGGTCCAAGCCCATCTGAAGCAGCCTAATGATCCCATGAAACACCAGGGCCAGGAGGGGACAAGCCCTGGTGACCACAGAAACCCCTCTATTTGGCATAGGAAGGAGAAGCCTGAGTGCAGCAGGCCAAGGACCAGCCCAGTGGAGGTGGCCGGGCCGGCCTCAGAGAGGTGGTGCTGGGGCCAGCCCTGTGGAGTGCCTGGGCCAGGGAGGTGCTGAGGGTGCCAAGGCCAACCTCGGGGAGGTGCTGAGGCCGCAGCCAGCGGGGAGGAGGCGATGCGGATCAGAGGGTGCCTGTGCCCTCAGTCTGTGCCCATGGCCAGAATGTCAGGCAAGCCTGCCGTGCTCCCCTGGGACCCCCATGCCAAGGAGGCTGCTCAGGCTGGACTTCGGCTTGGACCCCCACCTCTACACAGGCCCGTGGGCTGAGCCCGTGGCACCTGGGCCTTGCAGTACCGCAGGTGAGGGGAGGGGCTCCTGGGGACACAGGAGCAGTGGAAGGGGCAGGGCAGACAGGCTGGGCTGTCATCTTACCCAGATCTTCCCAACAGTGGCTCAGGACACATCCTGTGACAGGAGCCTTGTCTTCTCATCCCAGTCCTGGCCTCTCCGCCACCAGCCTCCAAGTTGTTGACAGGAGCTGGCTGCCCACCCCAGCTGCTGCCCCTGCCTGTGTTCCTCACAGACTCACTGTCCGATCCCCTCCTTCTGCCTGTCTTTGCGGTCTGCAGCCAGCTCCTCACCCAGAGAGGCCCCAGGCCTGCCGCGCCCTGATGGCCCTGTGCGCCTGCGGTCCCAGAACTCGCCCTGCTCAGCCAATGTAGTCCCCCTCTACGGCTGTCCCTGTGCACGCTGGCAACAGGGCTCAGGCTCAGGAGTGAGGAGTGCAGGAGGCACACACTCAGCCCAGGGCCCAGGCAGTGGACACCTCCTGCTCCCCTGCAGCAAGGGTGGTCCTCCAGCAGGCGCCAGGCTGTTCCTGGTCCACTCCCTCCCTGGCGACGAGGCTGGTGGGTGGCTCCAGGAGTGGGGCCTGTGAGGACCTCCCGCTCCAATGGACTGGGCTGTGCCCCTCCTATCCAGGGTGTAGGATCACTTTGGAATGCCAGCTGTCCACAGGAGCTGGGCCACCAGAGGCCCCCGGGGGTTGGGCACTGCCTTCTGACTTTGAAGCGAGGACAAGCAGTTTCTGAGTCTCCTGGGAAGGACTGGGCAGTGGTGCCTCTGCAGCCCCTCGCCTGGTGGCAGGCCTCCAGGGCCAGAGCAGCCTCTGCCCAGATCAGTCCCTCTGCCAGTCTCAGGGAGGTGCTGGGGGTGCTTCTGTGCTCCCTGAGTGGAGGTATGTGCTCAGTGAAGATGGCAACCAACCAACTGGAGACTCCTGAGGGCTGAGACCCACCCATGGCCACCCCTGCACCAGACTGGCTGGAACCCCAGCCCCAGCCCTCAGCTGCCTCGCAGGGCTGCAGCCAGGATGGGAAGAGAGGGGTGGGCGCTCCAGCCTGGGACCTGTGATGGTGGGGTGGTGGGCCCAACCCATTCCACCACCCGGCCAGCATGCCCATCAGGCTGGACACGCTGCCCCTCAGGGTCCTGCTCCCTGCACCCTGCCCAGGACCCTGCCCCTACCCCTCTCTGCAGCTCTTTCCTCTGGAGGCCCTGAGGTCAGAGAGCTGCCCTACCCAGGGAAGAGGCCCCTAGTGGGCTCCCCCGGAAGCAGTTCCCTTCACCCACGGGGGCTCATCACCCAAGGTCTGGACCCTCGCCAGGAAAGCGGGACACATGCAACTTGGGGCAGAGCTGGAGGAGCCCAGCGCGTGGACTTGCCTGCATGACCACCCCACCCAGTGGGTGTGGGGGGCTTCTGCAGAGCAGCTCCCACCAGCCAGGACTCCAGGGGGAGCTCACAGGACACTGCTTTCCACGTGGCTTCCTCCATGGGCGTGAGCTCTGAGATCAATGCCAGTCACGCACACGGCAGCCTGGCCGTGGTCACCCCATGGATGCCCCTGCTTGCCCATGCCCCTGCTGGTGCCCGAGGGGAGGTCTGTGCAGCCAGCACTGTCCCTAAGGTCCAAGCAGGGGACTGTGCCTTTGTGCAGTGAATCTGGGTTTCCCTTTAAGTAACAGTCACGCTTTCCCAAAGTGCAGTGTGCACAGTCCACGTCCCCCCAAGTTGATCACCCGCTGTGGCCTCTTGGTCCTGACTGTCCTGAGTAGGTGTGACAAGCTGCCAGCTGGCCAGTGATGCTGGCTACCTGCTCTGAGGACGGTGCTGGCTTTCACAGGGGGTGCAACCCAGGCACCCTTCTTAGGTCTCCAGTGTGGCCCACGCACCCCAGGCTGTGCTCACTGGAGGAAGTGCAGGGTCCCAGGTCCCGAGCCACTGTGTCTGCAGCCAGCTCCTGCCAAGGACCCAGAGGCTGGCATAGTCTGCTGAGGACCTCTCGATGGTGGGTGTCCCAGGCACAGCTCACAAATGCCTCCTGGGCTTGAGTGGGCTTGGCTGGCATGTCCCTCTCCTGCAGCTGGGACCCTCCCTGGTCCTCTCCCCACCTCCCTCTGCAACTTCAGCAGAACCTGGACACTGCCTGTGGCTTCTGGGTGGGTGGGATGAGCTGGTCCTGTGGGACACACTGACCCCGCAGAATTCAGGGGCAGCACATGGACCTGGGTGAGAGAAGAGGGGCAGAACAAGAGGCCCCAGGAGTGGCTGGGGCTGAGGTCCATCCCATCCTCAGGGAAGTGGGGGTCAGCGAGGTCCCTGCCTGCACCCTGCCCCTTCCACGGCTCCAGGAACCCTTGGCCCCAGCCCACCCTCTTCCCAGCACCGGGGGCTTTTCCAGTCCCAAGGTCCTTCAGGTCTCAGCCCTTCACTCCAGGCCCAGGGGTTCCTGTCCCCAGTGCCCACCTCCAGGAGGGCACCTGGGCTCCGTGGGGCCTCCCAAGCCTGCGGGTCCTAAGCTGGCATGAAGAACGCCCTGAGCTGAGCACCAAGAAGAGCAGCCATCCGTCCATCAGCCACTGACAGAGTCAGGCCCTCAGCATGGGCTGTGGTGCGCAGCTGCGGTGGTCACCACACCACGACGGGGTAAGGGATGGAGCAGCTCCAGGCCAAGGCTCCCTGTGGGAACCAACGCCCCTCCCACATGCTGCTGTCACCAAGGGGAGTCCTGGGCCCTGCAGTCTAGGAGGATGACCAGGCTCCACTATGCACCCTGGTGGCCTCCCTTCTCCACCAGCTGCCAGACCACAGGCTGCCTGCTCAGGTTCCCCAGAGAGCACTGCTGCCAACAGGCCCCAGGGACAGGTGGGGCCCTGGCACTGCAGGGACCTGAGGCCCCAAACCCTCCCAGACATGTCCCTCGGCCCACTCCCCACGTGAACGGGCCCCAGGAGGAGCAGGCTCTGGTCAGTGTCTGGCTTTCCCCGGGTATCTCGTTGGCTTGGTCTCACTGGCTCTGTGATGTTTTTGCAGAGGCTGCACAGGGACGCTGTGAGCTTGCAGCACTGACCTGGCTTCAGGGCTGGGACAGCACCAGGGCAGGCCCAGGGTGGGCCCACTGCATGGTTGCCAGACATGAGGTGACCCTGGGGCCCCAGACACAGCTGCCTACAGACCCCCCGTGAGCAGCAAGCCCTGTAATGACAGGCATGGCCCACAAGGGACAAGGTCCCCAGGGCCACCCACTCACACGTGACACAGCAGCCCAAGCAACTGGACCTTGCCTTCCTTGAGGACAGAAGCCAGGCCCCGCCTGGCCCACCAGCAGGCTGAGACTCCGCCCTGGAGGCAGAGGGCTGCCCTGAGCCACAAGCAGTGACTGTCCGAGCGACCTGGCTGGCTTTCCCTGCAGTTTCTCAGCAAACTGCAAACAGACCAAACCACCGGAGCACTGTGGGAGCTCCACCAGGCTCTGCTGCCTCCTCCTGCTGACCACGCCTGGGGACCGCTGGTCTTGCTACCAGCCAGGGCCTCGCCTGAGTGTGGTCTCATGGCACTTTGTGGCCACTTCTGACGGGGCCTGGTTGTCCTGGGATAGCACTCACAGCTCTCTATGACCTGGGACACCCAGCCCCAGAAGCTGCAGCCTGCAGCTGTTCCATGGCTTTGTCATGGCCCCACAGTGACTGGGGGGCCTGGAGTTCAGCCCCTGAGCCCCTGCTGCAGGTGGCAGCCAGGCCCAGGCAGTTGGAGGCTATCCTGGAGGCACACAGAGGGCTCAGACCTGCCAGCAAGTGTCCCGGCAGTGGCCTGAGCCCACCTGTAGCCCACTGTGGGTGGGAAGGGTCCTGACATCCTCAGAGAAGCTCTGACCACGAGCCAGCGTGCAGACCTTCAGTTCTCAGGGAGCAGGGCGAGCCTGGGCAGGAGACAACGCCCCAGTCAGCCTCCCTCCCTCTCCTCCATCTCAGATGCCAGCACAGTGTCCCTTGCCTGCCATGTTGGCCTGTGCCCCTGACTCCAGGTCAGAAGCAGGATCCAATAATCCAATGACACTGGAGATTGTGACAGTCATCAGAAAATAAGTTTAATATGTACAGACGATCATCAGACAGGTTACAAAGAGGGGCGCACACTGCAGACCTGGGCAGCAGAGCAGCGCCCATGTCGTCGCTCAGGCAACGGGCAGACACCAAATAAACCACAAACTGCGACACATGGGAGGGCACAGGCAACACTGTTCCTCTGGGACAGAAAAGGAGAACAGAACACAGAACGGCTTTGGAATGCTTCTCTCCTGTGCCAGGAGCGGCCTCTGCTGGGGCTGGGGAGGCGCACAGTGGGACGACCACCTGGGCCGCCTCGCGCCTCCTGGTCAGGCCCATGCCCTGGGACTCCTTGGCGCTCCTGCAGCTGCCCCACGGGGCCTCAGAAGAGGGGCCGGGAGCCCTGGTTCTCAAACTCGGACCAGGCGTCATTGAGCTCCATGAAGATCATCTTAGCATGCTGCTCATACGGCTGCCCTGTGGCCTGTGGGGGTGCAGGTGAAAGCCACTGCCCACTGCCTGCTGCCCCGCCAGCACCCCCCATAGGATGCACTCCTCACACTCACCTTGTCGGGGTGCACGACCAGCACTGCACGGCGGTACTGCTTCTTCACCTGCGCTGGGGTCACCAGGTCGGCCATACTCACAGGGGTCCAGCGGCTCTCCCCGTCCCACAGCACTGTGTGCAGTGTGGATAGCAGCGCACGGATGTTCCTCTCTTTGCCTTCAATCCAGTCCAGGAGCTGCAGAAGAGAGCAGCCTCAGCCTCTGGAGGCCTGCTGTGCTGGGGACAGGCTGGGGGGCTGCCTACAAGGCAGGCAGTTCCTGGGAAGCCCACCGGATCCTGCAGGTGTGGCCGGCCCTTCCCGCTCACCCGTCCTGGGGCAGGGAGGCGTGCAGGAAACACCTGGAGAGTGCTGGGTGGGGTGCTCAGGCTGCACTGACCTGGGCTCAGAGGCAGCATGGCCAGAGCTGAGTGACCCATCTCAGCAGGACATTCATGAGGACACGAACTCTAGTCCCCCTGCAGAGCCTCCCCCAGCCCATCCCAGGCCCAGGTCTCGGGGCCCACAGGGGACCAAGGAGGTCTCTTGTGGCCTGTCAGATGATCCCCAAGACCACAGCCACACTTGGGTCCTGCAGAGCTGACCACCACCCAGACCTACATATAAGAATGTATCCTGGATCCACAGTGGGACACCCCGGTAACTGGACCTCGCTGCATCCCTGTCACCCTAAGAAGAACACCCCAGGTCAGGGTCAAAGCCCCAACCGACTGCCCTCCCCACGGTGAGTCAGACAAAGGCCCTACAGACCCAGACCCTAGCATGTCCAGGGTTTGAGGAGCCCCAACTTCCTAGAGCAGCACCAAGACCCAGGTGTCAACAGTCATGGCCAGCTGACCTCCAGGGCCAGGCCCGCTGGTCCTGGCAGGGCACTGCCTGGACCCACGGGCACCTACCTTCAACTTGAGTGGGTCCGCATCTCGAACGAGGTCCTGTTTCCTCATCTCCGCCATGGTTCTTGGCCCCTTCCTGTCCGACTTGGAGGAGAAGCCCTGATTGGACAGCAGATCTTCAAAGTCGTTCTCTGAGACCTTGGGCTTCTGGGCTGGAAGGAAGAGGGGGCTTTTGAAGACACTGGTCCATTCTGTCCCTCGCCCACTTCTACTTGCTTCCCAGGGGGGACCTTGGTCCTGCTGCCTGCCTCGGCAGAAAAGAAACTATGGACCCAGAAGCCCTCTGTCAAAAGCAGCCCAGAAGCTTGTGCTGGGAAGAAGGGCCACCAGGGTGTGTGAAAAGTCAGCGGTCACGATGGGACAGCTCGTCCCTTGCTGGGGCACCACGGCCAGCAGCTGGAGGGGAACAGGTTCCACCTCAGTCACCCTGGGAAGACACCTAACCCACACCCACATGGGCACAGGACTTACCAAAGCTGGGAGCGCGGACGCCCCTCTCCTCTCGGCCTCCAATCACACTGAAGTTAGTGGTGTAGGGGGGTCTCGACTGCATACAGGCTTTGGGGGGAGGCTTGGCCTGTGGAGGCCACGACGTGCCCTGGGCTGGTGGCCGGTTCATCTGCCAGGAGCTGCCTTTGGGAGAAGGGGCCGACTTCGGAGTAAAGCCACCGGGAGGGAAGCCAGCAGGAGGCCCTGGAGAGAGAGCAGGTGCTCGCCAGGCTACAGCAGGCAGCGGCCCCCAGGCCAGGCTGCCCGATCACCAGGGCCTCCCGCCAGCGCCCCAGGGACTCCCCAGGGCGGGGACAGGCAGCATGTTCTCATCAACCAGCGCCCCTGCCTTGCAGAGCTGGGGCTCCAATGAGCTCACCGGCACCAGGGAAGCCATGAAGCTCCTGTGGCAGGGAGAGGCCCAGGCACCTGCACTGGATGTCCCCAGGCCAGAGGCCACGGGACGTCAGGACACATGTGGCTCCACCACAGCTGCCCCTGAAGGATGTTCTAGAAATATGTCTGGGTGTGGACAGTGGGGGAATCATGGTGTGTCCTCCCACAGAGCCCAGGCTCGCTGTTGCCAGGGGTGCTTCTGTGGTCCTGGAGCTCAGTGGCTGCACCCTCCCTCCTGGACGTCTGAGGTGGGTGTCCTTCAGGAGGGTGGTGCTGGTGTCTCGGCCACGCCGGCTGCTACGCCCGCTACCTACCAGAGTGAACCTGCTTTGCTTTCACTGTTCTAAACGTCTCCCTCAACCTGTCACTCGTTGATCCCCCACGGACGAGGGCTGTCCATGAGCACCACCGCAGAGACCAAGCTCCTCCTTGCCCTCCAGGCTGCGCGCTTCCACACTGTGCGCCTGTCTGTGCTCTTCAGTCAACTGGTGGAAGGCCCGAGGCAGCCTGTGCGTGTCCAGAGGCCTGGGCTCCAGCCCATCTGTGGGGCTGCTCACTGTGTGGGTCTACCTCTGAGAGCCAGGTCTCCCGCTCACTCCCATTGCCGTGTCCAACGTGCTGGTTCATCTGCCTTCCAAGTGAATGCGGCGACAGCACGTCCATCTACAAAGTCCCTTCTGGGTTCTGGGAGAAGCCCTGCTGCTCCTGAAGGCTGCTGGACGTGGGCTGGGCCTGTGTGGATCCCACCTGCCGCCCTGGCCTCTGGCTTCTACGCTGCTCCTGTGGTTTTAGCTCCAGGTTCTGTGTGAACTTCTTGGGTTTACGCCTCCATGGCGCTGTTAAGTGGCCATGAAGGTGCTGCTGCTTGTGTCTCTGCTGGTTGACAACACGAGGTCTCTGTGCTCTCTTCACCCTGTGCCTCTGTGAACAAGTGGATCCAGACTCCTGGGGGTCTCCTGTACACGTGACCATGGCCCTTCCTGGAGGCCCAATGTCCACTGTTTCTCCTGAGTGTGAGTCCCAGTCCCCTTTGCCCACCAAGGAAACAGGCACTGGCAGTCCTCCTGGGCCAGCATGGAGAGCTGCGACCAGGCCCTGGCTGGCCGTTCCCTGAGGCTGAGCGCTGAGCCAGCTGCACCCCTCACGTGTCCTGTGCGCTGCAGGCGGCCACTCCCCAAGTGTGCGAATGCCGCCAGCTCAGGTCTCGCCTGCCGAGGGTCTGTGCTCTGGTGGGTGCTGGCCCGTCTGACCCGGCATCAGGGGGCTGTGCAAAGCCAGCGGGGAGTGACTCAGCTTGTCCCAGAGACCGTGGCGCCTTCTGTGCTCACCGGACCCCACTTTCCACACCTCCTCACACTGGTGTCATGGCTTTGAGGACTGGAGCCTCCAGGGCTGCGTGCCCAAAACTCTAGACCACCGGCACTGTGCTCATCCTCAGGGTCTTGGCAGGTCAAACCACAGCTCCTGGGGGATTCTTGACAGTGCCCTCTGTGTGCCTGCTGGGGCTCAGCCCTCCTCAAGGTGGTGGCTCTACTGCTCTGCCCTGAGGTGCGGCCTCGGGGTCCCATGCTGCTTTGCTCCTGGGGCTCCTGCCATCCTGCTACAGCCATACCCCACCTGCTTTCCATGGCGCTCTGTGACTGCCATCCCTGTCTTGCCAGAGGCCATGGCTACATGAGAGGCTCTGTGCTCCGCAGCCCCTGCCAGGGATAGAGGAGTGGGCAGACCCAGCCCAGCCATGACCAGGGATATCCAGGCTCCTTGCAGGTGTCTCAGCTCCAACCCCTCAGGGCTGCTGCTTTCTGAGGGCAAGTGAGGAGAGGTCCCAGGGGCTACCCCCAGCAAGCTGACAGTCAGCTCTGTCCAGAGCAGGTGCTGCCCTAGAAGTGCTGTCCTCCCCGGGCATGAAGCCCGGCAGCATCAGGAGCTGGTGCTCTCCAAGGGTACCACCCCATAGTCCCACCTGCACTCACACAGGGCACCCAGGCCACATAGGAAGCAAAGACACAGGCAGTGGCCCCTGGGGACCTCAGGCCAGCATAACCTGACGTGGACACCAGGAACTCAGGGTGAGTTCGTGGAACTAGGTGATAACACGCACCCTCCCCAGAGCAGACGAGCAGCGAGACAGGTGGGACATGGCAGGGAAGCCCAGGAGACCAGCACTGCGCATAGGAAGAGAAGAGAGCTGGGGAGGGGACAGGACCTGCGGTGCCAGTGGTGGAGACGCAGAGCAGGTTGTGTTACCAGTCACCAGCACCCCTAGGAGGTTCCTACCTGGAACGCCTCGGACCCCTCAGACGAGGGACAAGAGGGAAATGTCCCCGCCCCTCTCAGAAGCTAAGGAGACCAGCCCTAGGTAGCAGTTGCAAGGACCCCAGGGAGACCTGTCCCAGAAGCTGAGCCCAATATGGGCATCAGGCTGGGGATGTGAGGCATGGGGCATGGGCTGGGCCTGAGGCAGGCGTGAGGCTACAGGTGGGAGGTGCTCAGCACTGCAGCTGAGGGCCAGGCATCAGCTGACCCCACATGGGCTGGGAGGCGACGGAGTCCCAGGGTTCTGGGTTCAGAGCACACACATGGGCAGATGGGCCTGAACCTCCTTCAGGCACACACAGCCTGCAACACACATTACCTTGGAGGCCGGAGCTGAGGTCGCCTAGGTCAGCGAAGGGGTCCAGGCTCTGAGGTTTGGTCTGGCTGGGCTGCGGGCCAGGTGGGGTCGGCTGCCCTCCTGGAGAGAAAAGGAGGCCTGGAGAGAGCAGCGGCCTTAGGCAGTGGCCAGCTGAAGCACACACCTGCCCGGTCCTGCTCCTCCCTCCCCATATTGCAGGCCCACTCTAGGCTCAGGCTGCGCCTAAGCCTCAGACACTGGGAGGAGGGTGCACAGGGCATACCCAAGACGCAAACACACATGTTCACACAGCTGCCTCCACTGCTCATGCTGTTCCTTCCAGAAAATAACAAGTTTAAAGCTAGCCCCTGCTAAGTTACACGAGGGAGAACACCTCAGAGTTCACTCCCAAGGACCAGGAAGGAACGTCCACAGTGTTCTGATTTTGTATCAGTACCACTTGCTAGAATCTAGCTATATGTGAAATATTCCTTACACTGTATGTGATACTGCATATAATATAGAATATCCTCATACCACAAACTTGAGAACACCTTAAGTACAAAATCATGAGCTAAACAATTATATACACCCCCTTGATGAAATAGTATGCATTCCAAATGGCAGCTATTTTTAAATAAAGAGCTCTGAATCAACAAAAGATTAATTCCCTATGAGGAAAGAAACAAAGAACAGGAAATAACCCTCAGGGAAATACAAACAGTCAAAAACACAAAATAAGACTTGACATCATCCCTAAGAGACAAACTAAACAGCACTGTGAATGGCCTATTACATGGTGAGACATCTTAAAGGTTATCCAACTCTGGTGAGAAACCAAGGACAGGAATTGCGTCTGCGTCTGGGCAATTAGGATAATAAATGAGCGCCCAGAGTGGAACACACTGGTGACCCTGTGAACTGAAGGTGCTGGCCCAGAGTGTGTCAGCAAGGTGGACCTGTGCTGCCTGAGGACAGACACTCACCAGCCTGACCACCCCAGGTAATCCCTAGCCCTACGGGGCAAGTGACATTGGATGAGATACACACAACAGGTGGCCTCAACCAGTCCTCCAGGGTACAGAGGAGACACAACATGGGATGCAGGAAATGTAAAGCTGCAGAACCAGAACCAAGTGGGCAGACAAGAGCACACAGGTGTGGATTGCGTTCCAAAGCACATGCATCCCAGAAAAGGCAGGACTGGCGTGCAGGGCAGGCACAGCAGACCCTTCCTTTCCCCGAGGCCGGGTGGGTGCCTTGGAGCCCAGGCCAGGTGGCCTTACCTTCTGCGGCTGACATGGGGGCTGGCGTGGGCACAGCAGCCTCGGCCCAGGCGTCCCATCCCCCCAGCAGATCGGGGTGGCTGGAGGAGGCTGTCACCTTGCTGGGCTCTGCGGGCAGACCCCCTATAGAGACAGGACAGCATGGCTGGTGTGTCTGCCTCGTCTCCTGGGCAGCGAGTGGGAGGCAAGCCTGGCCTAGCACTCCATGTGGCAGCACACCCTGGGGCACGAGAGCTAGGATGGCCACCCTCTTCCCACTGGGTGGAGAGGATGCATCACATGTCCACTGATGGCTAAAACTGACCAGCAGAGTGAGAGGAGCAGGAGACAGCCAAGGGGACCAAGCCAGCAGGCAGCTGCACATTACCTGTCTGAGAGGGGCTCTGGAGCCCCTGCTGCCTCTGCAGCCAGCTGCAGAGCCCCAAACCCACCTTCCACCTCTCCAAAGCCCACTCGGCCCGCAGTGGCCACCACCTGGAGGACGGGGTCCACTGCCATATGCAGTCCCCCTGATGGGTCCACAGCCAGTCCTCTATCCCGCCCAGCCCCACATCTACCAGAGCCCCAGGTGGCAGGCCCCCAAGCTGCCCACAGCAGGCGGTGGCCACGTTCCTGCTCAGGGAGAAGGGCGTTCTTTTGCCTCAGCTCTGCTGGCCTCTCCTGCTACCAGCAGCGCCTGACCTCCACACAGACACCCTGGCTTCCAATACTCCAGCTGCCTCTTCCCGGCCCTCCTGGTCCCTGAATCCCTATCCTACCTCCTGCACCCTCACCCCATGAAAGGACCAGGCAGAGCGGCTGCTCTGGCGCACAGCAGTGGTCGTGGGGCCAGAGGTGTCCTGCGCAGCAGCAAGACAAGGCCCAGAGCCTGCCCCAGGTCTTAGGGGAAAGCTCAGGCAGAATCAGAAGGAACCAACTCATCCTGACCCCATAGGTCCTGCCAGACCCCCAAGCAGCCCTGGACTGTGGGAAAGGCACCAAAAAGTAGGGCCCCTTCCTAGATCCCAGATCTGGAGGTCCCAAGGTCCCCTCAGCCCTCAGCTCCCAAGGGCAAGCTGGCTCACCCAAGTGCAGGAAGGTTGCATTGCAGGACGGGGGCGGGGCGCTGTGGGTGGCAGGGAAGACAGGTGAGGCGGCTGCTGCTGTGGAGTCGGGGCCGAGGAGCTCGCCAAGCAGGTCAGGCGCAGTGCAGGGCTGCGTGCTGGAGTCTGCTGGTGGCCGGAGCGGGTCGAATGGGTCTGCTGAGGAGACAGGCTTTTTCTGGGGACCACCATGGCTCTTTTTTCAGACCTTCCCACTCCATGGGGAGGTGCCTTGGCCATGCAAACTGGGCCACCCAACTGCTTTCCCTGAATGCATGGCCCCTATGGCCCCCAGCTCAGGACAGCCACCCTGGGGATACAGCTACTCCCATGAGGGCAGAGCTGGTGGGACAGCCGCCCTGCAGCCAGGAGTAGCTTCTCCCGAGTGCAGTTCTGTCCCAGGTCTCCAGACAAAGGGAAGCTCCCACTCCGCGCAGGAGGCTGGGCCTCATGCAAGTGCGTACCAGGGCTGGGAGGCCCTCCTGGCAGGGTGCTCTGCGTGCTCCGGGGTGGGGTTGGGCTGGTCAGGAGCAGGTCGTCCGGGGGCCCCTCTGGAGTGCCATTGGGTGCTCCAAGAAGGCGGCTGAGCAGGTCTGCATTGCTGGAGGGGGCCTGCGAGGGGGGCGCTGGCCCTGGGTCCACCTCCGAGTGCAGCCCCAGGAGGTCTACACCCTCCTCCTGTGGCAGGGGCTCCTGTGGTGCCACCGAGGAGCCCACTTGCAGTGTCAAGTCCCCCTGGTCAGTCCCTGCAGCGAGGCCAGGCATGTCTTCACCAGGGAAGGTCTGCTGCTCTTCATCCGAGGCTTCGCTCCCCTCTCCATCTGCAACTGGGGCAGACGGACTCTCCTTGGGAGAGGAATTTTCCACACCAGTTTCTGCTTCTTTTTCCTCTGTGAAAAGAAGACAGACCATGGGCCAGTGGACTCCCAGGCTGCTGTAGCCAGAAGAGGCTTCACAGAACCCCAGCTGTGGCCCACACAGCCCACAGTCAGCACCAGGGTCTCCATGTCCACTCTGGTGCATGGGACAGACAGGAAACACATCCCAAGGTTTGGCAGTAGGTGAGGCTGGCATCCAGCACCACACAACCTCCAGGGGAAGCAACATGGCTAGAGGTCAGGCCTTGCCTCCAACTTCAGTAGGTCCTCTTCCTACTGCCTCTCCAGCGCCACTGGCTCCCCTGCAGGGTGGACTCTGAGAGCTAGTCTAGCGGGGGACACCTCTGGGGACGACAGTGTCACTGGGTGGCAGTGATGTTCCCTAGGATGTCAGGAAGGGTCACTGGGGGGTGAGAAATCAAGGGCTGGGCCTGGGAGCCTGGTGTGGGCTCTGGGCAATAAGGGGCACAGGCACCATGTTAAGGACGGGAACCCCTGTGACTCAGAGTCCTGCTGAGGCCTCCTCCTATGCGCTGGGCTTCCCTGGGCAGGGGCCACTATCAGGCAGACCCACATTTTAGGCTTTGTGGACACTACGCTTCTTTTAAATAGAGAAATTGTTCTCAGCTTGTGAACCATTTAAAACAGGCCAGCTGGTGGTGTCTGCAGCCCTCCAGAGGCAGCCATGGCTCTGGCCCTGGTCAGTCCCCTCGGGACGTGCCACTGCACCTGACCCAGCATGTGACCACTCGCAGGATGGTGCACCCCTGTGGGCGATGGAGCCCCCCTGTGGGCGATGGAGCCTCATTGCCACAAAAGCCATGGTGACCAGTGAGCCCTGGGCACTTGCTGGACCCCATGAGGGAGGAGGGCCAGGCCGCGCCTACCCTGCCAGTCCAGCGTGTGGAGGAAGTGGCTGGCGTCAGTGCTGCTGCTCTGCGGAGAGTCCGACTCTGAGGGCTCAGCCTCTGGAGACCCCACCTCGGCCTCGTACTGAGCCGTGGAACCCGGCTGCCTGGGGAGCTCCGGCTTCCCTGCCAGGAGAGCACGGCGTCAGGCCTGCAGAGCCAGAACCGCGGGCCAGCCAGGGCAGCAGCAGCAGGGGTAGCTGCAGGCGCCAGCAGACCCATTCACACTGCGGCACACCACGCACCACACACGCCTGCACACATGCACACGGCACCACATGCAGACCCCTCAGGGAGGGTTCTCTGTCCTGGAGGAGAAAGCGCAGAGCACACACGCCAAGGCCAAGGCCGGGGGGAGCCTGCCAAGAGCCGCACGGCACGTCCTACCTGCCGGGCACTTTTGTACTACTTTTGGGGAACTGCTCTGAAATAAGATGAGATACCCCGCTGAGCAAGGGCTTCCGAGAACCATGGTCCCAGCCTCCAGGTCACATTTAACAGGGTCGTGTCCAGACACACACAAACTGTGTTGGCTAGGGGGTACAAACTTGAGCCTGGAGGAGAGTCCTCCTGGTGGGCCCCATGCGACCCTGAAAGTAGACTACAGGGCTCTGTGCAGAGCGGTACCACCTCACTCTGGGGAGCCTAGCCATGACCAGGCTCCCTGGAGGGTCCAGGCAAGTGGTGCAGTGTGGGAACCCAGGACAAGGCCTTGGGATCCCTCCCTGGTGCACAGCCAAGCCCTCATCCAACACCCAAAGTCGGCATTTTGCCACCCCTGCAGCCATGCAGTGCACGGCCTGGGCACAGTGCAGGCTGGGGTAAGGCGTGGCCTCTGCAGGCCTCTCCTGGACTCTGGGAGCACAATGGGAGCTGGAGTGCCACGTTCTGCCCATGGGGTCTTACCAAACTTAGACAGAATGTCCTGCTGCTCCTCCCGGCTGGAGAACAGGATCTTGGGGTTCAGCCCCCTCATGCTGGTGCTGTCCCATGGCGGGGCCACCCGGTTCGGCCTGTCCTTGGGCTCCACCTCAACGTCCAGGCTCACCTGGAACAGGTCTGGGTACTTCTCTTGGATGTCACATGCGTCCAGGTCATACCTAGTTGCCAACGTACACCAGTGAGGACGGCCTGGTAAGTCCTGCTTGGCCAGTCCATGGTGGGACACATAATTCCTGCAGGCAAGGGCTGGTGCATCCCAGGATCACCACCCGGGCTCCCAAGACCGGGCAACGGTTTCCTATTTGCTGCTGCCAGAGAGGGCCAGGCCCAGTGTTTCCTGAGTCTGTGTGCTCGAAACTGACTCAAGCATACAGGACAGCTAGACAGCGCAGTGAGCCCTGCACCTGGGAAAGTGCACTCCCTCAGGCAGGCCCTCCATTGGCTCCCCACACCCACAAGGGACCCCGTGTAGCACTGCCCTCATCCTCCAACCGTACACGTTCTGCAGACACTCACAGGGTTCAGATCAAGGGCTCTGGGTTTGTCAATGCACTTCTTAAAAATCATGCCATCTACCCTGGCAAACACCCCCAACTACTCTCAGAAGGCTGAAAACCAAGACCTCTGGGGCCCAACTGCCAGGGATTACAGATGCGATTTGCTGTGGGGCCCGGTGGAGGCAGAGAGACAGGCAGGGAGGAGAAGTGGACGTTGCGAGTCCCCAGATACTAGAGGGATAGCTGCTCAGTGGCAGAGTGCCCTGCAGGCAACGGACTGTCCTAATCCGGTGGCTCTACAGTGCCCAGGGAGCTCTCCTTGACTCCAGGGCTACACGGATACATGCCACTCTTCAGCTGCGTGCCATCTGCCACCCAATGTCTCCACATAGTCGTTCTTAAGTTTCACACGTAAAACCCCCCAAAAAACTAAAACAGAGACACAAAGAAGTGACAGCTAATTCTGGAAGACCCAGGCAACAATGGGGCTGCTTGCCCCTGGGCCGCCATCACCAAGGCTGCCGAGGAAGGCCAGGTAACAGGGGTTGGGTGGCAGAACGAGGGCTGATTTACTTTTACTTATACTCAAACCAGCAAGCAAGCATGGCCACCATGCACAGCCAGGTGCATCCTCCTGCCCAGGACATCACCTCGTGCTCGGGAGAATGCAGGACAGAGTGGGCAGACTCTGTGGCACAGGCTTCCTTCTACCCTGAGTCCTCCAGAATGGGTGACGTGCCCAGCCAAGGAGCACAGCTAGCACAGAGCCGGCGGCCACAGTGAGGGCAGGCTAGAACCTGCCATCAGAAGGTGGGAAGGCCACACAGCTCCCAGGACAGATGGTGGGCAGCTCCAGCATGGCTTGGCCCAATCGCCCTGGCCCCACTGGCCCTAGAGACGCCCAGCTCACCCCAGGGAGGTGAGGGAACAATGAGGGTCTGTGAGCAGGGTGGGAGCAGCAGGGCCAGGGGCCCTGGATGACAGGTCACTGCCCACAGGCCTGGGGGGTCAGGCCAGGCCTTGTCATCTCCAATGGGGCACTGAGGGGACCCCAACACCTGGCTGGTAAACAAAAATATTGAATGTTTCATCATGGCAGTGTGGCACACTGAAGCCCACCTGAATCCTCACTTGGTCAGGGCCATCAGAACCTCCATGGGTGCAGGCACAGAGCCCCCAGGCTCATCTGACTGCACTGGACGGCAATACCACTCTCCCCTCTACTTGCCCACACACCAACCAGCCTGACACCTCCCTGCTGGTGCAGCAACACCAGCACCCAGGGTGCCCATGGCAGAGCCGTGTGCCTGCATGGCTGGCATGTTCTGCGTGTCACAGAACCAGGTGCCGGAAATGGGACTCCAGCTGCAAGGACTGGGAGGTGGGGTCTCAGGGTGATGGGGCTGTAGGCTCTCCCCCATGTGCAGTGGTCACTCCCCTTGGTACCCAGGAGCAGGTGCCCCTCCAACCACCTCTCCCGCCTCTGGTGGCCTCAGCCCGGCCCAGATTGGCCCTGGTGGCCAGAGGGCACCCATGCTCTCACTTGCATTCCCACCCATTAATGGCTGTGAACAGCTCTCCACGGGATCACTGCCCCTCCAGGGCCCTCATCGTGAAGCACCTGCCAGCCCCACCCACCCTAATGAAGTACCCTGGATGTGCCCTCTGACGTGGGCACTGCAGACACCTCCCACTACTGATGTCTGTAAGCCCCAGTGGTGTCTACTTGTGAAAACGTTCTGAGCTTCAGTGGGCACCAACGTGGTCTGTACGGGTCTGCCCACCCTGCTGTTCTTAAGTTGTTACTGGGTGCTCAGGTGCAGGAGGGCACTCTCCTGCTACTGACTGGCCCTCACAGCTCGCCTGCCACCAACTCCCAGGGTGCTATTCAGCCCCCTTCCTGTGGGCACTAACTGCAGGGCTTCCTGGCACTCCACTGCAGCTTGGATGGGTTTCTTGGTATGGGCTCTTCAAGGGGCCCAGCCTGCGGGGGCCACCTGCCTGGGGAGGACAGCGGCTCTCCAGGCCCCTAGCTGGCCGCCCGTGCTCTCCACCTGCCATGGCTCTGCCTCCTCACCTCGCAGGTCTAACTTGCATCAGCCCCTTTCTTGTTGTGCCCTTTTCTCCTGTCAACTCTTGGTGCTCACTAAGGAGTCCCTTGACTCTCCAGTCTGAAGCCAGCACAAGCTGCCTGCAAGCCACTGCTACCCTGAGAGCCACCAGGAGTGCTCAGTGTCTCCACCTCTCTGGTGCTGTGACCAGGAGATGGCCTCCCCCAGCTGCTATGTCCTGCTGTACAAGGTCTCCCGAGTCCCTCCTCCTCTGCTGTCCTTCGGTCCTGGATCCACACCTTCGCGATTCAGGCCTGGTGAAACCCCCGTTCCTGTCTCCTCTCACACAGTCTTGGTCTGTTTCCTGTTGCTCTCACTGCAACAGAATGACTGGCAAAGAATGAAGTTTATTCTGTTTCCTCACCGTCCCAGAAGCTGGGGAGCTTAAGGGTGGTGGGGACACTGGGAAGGCCCCAAGTAGTAAAGGACCTGCAGTCCCGAGGCAGCACTCTCCAGCTTTGCCTGGAGAGAGCCGCTCTGCCCTCACGAGACCATTCCAACGGCTAGGCCCTGCCCTTACGGCCTCTTTCAACCCACCCCCTCAACCCCTCAGGAGGGGGCCAAGTTCTGGGGGTGCCGGGGAAGATGTCGGACCACAGCAGTGCTGACTGCGGTTCTTAGGTCCTGTTTGCCGACTCATGCATCTGAATCACCCAGGTCTGCTTCCCTCCTGGTCAAGAGTTTCTCGGTCTATGGAAGGACTTCTGCGAGCAGGCCATGGTAGCTGAAGAACTACAGCACTCCAGAGAGCAGGAAGCACGAGGCACTGCTGCAAGATGCAGAGCTGTCCAGAGTCAGGGGCAGGGAGCACGGCAGGCCCCTGCCAGCAAGAGTGCCCGTGGTGCGAGCCCATCAGCCAGACCCACATACCACATCTCCAAGTGCCCATGGAGCCTGTGCTTTCTATCTAAATGCAGAGTGACGCCTGCCACCTGGCCCCCTGTGTCAAGAGCATGGTGGCCTGTGAGTGTTGCCTGAAAGCAACCTGCACCTTCCACCACCTGTCCCTTGGCTCAGCACCCTGCAGAGCACTGTGCACAGAGCAGGTGCTCAACACAGGTGACCAATGCCAACTCACCTGGCCACACGGCCAGCTGCAAATGGTCACGTTTTAACAGAAATGCACAGAGCCAGAACCTAGGCAGCTGGCACAAAGCAGAAGCCACCGGGCCCCAGAGCTCAGGAGCAGGACATGCTGTGGTGCCACGACACCCCTCATAGCACCACACCTGCCAGTCTTCTCTGGGCAGACCACTGGGTGGGTGCTTAACCAACAGCTCTGGGTCCCGCCCGCCTCCCGAGCAGCAGCGCAGCCTGACACCAACGTACTTTGCAAATTTCACGGTGGTGGCGTTCCGAGGCACGAAGCCGGTGTGGAACTGAATCTGGAACATCTTCATGGAGGCCATCTACAAGAAGGTGAAAGCAGCTGAGGGTGCAGTCCGGCCTTGGGGCAGACCACCTGTCCTCGCAGCCAGTGATGGGCGTGGGGAAAGAGGCTGTGTGTGGCCAGGCCCGGATGGGCCCCAGGGCCATGCCGCGTGAAGCACGCAGCCCAGCACCCAGGGAAACCCAACCTGGGAGCCTGGCTCCCCTTGCCTGGTGCAGCGTGGAGGGCATTGGGGACTGCCAGGCGGCCGGGGGCCAGCACACAGCTCCCCTCCCCGTGGCACTCACCTTGGCCTGCAGCCGGCCCCCCAGTGTGGACCTGGCATGGTAAATGATGAGAAGCACGTCCCCTTGCACCGTTGTGCCCAGGGGGATGATCGCCTTGCCGTCCTCGCTCCTGAACTCCCTGAGGGGACAGAACTGGCTCACCAGCAAACACAGCAGAGACCCTAAGGCCCCCCAGGACCCAGCGCTCCGAACCACGCTGCCTCCCTGGCACCTGCAGCCCCACTGCACTCTTACCGCATCCTGTCATACTCCTGGGATGTGGTGGCCACGCGCTCGTCCCCCACGTAGACCTCGCAGAAGGGTCTGCAGCCGCTTCTCTGCTTGCTGAACAGGGGCACGGGCGTCATGACGACAGCCTTCACCAGCATCGGCTTGCTGTGCGGCGTGATGGGCTCCTCTGCCACCATGTCACACACGTACTCGATGTACCTGGGGGGACAAGTCACCGCCAGACCTTTGTTCTTTTCCATTTAATGCCATCAATTTCCCTTGAAGCTTCAGCTGCTCCTCAGATTAAGAGCTGTAATTGTCATTCAGTTCAAAATATTTCTAAATCGTCCTCAGGACCCCCGAGTCTCGGGTTACTTGGACGTTGTCTGACCCAGCAGTGCTGAAGACTGTGCTGGACACCCTCCTGCTCCCGACCCCTAGGTTCTGCCCCACAGTGTCCTGAGAACACACTTTACGTGACTTCGATCTTTCTGACTTGCCAAGCTAACGTGCGTGACTGCTGAACATGCCCTGTGCCCTTGGGGAAGGTCTCTGCTGCTGGTGACACATTCTCGGCCTGCCACCTGGGCCAGAGGTGAGTGCTGGGTCCTGCCATGCCAACTCCTGTGTCCTCTGTCCAGTGCTGACACAGCTCCTCCACCTTTTCCCAGGGAGTGCTTCTGCGGGAGCCTCCACGCTGCCCCTCCACGGAAGCCCCAGGCCAGCGACTGGGTCCATCACGTGCACTACACAGGCTCTCCTTGGGGTGTAGCAACACGAGGACTGCGGCTGCCAGCTGATGGCTGGAAGCAGGATAGGGCCTTTCAGCCAGAGCAAGCAGATGCTGCCCATGGTGCAAGGGCCCAGGAGCCCTCTGGGTAGGAGCACAGCCCTCCTGGTGAGAATGCAGCTCACTATCTGGATGCAGCCTGCGTGGCCTGCGAGGGACCTGCCCTGGTGCTCGGGCTCCTGACCCAAGGGCCGTAAGGGACAAGCACACTGCTCGCATGGAGCTGGCCCTGCTCCTGCCAGCCCAGGTGTCAGTCCCCGTGGCCCTCCCAGCCATTCTCGGCTGGCCCGGAGCTGAGTGCTGCTGTGCCGGCAGCAGTCCCCGCTCGCTCCATCAGCTCCCTGCTCATTTTCCTTCTGTTCTTCAGCCTTCTCCTGGGTCAGTCAGCTGTGCTGCGGTCAGAAGCCAGGGCCTCATGTGTGAGGCAGGCACTGCAGGGAGCCATGCCCAGCCCTAACAGCTCATCTTCATGCTTCTGTTCCTTTTCTTTGGTGGACCTGCCACAGCCCCCACACGCAGCACCCACGTGTCAGTCTGCAGCAGTCTGAGCTGAGGCGGGTCTTCCTGTCTGGGTTCTGGTCCTGCAGTGTCATGAGGCTGGGAGTCTGTCGTCAGCTCAGAGACTCCTGGGCTTCTCTTTGGTGTATCTCTCCTCCGCTCTCCCCCTTACAGTGGGATGCACTGTGTGTCCGGCTGCCTGCAAAAGGCCAGCAGCTCCTAGTCTCTTGGCTTCTGCTATCCGCTGGGCAATGTGACCTGTCAGCAAGCCCCCAGCTCACTCCTCAGCAGAGTGGAATCTGCACGCAGCCCCTTGGGTTCTGTGCCCTGGAGCTCCCACCTCACATCCTGCCTTCCTAGGGCTCGGCAACCAGCGGGCTATTGCCAGCTCCCCAGTGACAGTGTGGTGCTTGGCCCCATTCATCCCTTCCAGAAGGAAAGCTCAGGCAGGGTCTGTGCCAGGCACATGGCAGAAGGACCTCCACGGGGGCAAGGGCCCTCCTGGGCTATGGCCCCAGAGGCTCTGCCCTCGCCTCTGCCTCATCAGGCAGCACACTGGGCCTGCATCGACCTGGTGCTCAGCCCGTCAGCCCGACGGCAGGGCTCTTACTGCCCTAGCAGTGCTGACACACCTCGCATCTGGCCAGCTGGGGCATGAAGGTGGGGCCCACTGTCAGGAGCAGCACCCTGAACATCGCTGTGGTGCTGCTGGGGTGCCCAGAGTCCCTCCCTGTCCTAACTCGTGCATAGCAGGTCCCAACACACAGGACCCAGGAGAGCAAGTGGCCTGTGCCCCGGGAGCCGAAAAGCTCTGCATGGAGCTCTGGTCCTAGGCAGAAAGCAGATGAGGCAGGCCCTGCTTCTGGGGCCCTGTGAGTGTTGGGGATGTCATGGCCCCTCAATGGCCTGGGCCCTGCCTCTTCCCAGTGTCCATGCTGGCTGTGCTCCTGTGCTCTGCCCACTCTTGGGGGTTTCTGCTATCCACAGAGAGGAGGAGGTTCCAGGTGCCCCAGGTCCTCATCAAGACGAACCACAGGGTGACTCCTCAGACCTGGCCATCCAGAGGTTCCCTATCACTGCAGGAGAACGGGCAAGAGCAGACATCAGTAGACATGATTGGTGAAGGCAGAAGTCCCAGAGAGGATGGGAAAGTGCAAGGCAGCTTCAGCCTCCAGCCACAAGAAAAGGGCCCGGGCGGTGCCCATGCAGAACAGGACATGGCCGGAGTGTTCTGAGGGCGCAGCAGTGTCCGACGCTTCACTCATGGCGGAGCATGGCACTGCACACCTGCAGCACCACGGGCCACATGTTCCACTTCACCTCCAGAGCAGAGCCCACAGGCTCCCGGGGGGGGGGGGGGCAGCACCGCGCAGCAGGAGTGTGGTCCCCCAGGCTCCCACACCTGCTGCAGGACCCAGTTCCAGGAGTTGGACAGGGAGTTGCCCATCACAGGTTGGGCCCTCACAGTCCTCAAGTCCCAGTTCAGACCAAGCCACACCCACTGTGGTGCTGACCACCTGGGAGCAGCTGCTTGGATGGGCTCTAAGCCCAATAGCCCACCTGTGGTGACACTGGGTCCAAGGCAGTGGGGCACCGCCGCCTCAGCACGGAGCAGTGGTCACCACCTTGGCAAAGAACACACAGTACCTTTTGTGAGATGGCCAAATGCCTGGCGGACAGCGCTTCATGCTGAACATGTACACGGCGGCCTCTGCAGTGCTGAAGAGACGGCAGAAGCACAGGAAGGCGCACACGGCCACAGCGGACGCAGCTTTCCCATCCTAAGACGAGGACACAGGCCCTTCACCTGACTGTTCAATGGTGCGGAGGGCTCTGCTGGCTCCTATAGACTCCCCCACTACAGAGTGCCAGGGATGGCACAGACATACGCACCCTCTGACCTTGCGTATGTTCAGGAACATAGAGCCCGGCAGAGAACAAGCACAACTGGCCAGCTCCTGCGGCCACCATCCCACACAACCTCAAGCTTGACCCACGGCCCCACAGACTCAACCCCTTTCCCTGAATCTGCCAGCACTGTCCCTGGCGTGAGCCCTGAGTGCTTCCTGTAGTGTCATGCCCTGGGGAAAGCTCACAGATGCTCTCTCACTCTGCAGACCCAGACACCCAAGCAGAGGAGGTGGCGGGCATGGCCATGACCAGGCAGAGAGAGACCTGATGCAGGATGCACAGGTCACGGTGCCCAGGGATGCCCTCACCAAGCGCTCTTCCACAGGCAGGAGTCACCCCACTGGGCAGTCCGTGTGCCCTGGGGCAGGAACCCCTCTGCTTGCTGCCTGCCCCACCCAGGGAACAGTGCCTGCTTCATTTCCAGCAGGCCAGTTCTGGTGGAAAGCAGGAGCACAGCCGAGCCGGCCCCTCCGACTCACCATACAGTGCACAACACAGACGTTCCTGTGGTCCTGCCGCAGCCAGGAGTGCATGTTCCTGCAGGTGGTGTACAGGCTGTGTAGGTGTGGGGCCCGCCTGGCTGCCCAGCCGCACTCGGAGACCTGTAGGAGGGGCCGGCTCGGCTCAGCTCATGCGCTGATGCTGTGTACTGGCCCACGCCTCACTCGTGCCCACCATGTGCTGCACTGTTCTTCTCTGAAGTGTGCTGAGAAGGTGCCCAAGGCCCTCCTCAGTTGATGTTCATGTGCAGTGGACCTGTGACCCTGGACTGTGTGCTATAGGACACAACTCCTGGGACACCTTTTCCTGTGCTTTGGGTCAGCATGAACATGTGACACCTGTTTAGCACATGTTCAACACAGGAGCTCATGGCCACACTGCACTGGAGGTCAGGAGCAGCAAGGTAGGGACTCCTGGTCTCATGACACAGTGACCCCCAGCCCCATGGCTCTTTAAGACCCTGGGCTCCTGCCACAGCCCACCTGTCCCAAGCCCTGGTCACCTGCAGGCTACATGGGTGAGACAGGTCAGTGCAGGAGGCAGCCAGGTGGCTCATCACCACATGAACCTGTGTTAAGTGGGGAACAGCCACCAGGGTCACGCCAGGATGAGCAGGGGACACTGACCCGGTTGTGGAACTTGGAGGCCCGGTAGGTTCGTGGGGACAAGTTGTAGACAGCGTAGTGCCCTGGGTGCTTGGCATCCAGGAACAGCCGCACGTCCTCAATGTTATTCTTGATGGCTGACTCCACGCCTTCAGCTGGGAAGGACATCACTGAAGAGAGCAGCCTGTCAGCCTCCAGCTAGGCAGCCTCCTGCAGCCTTCCCAGTTGCCCTCTGGCCTCCTGGCCTTTGGGGATGCCTGACCTGGGCTGCTAACCAAGGTGCAAAGACCACCCCTATGGAACACCCCACAGAACAGCCACGGGGGCTCCTGGAGGCCTTCCCTCACAGGGGTGCCAGCAGGGTGCCCAGGCATCAGGAGACACTTCTGGTTATTTTGTGCCTGGAGAGCCACATTCCAAATGTGCAGCCTGGCATCGGAGCTGCAGGCAGAGCCTGGAGGTGTGTGGACACAGGGCCCTGCCTGCAGTGCCTCTGGGAGCCTCCTGGGGGCTCACGTCGGGGAGGGCCAGAGGCTACCCTGGCCAACATACCAGCAATTCTAGATGTGATGTAGGATATGTCCAGGTCACCCTTGGCATAGCTGGAATTGGAAGAAGAGCATGAGGTTACTGCAGGAAGCACGTGGCAGTCACCCCAAGGCACTCTTGCTGTAGGCGCACCCCACCAGCAGGTGTGTGCGCGGACACAGGTGCGTGTGCGCGCAGGGTTCTGTGTGTGTGGAGCTAATACCTAACCAGAGGTGAACAGGAAGCGGGTGAGGCAGGCCCAGCAGAGCCTTTAGCCACCTTACCACTTTCCTGAGTGTTGGGGGCTGATCTTGAACAAGATGTGAACACAGTTAAGACTGCTGCAAAGGCCAGCAGCCTGAGGGCAGGACACACCTGGAGCCACACAGGCCACAGAGAGCCAGCAGACACTGAGGGAAGGCAGGAGGGGAGCTGCAAGCTCCTGAGACCCACCCTGCGGTGGTCCTGGCCACCTCCTAGAGACCAACTGTCCTCTGAACAGTTCCATAGCACCAACAGAATGCTGACAGAACTCCTCAGTAACACAGAGAAGGTGACAATCCTATTCTAAACTCCAACTCAATAAACAGTCGTGCAAGCACAGCCAACACACTCTGGGAGGTGGGACCAGGAGCAGGCCAGCCAGCATGCAGAGCAACTGGGCCACAGCACCCACCACAACTGGGCAGGGAAGCAAGCACACCACAGACCAGGGCGGGCACCCAGGTGTTGTCAGCAGAGGGGTGCTCACCAGCCGGAGCCAGCAAGAAGTCAACAGAGCAAGGCCCAGATAGGTGGAGGCCCAAACACAAGACGTATTCACAGTAATCTTAACATCGTGCATGGGGTGGGGGACGCTGGGGGTTGGACCCATGGTTCTCCACCACTGAGCTACATGCCAGCCCCTGCTTTTAAATACTTTTAGTTGAAGATAGACACAATACCTTTATTTTGTTCATTTTTATGTGGTGCTAAGGATCAAACCCAGTGCCTCACACAGGCTAGGCAAGCACTTTACCACTGAGCCCCAGGCCCCAGACCTGTTTTTTATAAAAAATTCTTTTAGTTTATTTATTCTAATTAGTTATATACGACAGCAGAATGCAATTCAATTCATATTAGACAAATAGAGCACAATTTTTCATGTCTCTGGTTGAACACCATTCATGTCTTCATACATGTACCTAGGGTAAGAATGTCTGTCTCATTCCACCGTCTTTCCTATCCTCCTGCCCCCTCCCGTGCCCTCCCTCCCCTTTGTCCTATCTAAAGTTCGTCTATTCCTTCCATGATTCCCCCACCATCCCCATTATGAATCAGCATCTTTATATCAGAGAAGACATTTGGCATTTGGTTTTGGGGGATTGGTTTACTTCACTTAACACTGTATTTTCCAACTCCACCCATTTAACTACAAATGCAATGATTTTATTCTCTTTTAATGCTGAGTAATATTCCATTGTTTATATATACCTCATTTTCTTTATCCATCATCCACTGAAGGGTATCTAGGTTGGACCCACAATTTAGTTATTGTGAATTATGCTGCTATAAACATTGATGTGGCTGTGTCCCTGTAGTATGCTGTTTTTTAAATCTTTTGGGTATAAACAGAGGAGTGGGATAGCTGGATCAAATGGTAGTTCCATTCCAAGTTTTCCAAGGAAACTCCATACTGCTTTCCAGATTGGCTGCACCAATATGCAGTCCCACCAGCACTGTATGAGTGTGCCTTTCCCCCCCACATCCTCGCCAACACTTATTGTTGTTTGTATTCTTGATAACTGACATTCTGACTGGAGTGAGATGGAATCTTAGAGTAGTTTTGATTTGCATTTCTCTAATTACTAGAGATGTTGAACATTTTTCATATATTTGCTGATTGATTGTAATCTTCTGAGAAGTGTCTGTTTAGTTCCTTGGCCCATTTATTGACTGGATTATTTGGGGGTTTTTGGTGTTAAGTTTTTTGAGTTCTTTATATATCCTGGAGATTGGTGCTCCATCTGATGTGTGTAGGGTAAAAACTGCTCCCATTCTGTAGGCTCTCTGTTCACTCACTTTTTCTTTTGCTGAGAAGCTTTTTAGTTAGAATCCATCCCAGTTATTGATTCTTGATTTTAATTCTTCTACTATAGGGAGTCTTATTAAGGAAGTCAGGGCCTAATCCTACATGATGGAGATTTGGGCCTACTTTTTCTTTTATTAGGTACAGGATCTCTGGTTTAATTCCTAGGTCCTTGATTCACTTTGAATTGAGTCTTGTGCCATGGTGAGAGATGGAGGTTTAGTTTCATTTTGTTGCATATGGATTTCCAGTTTTTCCAGCACCATTTGTTGAAGAGCCTATCTTTTCTCCAATATATGCTTTTGGTGCCTTTTTCTAACATGATATAACTTTATTTATGTGGGTTTGTCTCTGTCAGACCTTTTTAATTTTTATTTTTGAGACAGAGTCTTGCTAAGTTGCTGAGGCTGGCCTCAAACTTGACATCCTTTTGCCTCTACTTCCCAAGCTGCTGGGATTAGAGTCATCACTGTGCCTGGCTTAATCTATTTATTTTTCCCCATAGCTTTATTGAGGTAAAATTGAAGTACAATAAAATGCACATATTTGAAGTATGAACAGAAATATATGAAATAAAGAAGAAATAATACAGCTAAAATCTGAAAAAAACCAAACAAGTCTAATTAAAAAAAGAACAGAGAGATTAATACCAATGGAAAAGGAGCTATCAAAATAACCCTATAGATGCTAAAAACATATTAAGGTAATATTACAATTATATGCCAACATAGTGACAGCTTATATAACATGGTCATATTAGAAAAGGATCCATTTGCTGCTGAGAAGTGTATTCAGTCACTGACGGATGCAATATTCTATGGATGTCTGTTAAGTCTAAGCTATCTATTATATTTCTTTACTTCTATAGTTCTTTATTTTTAATTTTCAATGGAACTTTATTTTACTTATTTATATGCAGTGCTGAAGATTGAACCCAGAGCCTTACACATGCCAGGCAAGTACTGAGCTACAACCCCAGCCCCTCTACAGCTTCTTTTTTTAGTTTTTGTTTGGAGGATCTATCCAGTGATGACAGAGGCTTGTTAAAGTTCCCCAGTATTATTGTGCTGTGGTCTATTTGATTCTGGATATCGAGAAGGGTTGATGTACATAGATGCTCCATTGTTTGGGCTATAAATATTTATGATTGTTAAGCCTTGTTAAGCAGTATGAAATGGCTTGGCTAAATCTTAACATTTTAAAAGTTTGTTTAGACCTACTTGCAACCAGCGAACTCAGGGTGAGGGGACCTCCCTAAAGAAGACAAAAAGCAGAAGACTACAGCAAAGCACAGGCAAGTCTCATGCTCTGGCGCTGCTGCAGGATGAGGCATTTAACACAAGCCACAGTCTGGGACAAAGTATTTTCTGTGGGGCTGGGGCTGTGGCTCAGTGGTAGAGCGCTTGCCTAGCATGTGCGGAGCACCATATTTGATTCTCAGCACCACATACAAATAAATAAAGGTCCGTTCACAACTAAATACACACACATAATGTATAACTGGATTTAAAAAAGTATTTGCCATGTGTTTCTACACACACACACACACACACACACACACACAGTGATTCAGAGAACATTTAGTATCAGCATGAAAACAGGAACAAAAACCCAGCTGTATGTGCTGGCAAATGCCTGTGATCTTTGCTACTTAGGAGGCTGAGGCAGAAGGGTCGCAAGTTCCAGGCCAGCCTGGGCAACTTAGAAAGGCCCTGCCTCAAAAAAATGGAAAGGGCTGGGGATGTGGCTCTGGGGTAAGGTGCTGTCCTAACATGTGTGAGGCCCTGAGTTCAAGTCCCAGCACCACTAAACAGATGAATGAGTGAACAAACCTCCACAGCCAACAGCAAAGGCAGACCCACACACCTGAGGGGGAGCACCACCCACCCACAGGGCCTGGCTGCCCCTCCAGGATGACACACACGCCTGGCTGCCTGGCACAGTGGGCAGAGCAGAGGCAGCAAGACGCCTGGCCCAGCACAACGTAGGCATCGGGTGCACCCACACCTCAACCCCAACCTCCCCTGCCGGGTGAACCTGGGGGCTGGCCGTGTGAGCATCAGACACGTGTGCAAGGCTGTCAGCCTGCACTCCAGACTGAGAAGAGGCGAGGCTCCAGCTGCTGGGACAGGGCAGCCAAGGACACTGCGAGCAGCTCAGGGCTCAGGGCCACCGCCATCCATCCCCACACCTGGGCCCCTTCAGTAGGAAGAACCAAAAAATGAAGAAGCAAGCTGGGGATGCCTGGCACGCACAGGGGCCTAGGGTCCACCCCAGCACCACACACACACAGAGGGGCTTGCTGCTACTTCTAAAGTTCATCTCACACACGGTGTCTGCAGGACAGTGTCCAACTCAAGCATGCACCCCAGGCAGACATGCACACATGCAAGCACATACACATGTGTACATGTGGACACCTGTCCCTGCCTGGGCTGAGAACACCTGTGCACACCAAGGCATCATGGCACACAGAACAAACAAATAAAAGGAGGCTAGAAAGCCCCACGCCTACAGAGTGTGGAGGACGGGGCTGGTCCTGATGCCCACACACAGCATGGTTCCTCAGTGCTCCCTCAACAGCACCCGAGCGGCCAGCAGAAGCAGTATGGGGACCAGGGCCAGCAGGGCTGAGCCCCGGACATGGGGCTGTACTCTGGGGCGTCCCTAGGCTGCAGTGGTGCTCTATGACCATGTGCTCATGCCATGTGGCCAGGAGACCTCATCGATGAGAGGATATTATGCCTTACAGTCACTTCACCTGTCATACACCCAGAAAAACAATGTGACAATGTGTTGGGGACTAGGGCGAGGGGCCCAGTCTGGGCACAGCCCAAGCCCAGGGCCAGTCCCAGCAGGAGTCTAGGCATGGGCTTCCGCAGCTCCATGGTGCTGGGCTCACTCTGAGTCTGCCTGTGGCTCTGCCCTTGGCACTGGGGACAGATGGGGCATAGACCACACTTACTTAGCAACAGACTGGATGACCTTGGAGGAGGTGTCCTTGAGGTTAGTGAAGAGTCGCTCGGTCCCACCCCGTAGGATGTCCAGGAGCCCACCGTGAGGCTGGTCGTACTCAGCCAGTGCCAGGCCTGCAGGATAGGCAGGGCGTGGTGTGTGAGGGTGCCTGCAGCACGGAGGTGTGTGGGCCCTGGGAGGCGCTGCTGGCCCAGCCCACACCCAGGAGTGCGCCTGCCTGGGCCCTAGCAGTCTGACAGCTATTCCCCCGGTCCAGGGGCAGGGCTTGCAGCTGGAGCTGTACCCTCTGTGGCACTGTGGGCAGAGGCCATGCCACCCCGGCTGTGAAGTCAAAAAGTGGAGGCTGACCAAAGTGGACCCTGAGAGCACAGGTCCTGCAGAGAGAACTCACAGGCTTCAGTGTGCAGGAGTGGATGCGACCAGGCTCCAGGTCCACATGGCTACCACACTGCACCTGCTGGGCCCCGTGGGGTGGATCCCGAGGGCCCAAACACAGGGAAGCCAGCTGGTGGGGCCAAGCCCTCTCCTCAGGAGACCAAGAGGACTGGGCGGGGGGCTTGGCCCATGGCCAGCATGTGCCCATGTCCCTGCCCCAGCACCCTCCCCTCTCCCCCAGGCCCAGGCCCCCACAGATACGCTCACAAAAGCCCACTCTGCACCAGGAAGAAGGCCATGCTCTAGCACATGGCAACTCAAGCCACGGGCACAGGTGGCCCCCAGCCCTGCAATCTCTCCCGCAGCCCAGCTCTACTCCCCACTCTGCCCCTGTCCTCAGCTCCTGGGAGGGACCCTGGAACATCCCTATTTCAAGGAAGTCAGTTTCCCTGTAGCCTCGGGCGGTGTAAGACAGCCCAGACACTGATGGTGTAGGTGGCTTTGGGCCACAGAGTGTCAGACTGACTTCTGGGAAAGCTGGAGACTGAAGTCAGCTGCACCTGGGAGCCTGGCCCCAGGATGACCCTGGCCATGAGCTGGATCCAGGTGCTGACCACCCCTGGGACAGGACCCCGGAGACCTATGCATGGCCTCTCCTGGACCTTGCCCCACTCCCAGGAGCCCACACCACACCTTGCGTGCATGAGCTCAGCTGAGCTATGAGGCTCGGGGAGTGCAGGGACCAAGCCTTGTAGTCTGTCTCTCACCACCAGGCTAAAAGTCCCACAGGAGAGGGAGTTGGGGCTCCATCTCAATATGTGCCAGGTGTCCAGTGCACAACAGGGGGTGGACAGTGGGCACAAGTACTCACCTCCACTGTAGCCACAGCTCACAGGGCCTCCGGCGGGGGGTGGCACTCGGGATGGCCCTGGGTTCCCACAGCCTCCATTCTGCTCCAGCAGCTATAGGAATCAACAGCATGGCGTTGGCGCCCTGGGGAGCCAGACTGTTATGCACCTGCCTCAGCTTAAACACGAGGCCCTGCACTAAGCTGCTCTTCTGCCTGCTAAGGGTCTAGGTGGAGGGCAGGCCACTGTGGCCCCAAAACACTCAGCATGGGGAGGAAGCAGCTGTGGGCCTCAACCCACACCTGGCTGAGCGCCCTCCCCCGCCTCTCCAGCTTCTTCCCTATCCACCCAACCACGGGAGACAGATGCATGGTGCATGCAGACAAGAGGCACAGGCATCT
Organism: Urocitellus parryii; assembly: GCF_045843805.1. Classification (NCBI taxonomy): domain Eukaryota; kingdom Metazoa; phylum Chordata; class Mammalia; order Rodentia; family Sciuridae; genus Urocitellus; species Urocitellus parryii. Next base: position 144,232,514 of record NC_135540.1, on the reverse strand, counting down.
GGGTGCCCGGGCTAGGGCTGCTCCCTCCACCACAGCGCAGCCCCGCTTGGGGAGTGGCCCCAAGGAGCAGTGTGACAGCCTTATAAGCCCAAAGGTCAGAGTGTGCTTGGAGTCCCCATGGACCAGTGTACCTCCTCAGTGTACACCCCATGGAGAGTGAGGCCCATGGCCCCTACATGCCACCTGGCCCCTATACCTCCACGGCCTGCAGCATACTCTGCTGGGACCCGGAGTTGCCCTGGCCACAGAGCAGTCACCGAGAGGTGTGAACACGCCTGCCAGATCTTCTCTTCAAAACAGACCAGCCATCCTACCTCCACAAAAATTTCTCATTGAGGCCCTCAGTGCCACCAATCAGCCACCCCAGACCTTCAGGATTTCCTTCCTGGCACCCCTCCACTAGCCCTGCCCTATTTCCTGCTGCTCCCCAACATATGAATCATAAACCTTAGCCTCCTATGCCCAACTCCCTCCTGGGGTCCTGGGTGAGCGTGCAGGCCAGCAGAACTCCCATGCCCTGTACCACCCCCAGCAGCACAGACAGCACCGTCCCACCATACGCATTGCTTTGACAACCCCTGGAAAACCCTGCTTCCAGCTGTGAGAGACCCAAGGAGCTGACAGACAACCAGAAAGCAAAGAGGACAGGGCCTCGCCTTCACAGGAGGCAGAGCCAGAGTGGAGGGGTGAAGTCTGGCCTGAGCCCTGAGCTGCACAGATGGGTCCCACTCCCAGAGGTATGGGCAGACCTCATGGCTACCTCAGGAAGAGTCCTGCAGCTAAGCGCCAGGGCCCTCCTGACCTGCCCACTTTCCTGGGTATGTAGCCACAGGGAGCCTCAGCCCAACAGCTGGCTGGGGCCTGGACAGTCCCAAAGCCATGTGAGCCAGCTGTGGGTGGAGACTGGACATGACCATAAAACCACAGAAGGACACTTGACCCCAGAAACCGTGACATGCAGAAAACAACACACATCAGCAGAATCTGGACAAGAACCACCAGACAGTTTTGATGGAGTGACCCTTGGGCCTAAAGTGTGCGCAGAGCATCAGGGCTCCTGTCAGGACCAATGCAGTGCCTGGGTCTTAAACCTGGCTGCGGGGCAGGACTCTAGCCTGCACAATAGCTGCTAGCCCACGAGGACCTGGAACTGCACACAGAGCAGTGGCAGGACACCTTACCTCCGTGATGGGTGCCTTGGGGTTCAGATTCCTGGCTGCGGCCATCTCCTGCAGCTGGCGGACCACCTCTGTGATGGACAGCCGCTCCTCAGGGTTGACCCTCAGCATGGCACCTGAGGTAAAGCACAGCAGCTCACTGGACCCCATGAGCAAGGGAGAGCAGCAAAGCAAAACACAACCATAAAACTGAACCAAGTTATCAGAAAGGTGCTAGAGCGTCGCAAGATCAGTGGGGCAGAGGCTGGGGTTCCATGGAAAAGCACCAGTGCCGGAGCTGTGGGCAGCGGGTGAGGGGCACCCAGGCCCCTGCACCCACCAGCCTGAGGGGAACTTACGAATGAGGTTGTGGAAGATGGTGTACCGAGAGTCGTCCCCGGGGATCGAGTACTTCCCGTTGACTATGCGAAGCTTTGCACCATCCTCAAAAGGGTGCTGCCGGAAACACAGCAGGTACAGGATGCAGCCCAGGGCCTGCAGGGAGAGCAAAGCTGAGGCGGGCCAGGCCAGGGGACCAGGGCATGGGTTGAGTAGGGCAGAAGAGCAGCCCTTTCCTCAGGGACCCCTTTCATGCTCTTGGTCCCACCCCACAGGAAGCCTAACCCCTTCCACCCTACCCGACACAAGAAATGTCCAGGCTGCAGGATTGAAGCACCAAACTCTCATTTTCAGATCAAAAGGTCCCTCAAAACCATACAGCTAGGGCTGGGGCTGGGGCTCAGAGGTACAGTACTAGCCTAGCATGCGTGAGGCACTGGGTTCCATCCTCAGCACCACATGGAAAAAAAAAAAAAAGGTATTGTGTCCACCTACAACTAAAAAATGAATGTTAAAATAGTAATAATTAAAAAAAAAACTACACAGCTAAAGCACAGGGACATGAATTGGGCCACTGGGCACCAGGGAGGACCTTGCCGCACAGCTGCCAAGGTCGTAGCCACAGCAGTGGCTGGGTAGCTGGCTGCTTGCTGCTCAGGGGAGAGACCCAGCCTCCAAGTCACACAGGCCTCCTGTCCACCATGTAAGTGCAGCATGGCCACCCTCAGTCCAGGTGACAAGGCCCTGGAGAGGAACAGGGAGCCCTGGGCTCACCTGACCCGGAGCTTAGGCCAGGCAGACTCCCCACTGCCTGGTGTCTGTGCTGCCTTGGAGCCCACTGACCCCCAGCTGGCTCTGCTCAACTGGGTTCCCCCAGAAGGTGTCACCAGTGCTCTTCAGCAGACCAAGACAAAAGGAAAGGAGGAGGCCCAGGGGACAAGGGTTGCTGGGTCTGCAGGCCTGCTCAAGCCAGGTGCCATTAGGCAATCAGCCTCACCCAGATGTCCTGCTTCTCTCCGATGGGGAAGTTGGAGTACAGGTCTACGATTTCTGGGGTTCTGTACATGGGTGTAGTGTTCCTCGTGATCTGAAGAAAAACACAAGTGTTTCAGAGCAAAGTTACGTGTAAGCCTTACTTTTTGTTTCACATCAAAACCCTGCAACATAGACTGGGGCTGTCGCTCAGTGGCAGAGCTTTTGCCTACCATGCATGAGGCACTGGGTTTGATCCTTAGCACCACATAAGAGTAAACCAATAAAACAAAGCATTCTGTCCATCTGGTCTATACAACAACAAACCCTGCAACTTTTTAAACTCTACCACAGGCTAGGTGGTGCCCTGTCCTGTCATGGAGTCCCAGAGGCCTTGGTCACCCACTTTTAACAGGACCCTGCTGTCTACGCAGGAGAGGCACATCTCAGTCGGCTGAGCCCACTCCAGGCACTACATGCAGACCGGCCACAGGAGGGCCACGTGAGCTGGGGTGCTGTGTGACGGAAGCTTCCACACAGACACTACTGTGGACACAAAAACCTCTGAAACAAGAGAAGTGACCACATGTATTGGCTGGCCAGGTCTAAAAACTGAGCCCCATGTACTTAAGAGGGCCACACCCCCACAGCACAGAAAATGTGAGTCTCAGTGCAAGGGCTCAAGCATACAGCCACCCCCAAGTCACAGATGCCACAAGGACAGCCAATGCCCAGGAGCCACACGGCGAGTCTCAGTGCAAGGGCTCAAGCATACAGCCACCCCCAAGTCACAGATGCCACAAGGACAGCCAATGCCCAGGAGCCACACGGCAGCAGCCACTTCTTCAACAGATGGGATACAGGATGCACTGTCCTCTGAAAGACCTGTGGTCCACAGGCAACAACCTGAGGCTGGCAAGTGGGCAGCCACAGGACAGCGGTGCAGGGTGGGGCACAGTGCCACCAGAGCTCCCAGCAGAAAGGACACACAGCACGACCACTGCAGACTCACTTCAGGATGGGGGAGAAGAGCAGCCAAGAGCGGGGCAGTGTGAAGACACCCCTGCAGGACCAGGAGGAAACTGAGCAGCAGGGACCCGGAGCCACGAGGGGAGGGCACCTGGCGACTGCTCCCCAAAGCACTGTCCAACAAACTAGCAAGGAGCGACCTTCCTGAAGGACACGCACAGCCAGGAGCTCTGGGCTCAACCTGATGGCACCTGGGGCTGCAGCTGGGAAAACTCACACCAGTAACACCACTGGTAGCTGAGCTCTCGCCAAGGAGGGAGCAGAGCCAGGAGCCCTTGGGCTGGCTGGCGTGGAGCATGGCATAGACCTGGGGCTGTGGGCTGAGGGCACACAATTCACATGTGAACACATGCACGCATATGTGTACACCAGTGAGCACATCTGCTCTGGCGTTTCAGAGGAGGCAATCTCAGGGCCTCGGGATAGCAGAGAACAATCAGTACTCCTGTCACCAGCACTCCGGATGACGGTGAGAGCCATTCTCTACCACACTGACACAATGCCACAGACCAGGCAAGCATGAGTGGGCTGCTCTGGCTCCTGGTTCTGCCCAGGGTCACAGGTGCACATCTGTGGCAGTTGTCTTGCTGGCAGCCCAGCTCATGTGGAGGCAGCAGAGCACCCTGCGCACTGCCATCTGCACGTTGTGGTGCTTTACTGCTGAGCTGCACCCCAGTCCTTTTTATTCTTTGAGACAAACTTGTCATCCTTCCACCTCCCCTCCATAGTAGCTAGGATCACAAGTGTGACCACCATACACAGCTCTCCCTTCGTGTAAAGCCACCAAAGGGCTCTACCCTGATGACTCATCTAACCCTGATGGCCCTCCAAAAGACTCCCATGAGCCTCAGGGTAGGTTTCTATCCCCTTGGGGCCTCATGATGGGATTAAAATACAACCTGTGTTCAGGAGAACGAACCATATTTAAACCACAGCAGATGAAAAAGGTCAGAACCTGGAGCCAGCCTGAAGCAGATCTAGGACATCCTTGTACCACAATTAAGGACACATGCTCACCATGGGAAATGTGGCACCACAGTCCCCGTGAAGACAAGCGAGCGGGCACGAGCTCCTGCCTCGGCCACGTGCAGAGCATCGAAGGCCACGCAGCAGCACAGAAGGCTCAGGGGAGCTGCACTGCAGGCAGCCCAGGGCAGCCAGCTCACACATCTTCAGCAGGCCCTCTGTGGCGGGTGGCAGCATGCTGTAGGAGCACCAGATACACAGCACCCCATGGTCTGTCCACACTGGAGATGGCTGATGGCGCTACCTCCACTGGTACTAGATCCTCGGGGCCATGGGGACCTCCTCCCCATACTCTTGTGCAGAGTGGGGCTGTGAGGCAGCCAGCAAAGGCCAGGCCTCCTCCCTGTGCTCTGACCAGCTCAGCACATGGCCCAATTCCTCCTGAGGAATTGGCCAGCCAACCCGAGACGACATGGCTGGGCACTCAGCATGTGGCCCTTTCAGTAGGCCTGTGACAAAAGTGGAAGACCAGGAAGCATGGCTCTGATCCAAGGACATGCTCCTGGGAGCCCACAGCTCTTTGGTAAGGCCTGTTCCGTATTAAGAAGTAGGTGTTCTTCTAAGGCAGCAAGCAGGAGCAGCACTACCTCCTCCCACACCACCTGCAGCACGGGAAGAAGGTGCACACCTCTGCAGAGCAACCTGGCCACAAGGCAAGCTCCATGCAGGACAGACTGAAAGGGGCCAACCCTCCATGCACAATGCCCCACAGAAGGGCCATCTCCCACCACCCTCTGAAGCCTTCTGTCAGACTCCGTGCCCCAGCCCGTGGCTCTCTGCTCTGAACAGTTCTGTCTATGGGATTCACACAGACACCGTGAGCTCAAGCTACTATAGAACTTGAGCCACAGTGCAGCCCACCTGCTGCATGATCTCCTGGACAGAGCCACATGGAGGTGCACTTCTAAACCATACTTTTGAAAAACAGGAGATGGTGATAGCTGCACAACGCCATGAACAAGCACACATCAACACCACTGAACTGTGCACTTAAAGGGACTGCCATGGCACATCTGTGTGCCATGGCAATAAACATCCAAGGGAAAACAGGCATTAAGATATTCAGAGCCATCTGCTGAGAGGAAGAGGGTGAGATGAGAAGGATATTGTGGAGGACAGATGGAGGGCAGCCTGGAACAGGACAGGCCCCCAGGACACCAGGCCCAGTTGTGGTTCATAGGGACATGCTCAGGCTCGTACATGAGGGATTGAGAAGGGAAAGGAAAGGGACTGCGGAAGGACCTAGGAGCAGCACTTGGGCAGCAGGCCTCACCTCCTCCTCCACCATTGCTCGCTTCTGGGCGCTCCAGCTGTAGTCAGGGTAATGCGAGATGGTTGTGGCACTGCCAAAGTCACACAGCTTAATGGTCCCCTGGTTGCTAAGCAATAAGTTCTCAACCTGCAAAATTCCAGAAGACAGTACTTATAAACTTGGGGTGCAGACAGAGCCAAGACCTCAGCAGAAGCCAACGAGAGCATGAGGTAGAACCAGTGCCTCACCAGACAGTCCCCTGCACCAAGTCAAGGCTGCTGGCCACAGAGCCACCAGAGGACCCACAAGGCCTGCAGCACTGCAGTGTGGAGGTGCAGGAGGTGCTGCAGGCTGGCGACAGCCTGATGGGGCAGGAGGAGGGAGCAGAGGGGCTGCTCTCCCAGGGAAGCAATTCGACGTCTTAGGTCCCTCCTGAGCAGAAGCAATGTGTACCTATTTTAATTAAACACACACTTTGAGAAATCGTCTTTTATTTTATTTTATTTTTTAGTAATAGGGGTTGAACCCGGGAGAGGGGGTGCTTAACCATTGAGCCACATCTGGAGCTCTGTTTTTATATTTTATTAGACAGGGTCTCACTCAGTTGCTAAGTGCCTCACTATGTTGCTGAGGCTGGCTTTGAACTTGTGATCCTTCTGTCACAGGAGGATCCTCCTGTGATCTGCTGGGATTATAGGCATGTACCACTGTGCCTGGCTTCTTCCTTCTTCTTTTTTTTTTTTTTTTTTGGTACCGGGGATTGAACCCAAGGACACTTAACCACTGAGCCACATCCCCAGCCCTTTTACATTTTATTTAGAGACAAGGTCTCACTAAGTTGCTGTTGTTGGCTTTGAACTTGGGATCCTCCTGTCACAGCCTCAATTCAGAAAATTTTAAAGTTGAAATTAACCATAAATCAAGCAGATCACCCAAATCAACAACACGAGACCAACAATGAGCCTTCAAGAAAGGGGAAGAAAAGAGAATAGAAGATACCTTTTACACTGAACACATCAAGAGCCTAGGAATACACCCAAGAAAAGACGGGCAAAGACCTCGGTGCAGAAAGCATAAGATGAGGGGCACTTTCAGATCCTGAACCAACAACTAATCATGCTCCCACATGAAGTGCAACTGTATGGATGTTGGACCTACCCCAAGGGCCACAGGGTGTGGGTGGCCGACTGTGATCCCGAGTCCACTCTGGCTGCCGCCAGCTTTGGTGCAGCCAAACAGCCAGGAAGGCTTTTACGATTTAATTTACTTTACTTCTTTATGCAGTACTGGGGTTGGAACCCAGGGTCTTGCCCATGCTAAGAAAGTGCCCTGCCTCTGAGCTATACTAACTACCAGGCCAGTTTTTACATTTTTAATGACTGAAAAATGAAAAAAAGATTACATTCCACGATACATAAAATCACAGAAAATACCAACTCCAGTTCATGGTTTTACTGGCACCCAGCCACACCCACTCATGTTATAGGATTTCCTATGCATTGAAACCCAGAGGCCAGCAGAGCCAGGGTCCTGATTCCTGAAGTCTGGTGGTTTGTTGAATGACTGTCAACCACTACATGAAGGTCAAAAATTCTGATGAAATTCTTAAAAGTTCTGGGCAGAATTTGAAAAAGGCATTCAACAGTCTGCATGGAAAGCTAAATGGCCAAAGAGGGTGCAACCTTTGAGACTGCATGGACAGCCAGATGGCCAGTGAGGGCCCAATCCTAGAGACCAGACTTAGGCCTTCAGGAGACTTTGGTACCAGCACAAGGAAACTGGCCCAAGAGCACCACCAAGACGCCATGCTCATGACAAGGTGGCACCAGGGGACAAGCGAGAGGATAATGACTTGGTCCCAGTTCAGAAAAGTAAAACACTGACACTCCTAAGCTCAAGCAAAAGCACAAGTCCTTTAGAAGACAGTACACAAGGCCACCTTCCTGTGCGACAAAATGGCCTCCTCAGGAAAACAGAACAGACTCCTGTGCAGAGAGCCTAGGGGCTCTGGCTTACAGGAAGAACACTCAACACAGGACCTTCCCTGAGAGCAGGAGTGCAGCCAGATGAGGCCTACCCCACACAGCAGCACCAGCATCTGCACACGCCAAGGAGAGGCCAATGAGACAGGGACCTCCCCAAGAGGAACCCACATCCAGTAGACATGAGCAGCCAGCTAGTCTCACTGACAGGAAGGATGGCAACCTCGACCCCCCACAGGCTGCAGAGTCGCAGCACCTGCGGTACCAGGGCAGGCAAGCAGGAAGCCAGGTGGGGTCCACCAGGATCAGCCCATGCCCTCCAGCCACAGCTCCCTGCACCTCCTGCCCACAGAGAGTGCCCTTCCTGAGGAACAATGGGCACAGAGCAGCAGCCCACCATGAACAAGGCAGCAGTGTGGAAGCATTCCCCCATGACAGATGCCCCAGGAGGCAGGGCCACATATGAGGCAGGCAGATCTCATGGGCAACACTGAGCGAAATCGGCCAGGCACAGGAGGATGTGTGCCACAAGAGTCCGTTCCTGATGTCCTAGGGCAGAAAGGCACACTGCTCTGGGTGGGTGCAGAACATGCATCAGTAGAGGAAATCAAGACACTGGGGTCAGTGTGGAGAGAGGCCCGGAGGCCTTGCTGAGCCCTGCAGTGGCTAGCATTTCATGGCTAGCGGCACTTGGGGTAGAAGAGCCTGGGTGGAGCTGTGTGTCCTGCAGCAGAGACCACAGGACACTGTGGAGCAAAGGATACCTCTTACTTGGAGGACAAGTGATGCCAACCAGGCCAAGCTCACAAACTGACCCTTTCCCCAACTTCACTAACTCTGTGTTTTCTATTTTTCTTAATACACACAAAACTCGCTGCACTTAAAAGACATAAGCCAGAAAATTCATTGTGCCACAAAAAACCCACCCTCCACTGGTGTCCACTGAGGAGCGGACACTACCCTACTGTGACTGGTGGCCCAGCCAGGATGGGCAGACACCTGCCTGGGCTCAGGTGGGTGATGAGGTGGAGGGGATTGCTGCCCCACCTAGTGTCACTCAGCCAATTCCAGGTGAACAGACCAGATGCAGGAAAGGCCAACTGAGCACTCAGAGGGTCTGCCCAGGAGACCTTGGCTGCTTCTAGAACCTGTGTGGTGGGCACTGCTTCAGGCTCACAGACCTCAGGAGATACAATACTTTGAGGAAAACTGGGGAACTTGGGAATAGGCTAGGCCTGAGCTGGAACTCCAGGTGACATTCGTTTGCTGGGCAACAACAGGGCTACAATCGACTAAGGAACATCCCTGTTCCCACAAAGATGTGCGTCCAGGTCCCTAACGAGAGGGGTCAGGACAAGGACAAGCTTCAGACGTCAGATGATTCTCACAAATCTTGGTTTTTTAAGATAGGATAAGGGAGTGAAAACTAGGCTACCACCAGAAGACTCCTGTGGCACGTACTCTTGAGAACACAGTGGAGTTCCGATGAACCCACCACACGAGAGAGATAAGCAGCTGCAAAGCTGGCAGGAAGGGGACTGAAGAATAGAGCCTGATGACCACAATGTGACCCTCAACTGCACCACGCGGCAGGCCTGCTCCCACAGGCACTGCCCCCCCAGGGCTAGGCAGCAGGGACACCTGCTGGTGCAGGGTGGGAGACGGCAGGGAGAGCAAGGAGTGCAGGCCCAGAGCCCAGTCACTTGGGTGAGAACACCCAAGAGACCAGAGGGAGCCTCCACGAAGCCTCGCTGTACCCCACAAGGACACAGGCAGGAAGGGACCCAGCAAGCACTTTTGATGGCAGCTGGTACCTTGAGGTCTCTGTGGATGACAGGTGGCTTCTGTCTGTGCATGTGCTGCACTGCTCTGCACGTCTGGTAAAAGATCTTCAGAATGGTGTCACAGGACAGAGGGCCTTTAGATTCAACTCTCTTTAGAAATTCCACCAGCTGCCCTAAAAGAGATAAGTACATTTAATCACCCCGGGGCTGACGGATGCCATATGCTTCGAGCCAGGTGCTCAGGTCCAGCCTTGACTGCCAGGAACCTGTACAGTTTCTGACCCACAGTCAGGGTCCAGCCTGACTCCCAGCAGTTCTCAGGTGGCTGTAGGAAAGTCTGTGGATAGGAGCCATAACTGCAGCCCTAGGTCCGGGGTAGGGGCAGGGGAGGGGGAAGGGTAGTGTCGCAGTGGGAACTGGCGTGGGGCATCCTGGGGCACCATGAGAAGCACAATCATCACACTGCAGAGCTCTGAGTAAGGAAACACCCCTGCAACTGGGCAAAGGACCACGGTACCAGCACCCAGGAAAAAGGGCTCACAGGCCCCCGTGACACTGGAGGTAGCCATCAAGAAACGAATTGCTCATGGGAGATTTCAAGGTCTCTGGTGAAGCAACCACTGCCTGCTTAGGTTAGACATGGTTATGGGGCTGGGGTGGAATACCACACTCAGCAGGAAAAGGAGAAATGGCTATATATCCATGACCAGGACACCTCCACAGCCACACTCCCAGCCTGACCCTACTAACTGTGCAGGCACATGGGCTCCCACATCCTGGCCATGGCTCTGCAGCCCAGGGACCACAGGCACACTGTGGTGGGCACAGCCCAGCCACTCATGGCCTGGCCAACCAACAGAACTAGGAATCTCAGGTTAAGTTGGCTACTGCACCAAAGGCAGGGCCAAGGACCTCAGCCTCTGGGGCTGGGCCACTGCTAGTAACCCTGTGCACATGCACGGAGCCTCCACAGGCTACTCACACTCAACCTATCCTCATTGCCTCACTCCCATCTAGCTGCAGTCCCCCTTCACCCTGAGATCCAACCAACTTTTAAAACCTGCACCCTAGCAACCTACCCCACTCAGTACCAGAACAAGGAAACAGCCATGCCTGACAAGCCCCAGGTGCACACCCTGCAGCCACATGGCCCCACTCTGTCCCGCACAAGACTTCCACACCGTGGGTCTTTGGCTGGAAGGCCCCAGGCTCCCCTCCTTGGCTCATAGCCCAGACATTCATATCCAGGGGCCTCATCCAGCCACCCCATCTAAGGGGACACTCCATCGCAGGCTTCGGTCCTCCTGCACTGGCAATGCCTACACTCAACTCTGACTAAAGAATCCAGCTACGTTCCCTGGACAGTACCTGGGGCTGCATACAGCAGTGCCCACAGGAGGGTTGGGGAGGCACAGCAGTCTACATTTATGGCTCTGGAGGACAAGGTCCACACCTCACTGCACACAGCAGTGTCCCCAGGAGGCTGTCAGGAGGCGCAGCAGTCTGGACTTAAGGCTCTGGGGGACTACTTCCACACTCAGTGCCTTCACTATACTATTAAAAGGAGGAAACACCCACTTTTGCCATCCTGGCCTCACTTGAACTCAGGAGTTAGGCCTTCTTATAACTGGACTTTTCAGCAGAAGACCCAGGCTCATGCCCACAGCACAGCCTAGGTAAACTCCTTCCCCTACAATCTGTGTTGCCACTTGGGATTTTAGATGTGCCTGAGCAGCCTCTGTGGTCCCCAACCAGAGCACCTCAGGCCCCACCTGCCAGCCAGCCCACCCTGGCTCTAATCCCCACCTGAGCCAAACCCCTCCTTACCTCCAACCCACCTACTTGCCAGGATCTGCAGCACCTCAGAGGACCTGGGCACTCTTGGGGTAGGGGTGAGGGGCAGGGGCTCTCAGAGGAATGATGGCACCTTGAGAGGAATGGGGGCCTTTGGGAGGAATGGGGACCTTAGAGGAATGAGGGCCCTCAGAGGAAGGAAGGCCCTTGGTGGAATGAGGGCCCTTGGGAGGAGTAGAGGCTCTCAGAGAGTGCTTGTCCCCCACTCTGCCCTACACCTGGATGGCATGGCTGTGGTGTCCACAAGCACCCCAGGGGTCCCCAGGCAGCACCCCCTGAAGTGCACGATTTGTTGGCCCATTATGGGGATGAGGAACCTGGGTAACCATAGAAGGAAACAGCATTCCTTATGGAGCGGGGCTAGGCGGTGGCTGCCAAACCCTTTCCACAACACCCCGCACAGGGACAGCACCCAAGCCACTCCTGTCTCCTCCACACCACCCCAGTACAAGCATCAGAGCACCTACACTGCTCCCCATACCACCTCCAACCAAAGAAAACCAGGACTACAGAAGCAGGACCTGTAGCACACGAGGCTTCCTGCCATCCCAGGAAGGGGTTGGTGCACCGAGGGCCTCATCCTCAGGGTCAGGGAAAGCAGAAAGGACAATGAGACCCAGGTCTGACCCAGATCCCTGGCCCTCTGACCTGGCTATCAGTCCCACCCAGGAGCACAGAGGTAATAAGCCAGAGCTTGGAGCAGCAAGCCCATAAGCTGAGAACAGGAGATGGGTCTGCCGTAGGCACAGGAAAATGCTAGAAGCAGAGCCAGGGCCAACTGGCATCACTGAACAACACTGCACATGATGTGCCATCAAGTTGCAGAGGTTTACTCAGGACCGTAAATAGAACGAAGATGCTCCTGATCTCAGACAATACGTGCGTAAAAATTGCTTGGTCCTATCCAGGCACGGTGGTACTCAGGAGGCTAAGGCAGGAGGACTGCAAGTTCAAAGCCAGCCTCAGCAACTTAGTGAGGCCCTAAGCAACTCAGGGAGACCTTGTCTTTAGATAAACAAAAAGGACTGGGGATGTGGCTCAGTGGTTAAGCACCCTTGAGTTCAATCCCTACTACCAAAAAAAAGAAGAAGAATACCTGGTCCTGACGTTTACAGCTAATTCTTGTTCATGTAGTTGTGGACAGACAGCATGCCTGTACTGTGTCTGTTTATGCTTACGTGGTACTAAGGGTCGAACCCAGTGCGTCACACATTCTAGGCAAGCACTCTGACATTGAACTAAGCCCCAGCCCCTGCAGCTGATTTTTAATGATTCAGCAAGAACCTGAGGGAGGTGAAGCAACTATGAGAACATGTCACATACGGAAAAATCTAGAACATCTACACACTTGTTGCATGTTTCCTGGAGATTGAAAACTTCAGGATAAAAAGCTGAGAAAACAAAACACTGCTGAGGAGTTAATGTCTCCACTGTTACCTGATGGCATTCTCAGCCCCAATTGCTCCTGACCCCACAGTCATGTTTCCTGTCCCCAGCAGCAGGATAAGCAATGGGCAGATGAGCAGGGCAGTGGCAGGACAAGGCTGGAGGGGAAGCACTGCCAATGGAGGCCACCAGCCCAGGGCACCTGTGTGGTGCGCAGAAGCAGTGTGCAGCCCACTCACCTTCCTCCTGTGCCCTGGAAGGGCCCACGACCCACCAGGACCCCAGGGTCCTCCCTGAAGCACAGGACCACTGCTCCCTGAGTGTGCAGCCCCAGCCACTCTCCCTCTGGCCATCTGCCAGGCCCCACCCTTCTCCTCCACCCCCAGCAGCCTACACCGAAGGCTGCGTGCACTCTGCCATCACAGCAGCTTTGCTCACGGTCTCCGAGGAGGGACTGGGTGGTGGGTGGCAGCTCTCACAAGGCTGAGCTTCCCTTTCCACCACGGGCTCCCTGCCACTCTTGCTGTCCCCCCATTTACTGCCTGGGCCGTGGGCGCACAAGCTGTCACTCATGCCATGGCCACATCTCTCAGGGAAACATTCCCTGGCCGTGGGTAACACACCCCCCGAGACAGAGCTCAGAAAATGCCCGGCAACTGACCCCCCCCCGGTGGAGGAGCCTCCTTGGAGTTTCCTTTCACAGGCAAGCCTGGGCTCATAGAACCAGGGCCCTGCCTCAGGCACCACCCAGGCCACACACACAACCTCTATCCCAGGGCTTTCCACCAAGCAACTCTTCCCTGTCCCACCTGCGGGCCCAGAAGCCTTCCCTCCACCTTCTTGGGCATGACCTTGCTGAGGTCACAACCCCCCCCTTCTCTCCTCTCCAGACCAAGCACTACTCCTTCCTGCAAAGTGTAGACCAAGCAGCCCCAAAGGCACTGTCAGCATTCCTCGTCCCTGTCTACAGGGGCCCAAGGGTGCTGTGGGCCAGCCCATCTGGCTGCTGGAAAGACATAAGGAGATTGCTCCCTCAGAGCCTGAAGCCCAGGAGGGAAACACAAGCCCACTCCAGACAACAAGGCCGCTCAATGCCTGGGCACTGCTCCAGCTGTGTTGAAGAGACCTGGGGATGCCTCACAGCTGTGTGAAGAAGTCACAAAGCAACAACTCAGATTCCAGGGACTTTACCTCTACAGAGCTCCGTGAGCAGGAGGAATTCGGCCTGCCCAGTGTCCGACTCCTCTTTTCCTATGGATGCTGCAGAGCAGAACTGGACGATGTTGGGGTGGCCAGAAAGTTTCTTCTGCAGGTGTCTTGTTAAAGGAGAATGTGCATAAATGTGTTCACAATTTTGTGCACTTAAAATAAACGTATATCCATGAAGACTCACCAGGCATGACTGCTGCCCTGCCTCAGTCTAGTGCGCTCAAGCAGAAAGGTGGGCAAGAGGCTGGCAAGGCTACAAGAGGGCAGAGTGTGGGAGGAAGCCAGTGGGAGGGCAGAAGTGCAGCAGGCCAAGAGGAAGCAGGCAAAGGCACTGGGGTCCACAGGAGAGAGGCTGTGAGGAGAGACTGTGCCCATGCCACCCACAGCTACAGAGCCTGGAAACTTGACCCACGGTGAAGGTGAGCCTCCCACTCAGGGAGGACACACAACTGAGGACAGTAGACAAGAAGGGCCCTGGAAGCCTGCCATCACTACAGCATGAGGAGGGCTGAGCAGGGGGACAATGAGGTGAAGCTGCATGGAAGTCTGCCTGTGCCAAAACTGTCCACACGGCTCCTGGGGCCGGAGGGGCAGGGACAAAGCAGGGCTCTCCCTGTGGCAAGTGGCCCACCCGACTGGCATGGAGACCTCTCAGACAGGAACAACAACTCCCTTCCCGACACTGTGAATCTTTTATTATGACCCTGGGACAGAGAACAGGGAAGAAAATTGCTTTTCACTGGAAATGGTCAACAGGAAGTCTGGTAAAAGCAAAAGGTCAATTTTAACACATCAAACAGAACATCACAGAGCAGCCTCCGGGCAGCTGGTACTCACAGCCTGATGCAGGCTGTCCACCTAAGTGACATGCGGGCTCTCAGTCCCAGGAAAAGGATACCAAGAAGCAAACTTCCTGAATGATGGCTCTGTTCTTTTCCTCTTCGTTGGACAGTAACCTCTGCCAGGGAATAGCACACAAAAAAGGTGGAAGATTGTTTACCTTCCATTTTACATAATGCCTCATCTCAGACAGACACCCAGGGAGGAAGAACACTGCAAGGAGCATGCCCTGTCCAACCTCCACACTTGACCTGACAGAAGCGGAGATCTGTCAAGTGCCTTGAGGAGCCCAGAAAACAAGAACACAAAAGAGGAGCTTCTCCCACGTGCATCAGAGTGGAATGAGATACACGAGGAGGAGGAGAGAAGGTTCTCAGAGAGGCAGGCAGCGCTGTGGGGTGACAAGACCAGGCCCCGGAGCCATCAGGGCAAGGCGGCCCTCCAGCCTCCAGCAAGTGGGCCTGCTGCTGCCATGCAGGAAACACCAGAGCCACTCTCGCTGGCACACAGGTCTAGGCCCTCCTCCAGTGCCTGCTCTCTGCAGATGCACTGTGGACACATGTTCTGTGCCAGTCTCTGAAACCCCTTCAGTTCCTAGACCACTATTTGGCATGTGACTCCATGGTGAGTTCACTCTCATGTCTCTTTCCAAGACCAACTGGCTCCCGGAGGACAGAAATGTCCTTGACCCAAGCTTGAGAGCTGAACTGAAGGTGAGCCCTGAGACATGAAGGAGACAGGACAAACAGACCGATTGAGCAGCAGGAAACACCCTGCAGCAAACAGTCCCAGAGGCCTCCTCAGAGCAAAGCAGAGCCATGTGATACGTCCAGTCATCCCTTCTTACCTTCAATGCATACTCTCTGCCACTTCCCAGGTCTTGAGCTTCGTATACAAATGCGAATCCTCCTGAAAATAAAAATATCTGTCAGTTTGGTGCTATGATTTAGGTTAAAACACTTTACTAAGTACAACACAAACCATATTTATGGCTATGGACAGAAATTTGCTTTCAAAAAAATATACAACCCAATTAATATGCCACTGCCTTTTTCATGTTCTGCTTCAGGGGCAGAAAGAGAAAGCGCAGGCAGGTCAGGGAAGGGAGAGTCAGAACAACTAGGGCACAGACAGCTGACGGACCAGGAAGAAAGACTGATGGAAAAAGGACAGCTGCTAACACCCAGTGAGAAGGGGACATTGCTGCCCCATGTCCAGTGGAAAGTGCAGATCAAACCACTCATGAGCCGGGAACTGGGGTGCATGCCTCTGATTCCAATGATTCTCAAGGCAAGGAGATTGCAAGTTCGAGGCTAGCCTCAGCAACTTGGTGAGTCCTTGTCTCAAAATAAAAATAAAAAGGACTGTGGTGTGGCTCAGTGGTAGAGCACTCTGGGTTCCATCTCCAGTTTGGGGTGGGTGTGGGGTGGGGGTGGTGCAGAATCACTTAAAAATGGGCGAGAGTTCTTTATAAGTTCTTAATTCTAATATGATAGACATCAACCAATCAAAGCCAATAAACACAGGGATAATATGTCATGACTAGCAGAGGAGATCTAACATCTGAAAACTTATCAAATCCTACAGCTTTTAAGTGGGTGCTGCTTAGCTTTGTTTCGCTTCCCACAAGTAAAAACTCACACAGTGAAATTTAAAACCACAAGCAAACTAGGAACAGAAAAAAACTTCCTCCACCTGACAAAGAGCGGCCACCAGGACAAGGGCAAGCACCAGGCAGGAGTGTGTTCCTGCCTGCTCTGCAGCACAGTGGGAGTGTCCTGCCAGGGTCTTGCACCCACAGGACGTGACCTTCCACACAGACAATCGGGTGAGCTCTAAGAGAAAGCTACTGTAGCTAACAGGAACTCACAAGGGCTGTGGGACCTGAGCAAGATTGGAGGCCTGTTGTGCACCACACCCCCATGGTTAGGCAGCAAGGATGGAGACATAGCACCAAAGCACGATCCACTCAAAACAGGTGGCCAAACACCACCAGACAGAGAACTTCTTCCACTTTTTGTCAGTGGGATTGAACCCAGAGGTGTACTACCACTGAGCCACATCCCAGCCCTTTCTTTATTATTTTGAGAAAGGGCCTCGCTAAATTGCTGAGGCTGGCCTGGGACTTGTGATCCTCCTGCCTCAGCTTCCAGAGTCACTGGGATTACAGGTATGGGCCACTGTGCCTGGCTCCTTTTTAAAAATATACTGGTTGAAGGATAAAAAAAAATAAGCCTCTAATCAGGTCTTTTTTTTGATGGTGGTGGTGCTGGGGAATGAACCCTTGTGCATGCAAGGCTCTCTATTCAGGTCTTGCAAATCATGTATCTGGTAGAGGACTTCTATTCAGAAAATACAAAAAAAAATCCAAAATTCATTAAAGAGAAATTTTCATGAGCAAAAGACATAAACAGGCACTCGGCAAAAATATGACAGGGGCAGGAAAACACAGGACAAGGAGTACTGTCACTATCCATCCGGGAGATGCAGATTTAAACCACAAGAGTCTTCTAAACACCTGTCAGACGTGTACAATTTTAAACACCACATCGAGTGTTGTTTAGGATGTGAAGCACCTGGAAAGCTACACATGCTTGGGGAAATGCCAAATGCTTACAACTACTTTGGAGAACATTTTGGCAACATCTTAAATAATTAAACATACATCAACTAGATGGCCCTAACCATGGACACAGTGCATAACTGTAAAACTATAATAAAACTGGAGAAAAAACATGGGAAGACCTTCATCATCAGGACTTCAGGCACACTGGGGAGCGGGAACTATGTGCTATGACACAGCAAGTGCCCATCTAGGACTCTGCTCCTAAAAACCTCACTAGCACACCCTGTGGCCAGAAGAGCTCTCCTCCATCAATCCTGCCTCCATGGGCCCTGAAAGCAGGAGCCCAGAGTCCTGCTGTGGCAACTCTGCAATTGTCAGGCAATACTAAATACTCCCTCTGCCTCACCCAGTTCAGAACATTCTACAGCAGTAAAGGGAGGGCCCTCCAAAAGTGGTATCTGGGAGGCAGATGGGTAGGGAGCTAGGCCTGCAACCAAGAGGCCCTGGGAGCTTGGTGGGATGTGCCCTCCTGTGCCTCAGGCCAGAGCACAGCCCCAAGAGAACACAGGCTCTGGAGCAGGAAACATGGATCCTGTGACTGATGGGAACTGCATGTCACATCTAAACCAACACAAGAGCTAGTGACACTTAAATCCATGGCTTCCATTTTCTACCTCAATCCACTTCACTAGCCACATGTGCACAGAGAGCAGGAGTCGGCCCCGCAGTGCGACCTTGCCTCCGAACCAGTGACCAGCTTCAGAAGCAGCAGCAGCACACAGAGTGTGAACACAAAGAGTGCACCTAGCACATGCTTGAACCGGGCACCTCTAGCATGGCTGATACTCCCAGTAATCGTCTTATTTTTAAAAAATGAAGAATAAGAATAAAATTTGAAAAGATTAGAAAACTATCTGGCTCCACAGTTCTGTCCAACAACCCTTTCACACGCCAGGTCCAAATGTGTAAAAGCTATGAAAACTGAGTGACAGCAAAACATGGTCTACCATAAACTCATATGGGACAAAACCTGACATGAATGGACAGAGCCACTTACAGACTTTAACCCACATTGAGAATATTTCTTCATTTAACTACAAAAATATCAAGGTATTTAACTACCGTATACTTTTCCTGCCCCTTTAAGAATATCTCATGAAATACAGACCACGCATCATATTATCTTTCCAAAAGACTTTTGAAGTTGCAAACTTTTGAAGTTGCAAACTCAAGGGTCTCCAATGGTGGACCTTCCTCATATTCATAGAGCCTGAATCCTAGCAGCCTATGGTGTCTGGTTACTGTCCAAGAAACTTATTTAAATACATCTACATAAAATACTAAAGATTTTTCCCTGTTTCAGTTCAGAAAGAAGCTTCAACAACCCAGTGAATCCAAAAGGAAGAAATCTATGACTGATAGCTGCTCTGCTTATTTTTATCTCTCAGCTGCCCAGAGAGCAAAGGGAAACCAGCTCTCTACACAGCCACAGTGGCTACCCACACTTCCTGGTTCTTTATCCTGGGTGCTTTGTGACCTACATAAACTTCCTGCTTTGCATGAACCTCCTTCTCTTACCAACCAGGACCACTTCCATCTCAAATGCCCTCCTAGCCCAGGAAGGTACACCCTGATCCCCCCACCCTGCTGCTGTCTTCTGCCAATCCCTTCCCAGAGGTCTCCCCAGCTGCATGTACAACTTCAATGCTGTAATGCCTGCTCCATATGGCCTTGTTCTTTAGCCATTTGAGCATGCGTCTCATTTCACATTCTACAGGGCCTAAACCAGGTCCTGTCCAGTATGAATTTCCTGAAAAATGAAGATAACTGCCTGACATTTTTACAGTAAATAAACTAAATTGAGCAAGCTTTTGTTACTGTAACAGATATAAGGGAACATCACACTTCAGAACTTTAGTGGGGGCATTGCCCCCATCTCTAAAAGAAGCATCAGAAGTTTCTCCCTAAATCACACCCAAAAATCTGTTTACGGACATGCTGGGGAAAAGCATGTGATGGTGCTACAACCAGAAAATCCCCTCAGGCCTTCTAGAATGAAAACATCCAAATACTCGGCCAGTTCTCAGCACCCAATAGAGCACAAATGACCACAAAGGGCTCAGAAGGTCGACCCTCCAACCCTGAGAGTTCAACGGAACACGACTGTGTTTAGCCCATGAATTTCAAAGCTGGTGAGAACTGATGCGTCCCTGGACACCACTGGATAAAAAGTAAAGAAGACCCAGAAGAGAGATTCCAATCCTGTGTGAGGAAGGGAGAGGACATTCAGAAAGCTACAAATAAAACCAACAACAGATAACTTCAAGACATAAACGATGGCCATATCCATCCAGCAAAGTCCTACATAGTCCATAGATAATAGCTCTGCTTCCTGTGACTTACACAGGCACCACACAAGACGTTCAAGGGTGAGACACACTGACTTCAAGAGAGAAACAGACTAGGGCATCAGGCACTGTCTGCCCTCCCCAAATAGGACAGGACTGCCACTGCTTAAATGCTGTGTGCAACCAGAGGAACTTCTGGGAACTCAGGAAAACCAGTCCCCAATACATAGCAGTCCTGGTGTGATGCAAACAGCTATGGCTTATGCCCCCCAGCAGTGCTGCTCACCTCCTGACTCTAGTGTGTAGGGTCCTCCTCTCCCTCCCCAACAACTGTTAGAGCTTCAGTCCCAAATATAGGAGGTTCCTCCATATCTATTATCCTCCAGCCTGACCCTAGCCTGAGTCTACCCCTCCAACAAAGAAGTTGGGACCCAGACCCCCCAGCAGTGACCCTCCAGGCCTGCCCTTACCCACGTCCTCAGTGGTGGCCCTCCAGCCTTGCCCTGACCCACGCCCCCAGGGGTGACCACCCCAGACCTGGCCTGACCCACGCCCTCAGGGGTGACCCTCCAGCCCTGACCAGACTCACACCCCCAGTGGTGATCCTCCCGGACTATCCTGACCCACGTCCCCAATGGTGACCCTCCCGCTGACCCTGTCCCCGGCAGCGTGACTACCCCCGCGCCCAGCTCGGGCCTCACCCTCGGCCAGGACCCGCCGCACCCGCAGGCGCAGCTCGCCCAGCTCCACCGTCTGCCCCACGAAGTCGCTCTGGTCGCGGCCGGCAGCTCCGCCCAGGGAGCCCGGGCCCGCCAGGAAGTCGAGCGCGGACTGCAGCAGAGACATGGCGGCAGCCGCTCAGTGGCAGCGGGAGCCGGGCTGGGGCTCAGGCTGCACTCCGCCTGGTCAGCGGCCGCCGGAGCACAGCCCCGCCATCTTCCGCCCGCGCCGTGACGTCAGTGCGCAAGCACGTCGCGCCGTGGGGCCACGCCCCCGACCCTTCGCCGAGGGCCGGAAGGATGCGTGCTTCACTTCCGTCGCGCCGGCGGGCGCACAAGCTCCAGGCGTGGGCCCGCGACAGACTTCCGGCGGGGCTCGCGGGCAGCTCACACCTGAGAGAAGGAGGGCCACGGCGGCCCCGCCCAGGTCGTCACCTGCCGCGCGCCCCACAGGCCAGGCAGCCGGTCCCTCCGCGAGGCCTCGTCTCAGTGGCGGGGCGGAACGGCGCGGACGTTGGGCGCGAGTTTGGCGGCCGCTCCGCCGGACTGCGCCTCCCAGGGAAGGCCGGGCCAGCGGAAGGTCCCTGTGCCGCCCTCGAGAGGACGGAGCCGGCGGCCGCACACGCGCGTTCCTTTCCTTGGGCCGCACGGTTTTGGGGGAAACATGAGTTAGTGGCTGCCGTTGAGAGACTGAGCTCAAGGACGCGGTTTCCCAGCTTGCGTGGGAAAGCCTGACCTGGCGGCGTCGGGCCGCAGTCCCGCGTTTTCTCAGCCCCCTGGAGCTGCCGCCTTCAGGTACGACGCGGCACTGTGTCAAAATAAAAAGGACTGGGAATGTAGCTCAGTGGTGGTACAACCCTGGGTTCAATCCCAGGACTGACAAATAAATCAGGTAATCAGGAAACCAAAATCTACTGCAACTCTCTCGTATTTATTTATTTATTTTTAATTTTCTTTTTGTAGTTGTAGATGGACAGAATGCCTTTATTTTATTTGTGGATTTTTATGTGGTGCTGAGGATCAAATCCAGTGCCTTATACATTCTAGGCAAGCACTCTACCACTGAGCTACAGCCCCAGCCCTTTCGTAAGTATTTATAAAGCCACGCTTCTTGGCATTGCAGTAGATGCCATGCTAACACTGTCTTGACCCAAATCTGCCTCCACGTTTTTCTGAATTTGACAGTGGGTGTTCATTTGTAGCTGTCTCACTTCACATACTTGTCTAAAACTAAGTCCATGGTCTTGATCCCCCAATTATAGCAAAAGATATCACCACAAGTAAGAGAACTATTTTGTGATGATCAAGGGGTGAATTCACTAAAAAGATGTAACAATCCTAAACATATATGTGCCTAATAACAAAGATCTAAAATATCTGAACCAAAAACTCAGAACTACAAGAAGAGAGGCCAATCACAGTTGTAGTGGGAGGTTGATGTAGTTGGAGAGTATTTTTTTCCTCAATAAATGACAAGAGGGGCTGGGACTGTAGCTCAGTGGTAGCATGCTTGCCTCGCATGCACGAGGCACTGGGTTTCAGCCTCACCACCACAGAAATGTAAAATAAGGATACTGTGTCCATCTAAATCTTAAGAATAAACATTTTAAAAAGTAAATAAAAATAAATGACAGGAACCCAGAAAATCACTAATGATACTGTAGACTTGAACTACCAAGCAGCTTGAGCTAATAAACATTTATAAAATGATCCCTACAATAATATAAATTGGTGTCTGACTATTTTTTAAAAATACACTGTTGAAATTAAAAGACAACTCAGACTTGGAGAAAATATTTGCAAATTGCCTATGTGGTAATAGACTTGTATATGAAATACACGTAGAGGAAAGTGAGTTCTACATGTCTTCAGGGTAGTCTACTGTCCAGTCTTGGGATTGGATACACAGGCTCTGGTGTAGTCCTGGTTTCTTCAGGCACACCTCCTTGTTTGAGCCTCATGAGGCGGCCTTCTCAAACTCCTTGCAATTTGCTGCATGCCAGGCTCTCCCTGTTACACAGAGATAGTTCTTTCTGGCTTTTCATTAATTCTCACAGTGATATTTAAGGATTAAAAGAGACATCAAGTATGAACTACTTGGGACAATGCTTGATGTTTAAGATATGCTTAATAAAGGCCTCTTACTGTTCTTGTGTCCCTTGTCAGAAGTGTCTCCACACTCAGCTCCAGCATCTCCCATACTGAGGATTCCTGACAGTCTCTGCAAGAAACCTCTTGCTTTCCCACTGTGGCATCTGTATCTCTAGTCCTGTCTTTTCTTCATTGGCATGTGTCATAAAAACTTGCGTGCAAATGTGTAGATGACATGGTTTGAGCACTTAAAGACTAGGCATTGGGTTGTGTTCTTTTTAACTGGTGCAGTTCATAAAACTGTTTTAACCACTTTTGAGCACACGGTCCAGAGACACGAACCCCTTCGCTCCTCGGTGCAGCTTCTCCACCCATCGCCAGGCTCTTCCTCTTGCAAAGCTGAAACTCCCCGTTATGCACCAATTCACCCATTCCACTGAGCCTCTGGTGCCCACTGCTCTACTTCCTGTTCCTATGGGTTTAAGTACTCTGGGGTGTCCCGTGCAAGTGGAGCCATACAGTATTTGTCTTGTGCAACTGGCTCGTTCCACATTGGAGTGTCCTCCCAGTCCTTCCATGTGATAGCATGTGTCAGGACTTTGTGATGCTTCATTCAGAAACCAAGATGGAGGCTCCAGTGCCTTCTGCCTCTGGGCTATTGTGAACAGCCCTGGGATGAGCTTGGGTGCATGGGCATCTCTGTAAGTCCCTGCTTTTGACTCTTGGATGTATACCAAAGGAGGAGTTGCTGGACCTGGTGGTGGGCTGTTCTTGGTTTTGTGAGCCAGGCAGCTGCACCACTTTGTGCTCTACCAGCAGGGTGCAGGTTCCAGTTTCCTCTGTCTTTGCCAACACTTCCTTGTTTTGTTTCATTGCCAGCCTGGAGGGTTGCTGTCTCATCGGGGTCTAATTGTAACAGTTCTTTAAATATTTTAGATATTATACCTTGATCAGATAGTGGTTTGCAAATGTTTTCTCCCATTCTGGGAATTGTTTTTATTAATTTTGTCCTGTGGTGCACAAAGGTTTAAAATTGAACGGTTGTGGCAACCTCTTCAAAAGTGAGCTTGGATAGGCTTGGTGGCAAGCACCTATAATCCCTGTGGCTTGGGAGGCTGAGGCAGGAGGACCACAAGTTCAAAGTCAGCTTCAGCAACTTAGTGAAGCCCTAAGCAACTTAGCAAGACCCTGCCTCTAAGTAAAACAAAAAGAGAGGGCTGGAGATGGGGCTCAGTGGTTAAGCACCCCTAAGTTCAATCTCTGGTACAAAAAAAAAAATGAGATTGGTTTGACCATAATATTTACTTCTGAACCCCTTGCCATTGGGCTACATCTTTAGGCCAGAACTGGGAGCAACTCCACTGTGTGGAGTCCATAGTGCTCGGTCACTGAGCACATGAACAGTCGGTCCACACAGAGTAAGTAGTTATGACACAGCAGGAAAAGAGCTCAGTGCGTCCCCCAGCTATGTGCCACGGCATTTGGGAAAGGTAAAGCTGCAGTGACAGAGCTGCCAAGCTTGCCATGTGGGAGAGTTCGACGAGGACTGGGAGCGGGGACCAGGGTTCCAATTGGGACTGGTCACTTACCCATGTCCATTTCTCAGAAGCTCAGAACTGCACCCCAGAAGAGTGGCTTGGACCATACGTTGGATAGGAGTGAAGGGGAGGTGGGCCAGAGCCACCTCCCTCTCTCCTTCTGTCCTGGCACTGCAGTCCCTGTGTTCCTGACGGTTCTGCCTTACATGTTGACACCCTCGTCAGAAGGTCACTGCATAATGCTGTCTGCAACTTTTTTTTTTAATTGTAGTTGGACACAATACCTTTATTTTTATTTATTTATTTTTATGTGGTGTCAAGGATCGAACCCAGTGCCTCATAAGTGCTAGGTGAGCGCTCTGCTGCTGAGCTACAACCCCAGCCCCTGCTGTCTGCACTTGCAGCTGATGTTTTTAGTTCTGTCTCTCTAGATCTGCCTACTTGCTCATACTTTGTTTAATGGCTTAATAATTAATTGTGTTTACTTTTTTTCCCTCAGTGCTGGGGATGGAACCCAGGGCCTCACGTGCTAGACAAGTGCCCCACCATGAGTGACACCCTGGCCTGTGTTTCACATATCTTGTTAACAGAGGCTTGCTTGGTGTGGACCTCAGGCCTATCTGGAAACTGAGCTCCCCTGCAGGCATGCTCCTTCAGCTGAGGGCTGTGGCTCTGCTAATGTCCCCAGGATGCCAGATGTCTCCTACAACCTCACTAGCTCTTCTGACTGACAGCTTTCTGGCTGCCAGGCAGGCCCTCTAGCACTGAGCTCCACCCAACCCTGACTACATGTTTATTCAGTTTGGTTTCCTCACTGGAAACTGCCAGTCAGCCTCCTTTGTCCATCTTGGGGTGGGCTTCTGATTGTGTCTGGTGTCAGTTGCCTTGTTTGAGCAGCATGTGATGGTGCCCCTTACCTCTTGTCTTTGGCAGTCTGTCTACTGATGCTCTGGCCAGGGTGAGCAGCATCCTCTGCTGGGCTTTGGGAGGTACTGGGAGTTGACGGTAGGGGCACTCTACCACTGAGCTATAACCTCAGCCCTTTCTATTTTTTAATTTTACTTATTTTTTTTCTGTGCCTTAGAAAATGGGCCCTGAAGCAAACCCTTCATCCTTCCTCAACATTGATCTTCTCCACCCTCTGGATCTGGGTAGTTCCTGGGTGGGGTTGGCTCTTTCTCCAGGACCTTGGGCATCAGCCTCCCTCTTTTGAGGGCACATTTTGGCCCCTGGCTGTTGCCAGACCTATTCCTCTCCCTGAATCCCAGCTTCAGCCTCCTTGCCACATTCCCATCCCCTGTCACCCAGCTGTGGTGGGGGCCCTGGGTCCAGTGTGGAGTCCACAGGGCTCAGCGCTGTGCTGCCCAGATGCCCACCAGCTCTGCTCCAGGATATGAGCACACTCTGTCTGGAGTCACCCTTGTCTTCCAGAGCCTACTCCTGACGTTAACAGTGTCCTGGGAGCTCTGAACCAAGGCTGTGTGCCATGGGGGCTTTTGTTGGGTGTGCACATTGGTCCTGATGCTGTGACCTCGGGCCCCAAGGGCACCCACTCCTTTTTCTTGTTTAGGACCAAAACAGCTCATAGGATAGAATCTGCTGTTGGGTTCAGGCATTCTGGGCCCTTCCCTGGTGATGTGGGTGCTAAGCACCCACCTGTGTTGTGTGGGCCTTCTCTCCTGCCTGCTCCTCTAGGGGAAGCAGGCACAGCATGTCCCTCACCCCAGTCACCAAGCTTAAGCTTAGTGAGGGAATCTCAGGCTGATGCTTAGCCTGGAGGGTCTTCCCCATTCTCCACACCCAGCCTCTATTCCTGTGCCCCCTGGCTAAAGCCTGTAAGGCAGCCCCTGAGAGCAACCCACTGGCATGCTCAGAGCTGTGCTTCCTTCTAGGCTTTTGTGGCCACTGGGCAGTGGCCCCGTCATGTCTGGGCCCCAGACTCCTGAACACACACTGGATGCCCAGGGTGACTCATCCCTATGCAGGAAGGATGAGGACATCAGGGAAGGGACCCAGAGCTCCCACCGCATGCTGGGTTTCAGTGACGCACTACTGTCCATCATCGCCACAGTCATGGTAAGTGTGGGGCCCACTTCAGGTAGGTGGAGGCACCCATCCCTGGCCCTGCTGCCAGCCCAAGAAACATCTGGTTTCCTTTTGTCTTTGTTCTTCAGATCCTTCCTGTGACCCACACGGAGATCTCCCCAGAGCAGGTACCAGGAGCATGCTGTGTAGTGCAGGGGGACAACCCCACCTGGTCTGGGGGTGTTGAGCAGCAGGGTGGGCACCTGCTTCCTCCTGGTAGGGTCACTGTCTGCATAAGTTGGGGCGGTTGGGGTTGGGACCAGGCTTCTGCAGTGAAGACCTCTCTCAGCCTGAGTGGAGAAGGAAGTGTCCTCTAGTGGGAGGGAGCTCTCCAGATCCAGAGATCAGGCTGCCTCAGCAGAGGCACATCCACCTGGCATGTGCACCAGGCCCATCTGGGGGTGAGTGGGGAAAGGGTGTAAAAGCTTTTCCGTTTAGAGCCAGCTTTACTGGACAATTTCTGACTAAAGAGAGCAACATGTGACTGATCACAGCAGAACAGTTTGGAAGACATTTGGAAGGCCTGTGGGAGCATGCATGCACCTTGTCTCCTATCTGCCCGTGTGACAGGGTGTCACAATGCCAGACTTGTTTGGGGTGCTGTGAGGCGCAGAGGAATGTGCTGGCCCAGGGGATGTGCTGGCCCAGCAAGGCTGACGTCTAGCCGCCTACAGGCTGAACTGGATGACCTGGGAAGCCCCACAGCTACTTGGATTTGGTTTTTGCACTGTGAAGAAATGATGAAGCACTTTCCATAGGGTTGTAGTAGAAATGTGCGTCCAGCCTGACACAGCTCTCTGGAGGAAATCCAAGCATTGATTGCACCAGGTGCCTGGCAGTCCCCAGTGGAAAGTGCCCACCAGCAGCTGTTCAGAAAAGCCGTGCCCCACAGGATCAGTGGTAGTTCTGGGGCCTACTATGGGAAGCCCATGGTTTGGCTCCAGCCAGTATGTGCTGAGGTGTTTCCTTCATGAGAGGCCCAGATCAGCATCCTGTGAGACCACAGGGGCAGTTTTCCAAGCAGCGAGAAAACTCAGCTGTTCAGGCCCACTCTGACCCCACCGCCGCCGGGCCATTTGTGTTCTCTGCATGGAAACTGGGACTTCTTGGTGCTGAGTCTTTCTGTTTCTTCGCTGGGTCTCAGAAAGCTCCTAAGAGTCCATGGGTGCAGGCAGAAACACTCTGGGAAGGAGAGAAAGGTGCTGGACCAGCGATCCTCCCTGACACGGGGCTTCCTGGACTGCTCATGTGTTAACATGAAGACAGTCAACTTTGAACACTGCGATTCAGAAGCACAGTGACTCAGGGAAGGGTACCTTTGGAGATGATACCCAGAGCCCAGGAGACAGTGGGCAACCTGCGCCTGCCAGGGTCTTGAGCCTACACTGACAGCCTTTGACAGGCCATCCGTGACCTTGTGAAAGGGCTGCAAGGCTCATTGGGCTCTTTGCCCTCTACCTTTCCGCCATGAGATGGGGAGCCCGCTGTCCAAGGCACTCCTGCAACTCTGAACCATGAGGCCTGTATTGTGGGCTTTCTGGACCCCACCATGACAGCTGGAGGCTCGCCCTGAGGGGAGTGGAGGGTCAGGGGAGGGGGTGTGGCCCCCAGCAGGCAGAGCCTGGGTGTTCCAAGGGGTCTCACCGCACTCCAGTGAGGCCATGCCCATGCGTCGAAGGCTACCTAGGTTACCTATGACTGTCCCTAATGGCAGTGCTCTTTTGTTCTAGCAATTTGACAAAAGTATACAGAGACTTCTAGCAACCAGGATTGCTGTCTACCTGATGACATTTCTAATTGTGACTGTGGCCTGGGCTGCACACACCAGGTAGGGACTGGGCTTCTTTGAGATCAGGTCACCTTTTGACTCACTTAGGCAGTGAGCCACACTATTCTCAAGGTATATGTGGGCCCCTCACATCATCATGGGTGAGAGTGCCAGGGTGGGTAGGTCACCCCTTTCTCCATCATCCCCAATTCTTTCTCTGAGCCTCCTGCCTGGGTTCCCACACACAGGCTCCAAGGCAAGTCTATTTCCGCAAACATATAGCACTGCCCGCTGGCCATCCAGACACTGGGTGAGGGTGCCCAGTGTGTCCTGCTAGACCCCAGAACCAGGATGGAGCCTGGCAGGAGGGGGCAAGCTGCCAACACCTCCAGCCCCTGTCCAAGCCCACAGGTAGTTCTCCAAGGCCTGAGCTTTATCTTGGGGAGGAAAAGGTCCTGATCCAGAGGTTACTGCCCAACCTACAGGGCCCCCAACCACTGGCAGGGGAGCAGGGACAGGAGGCACCCAGAGGTGGAGCTGGGAGTGGATGCTTCCATCCTAGGTTGCAGACCAGCCTATGGAAGGGAAGCACTTGTCCAGGAAGGCTGGGGTGCAGGAAAATGCACCTATTCCATCAGGTGTTGGCACTGGGCCAGATACCTCTGGCGCTGTGTGTTGTATACTGCCCTCAGCAGACAACCACTTTGGGAGATGAAGCATGGACCTCGGAGTCCAAGCTCCAGGGGTGGGAGGGCTCTTCTCAGCCTCCCTGGTGTACCGAGTGCTCAGGAGGCTCTCAGGGGATGTTGCAAAGTAGGTGGGCTGTGAGCTCTGCCAGGGGCTGTACCCACTGTGGTCGACATTGCCTGAGTGGGGTTCAGGGGCCCCATGAGGGGCTTCCAGATCTGCTGTGTGCATCTGCCTGAGCATGGTCTTCTGCACACCTGGTTGCAGTGCTCAGCAGGTCACCAGAAGAGCTTCCCAGCTCAAGGGGGCCATAGTCCTTGCTATTTAGCTTTTCAGCAAATGCTGCAGCACCAGGTTGGCCCTGTTTCCCTGTCCCTAGGCTTGCTGCCCAGCCCAGGAGAAGGCATGGTTCACAATGAACAGGGGACATGGTACTTGGGTACCCTAAGCTGGCGTCAAGCTCTGACAGGGAAACCTGGGGCATGGACCAGGTGGGCTGGGGCCTCAGAAACAAGACCCTTGGCCAATTGTGCTCACTCATGTTGCCCATGATGAAAGCTGTCTTTTTTGTTTGTTTGTTTTGGTACCGGGGATTGAACTCAAGGAGACCTACCCACTGAGCCACACCCCCAGCCCTATTTTGATTTTTATTTAGAGACAAAGTCTCACTGAGTTGCTTAGCCCCACACTTTTGCTGAGGCTGGCTTTGAACTCGTGATCCTCCTGCCTCAACCTCCCAAGCCACCACACCCTGCTGAAAGCTATCAATTTTTAATTTTTTTGTTTGTGTCAAATAGTCTCAGGACAAAGCAATTTCTCTATTAAATAGGCAGCTCCACAGGTTTAGGGTTTGAAACCCCTGAAAACAATGGGAAAGAAGGATTTCCTCTCTTCGAAATGGATTTTGTGCACAAGGCCTGAAGAGTGAATTCACTGCATGATGGAACTTTATGTACACATATCCAGAGCCTGGTTTTCAGCCTTCTGGCAGAAGCTACACAACATTTCAAGAGAGTTTCAGCTGGGGCAAGCCACATGTGCCTCTTGCACCTCGAACAGGCAGGTCACATTCAGAGGCTCCCCTCCCAGCAAGGCCTCCCATGAAACCCAACCCAAGAGCCCCCTCTAGCCCTCCAGATCCCAGGTTCCACAGGATCAGCCTGCTCCAAAGACACACTTTGAAAAGACTCCTCCAGAGCCACCCATTGTACACATTTGTCTGTAGTTTGGCTCTTACTCTTCAAAGCAATATGCTTTAAATAGCAAAGCAACAGGAAGAATATGTGGGAATGAAGAGGGTGATTTCCAGGGAATTTATGATTTTGAATTTTCTTAATTTCATACACTGGGTAGGATTTTACATTTAATCCTAAATGACATCTTTTAGCTGGGTGTGGTGGCACATGCCTATAATCCCAGCAACTCAGGAGCCTGAGGCAGGAGGATCGTGAGTTCAAGGCCAACCTGGGAAATTTGAGACCCTGTCTTAAAAATTAAATAAGGCTGAGGATGTAGTTCAGTGGTTAAACATCTCTGGGTTCAACCCCTGGTTACCTCCCTACCCCCAAAATCATCTTTTAATGATATTTAAACTAGAAAATACTGGAGCAGATGTGTGTGTGTTTAATTTTATTGGAACCACATTTGATGAGTGGCCCATCTTCTCCTGTTCTTTGTAGATTATTCCAGGTTGTTGGGAAAATAGACGATACACTTGCCTTGCTCAACCTGGTGAGTTTTTTGTTTTTTGGGTTTTTTTTGTTGGTGGTGGTGGTGGTGTTTTTTTATCCTTTTGGGAAATGATTTTGGTTTATAATTTAACCCTCCCAAGAGGACTGAGAGTGTTTAGCTGGCTGCTTCTCTCTTATTCTCTGGCACCTCGGAACCTGAACTCTGTCCACACCTGGAAGCTCCTTGGACAACCCTTGCACCACAGGGGGCTGCCACCCTTCCCCAGCCCACATAGAACTGGGGGTGCTAGGCCTGCCTGTGGAGAGGACTGAGATGAGCCAGGAAGGCACAGGCTTCTCGGGTCTGACACTTGCTGGCCCACCATTCTGTCTTGGGAGGGGCCTAACCTGGCCCCTTCTGGAGTGGTGAGGGGGCAGCTTGCATCATCCAGGCTGCATCTATGTGACCTCCCTCCCTCCTCTCCAGGCCTGCATGATGACCATCACCCTTCTGCCATACACAGTAAGTAAAAGCCTGCTCCCCAGACATGCCCAAGACGTGCTGAGCTCCACCTGGGTTTGACTGTCCTTGGAAATGCATGATTCTGGGCCTTGGGGCTATACAGAGGAGAGAACTTCCAGGGGGAGTCTGGCTGGGGGCCTGGGGCTCTGAAGGCAGAGACCACTGGAAGGCAGGGCCCCCACTCTGTCGTGGCCTTCCTCCACTCAGAGTCTCCACAGACCCAAAAAGCTCTCATACTCAGTGCTGACCTGTGCTGGTCTGTATGTGCTAGGCCAGAGAATTGGGATCTGGGGGACTTCAAAGGCCTATAGCAGTGGATGGAATTGCTCCTGTGGGGGCTGCGGACAGATCTGCCACACCCTATATGTCCCCTCCCATGATAGTCCTTCTCAGCACAGAGCAGGGAGACCAGGAGGCTCATTGTGTCCCCGCTCCTAGACTAATGAACTTCTGCATTACTCCTTGTTTTGGACAGTTTTCCTTAATGGTGACGTTCCCTGATGTGCCACTGGGCATCTTCCTGTTTTGTGTGTGTGTGATCGCCATTGGAGTTGTGCAGGTAAGGCATCAAGAGCCTGCAGAGATGTATGCGAAAGAGACAAAGAGATGGTCATGGGGGCAAGCAGGTGAGGCGCCAGTATCCTGACCCCATGTCCCCAGGAGCCCGGGTCCTGCCGTGGATACCTGGGGTGTGCATGCCTGAGCCCCTTGTCCTTGCTGAGTCTAAGAAGGGCCTCACAGTTGCATCAGGTGCAGGGCCAGGACTCCCATCCCTGGTGTTTCCCTAGAGCACCCCAGTGCCAGCCTGCCTTAGGTGCCCTCCCCCGAGACCCTGCAAGAAGCCAGCTTGCCTGGCCATGCCCCTCTGCTCATAGAGGGTGCCCTGTGGCCTGCCTCTCCCACAGGCACTGATTGTGGGGTATGCTTTCCACTTCCCACACCTGCTGAGCCCGCAGATCCGGTGCTCCGCCCACAGGGCCCTGTCCCGAAGGCACATCCTGCACCTTGTCCTCCGTGGTCCAGTGCTGTGCTTTCTTGCGGCCATCTTCTCCCTCTTCTTCTTCCCTGTGGTGAGTGTTGGGGCACCCCAGGGAGGGCACAGCCGGGGCACTGAGATGCTTTTTTTCAGCCAGCAGCTAATTCTACCAGGAGTAAGAGTGGTGGTCTGGCAGAGCGCTGTTCACACAGGACCAAGATCTGCAGAACAAGCTGCTCCAGAGTTGGCATAGGAAGCTCACTGTGACTCCGGGTCTGCTTGAGCGTTGTTGAAGTACATGGAGTTTTTAATCCAAATTATCCTAAGAATTATGAACAAAATAACTGACATTTTCATAAACATCTAATAAGCATTCAAGAGGATTCCAAGTTTAAAACGGGCTAAGGTGAACTTGGTGGTGCATGCCTATAATAGAGACTCAGGAGGCTGAGGAAGAAGACTTACAAATTCTGGCCTGCCTCAGCAACTTACAAGATCCTGTCTCAAAAAATAAAAAGGCCTGAGGATGTGACTTAGTGGTAGAGCCCCTTTCATTCAATCCTGAGTTAAAAAGTAAATAGGCTGGTAAGGGCCTGAGGCAGCAGCCAAGCAGGGTCCAACCCTCTGGCCAAGGCAGAGCGGAATCATCTGGAGAGCACCAGGCAGGTAGGCCTTGGTGGGGCCTCAGGTGAGGAGGCAAAAAAGAAAGGTGAGCATTACCGTGTGAGGCCCTGGGCCTGTGGCCGGCCATAAGACTCGGTCCCTTTGGAGCTGTCTTTCAGGGCTCATGAAACAGGAGGGAGGAGGGGCAATGGTCTTTAGTGGGGAAGCCAGCGGTAGGCAGCAAGACGGGAGTGAGGGGCAGCAGTTGGAGGCGAGTCTTAGCATCAGAGGTGGGACCGTCCCCTTTTAGGGGTACACCCAGGGTGGTCCATGTGGCATGAATGTCTCATGAAGGCAGGGCATAGGCATTGGCAGAACAGGAGACTACGTGGGGTTTCTGGATCTCTCCTTGCTACATTCTGATCAGAATTCCTTCTTGTTATCCAAAAATAGTATACTGGGGGGCTGTGCCACGCTGTGCCTGAGGTTGCTCACTGTGGCCCCTTGGGCTGTCCCACTCTTGGCTGTCGTGGGTGGTGCTGCCTTGAGCACAGCCTCTTCCAGCCTCTGCTCTCAGTTCTGTGCACATGCCCAGAAGTGGCCCAGGGGGAGAAGGGGACTGCTGTACTACGCAGTCCCCTTCTCCCCCTGGAGCTGCTGGGCATGTTCCCTAAGAACAGTGGCCTTGAGGCTCTCTGGCTTGCTGGTGTGTGCATGTTGCTTCTGCCCCTCTCACAGCTGGGCGCTTGTCTTCTGTTGAGTTGTAGCAGTTCTTTGTGTGTTCTGGACACAACTCTTGGCAGGTGTATGGCTGCTGGGCGCTTTCTACCTTCCATGGCTATCCTTTACTTAATCTCCATAAAGGACAGTTCCTTGGATTTTTCCTTGTTACACATGATTTTTCACGGGTGGTAGAACTCCTGGGTGGCTGGGCTCCAGGAGGTATATGGCCCTGCCCTGGGGAGGCAGGCCCTGACTGTCATGTCCCCACAGTCATACCTGCTGATGGTGACCGTCATCTTCCTGCCCTACATCAGCAAGGCCACCAGTTGGTGCAAAGACAGGCTTGTGGGTAGGTGTCAGTGGCAGTCCTGCACTGAGGCCAAGGGAGGCACCACAGGGGTCGGGCTGTTCATGAAGACTGCCATGTTGGGGCAAGGCACACATATGTGGTGACCCTCCCACCCCTCAGCAGCTCCACACCAGCTCCTCTCCTGGGCTATACATTCCCAGTCCCTAAGGGAAGCGGGCAGGGATAACCACACTTGCCCCACAGCCCATGGGCTGAGCCAGCTCCTCCCTCCTATGCCTGCAGGTCACAGGGACCCTCCCGCCCACAGTGCAGAGGTCTTCAGCTTCGACCTGCATGAGCCCCTCAGTAAGGAACGGGTGGAAGCCTTCAGCGATGGTGTCTATGCCATTGTGGCCACACTCCTCATCCTGGACATCTGGTGAGGACCCAAGCGGGGGCAGCCCTGTCTCATCTTCAGGTGGCAGTGTGTCTGAGTCCCTGGCATCTTGTCCTGGCCACACCAGAAAGGCTCAGCTTCACCCTCCTGTGGGTGCAGAGCTCCCTGGGAGGGTTTCCCCAGGAATAAGAACGCCCCTCAGGCCTTGGCCCCACCTAGGTCCCTTCAGGCATGTCTGTGGGTATGGGCAGCTTAGACTGCCATGGGAATCTGTTGGAGCTCTGATCTGAGCAGCCACTTTTATTTCCAAGTGTTTGTTTGCTTTTCCAAGTCTTCCAGGCTTCCTAAATCTCTTGACTCCTTAGTCACATCTCAGTGCACACTTTTATTGCATTAAACATTTAAAAACTTTTTGTTTGTTTTGGGGGTTTTTGTTTGCTTGTTTTTGCAGTACTGGGGGTTTAATCAAGGTACTCTACCACTGTGCTACATCTGCAGCCCTTTTGTTTTGACATAGGACCTTGCTAAGTGCCCAGGCTGACCTCAGCTTCCCAAGTTAGCTGGGGTTATAGGCATGCACCCCTGTACTGTGAAGTTTTAAAAATTTGTAGCAAATATTTTTTGTAGTACCTGATTCCTAAAGCCTATAATCTGTTTTCTTCTGCCCTGCAGCCAGATGCTGTGGGTGGGGAAGTATGGCTGAGGGGAAGCCCATCACCATCCACAGGTCTCATACTCCTCCTGTGTGACCCCCAGGTTCTCCCACACACCCTTCCCCACTGCCCAGTTTTGGAGGTGCAGGTCTCTGGCTGCCTCAGGAGCCACCATCCTCCACATTATTTGATGAAAGGTGTCTTTCCTGGGCCTCCAGGGCCAGGCACATTGTTGGAGCTTCTTATGGGTGAGGGCTGCTCCCAGCAAGGAGAGCAGAGAGCATGCCAGTTAGGTATCTGTTCTGGGTGAACTAAGGGGAGAGCACAAACACCTCAGCGTGCCACACACACGATACCACATCAGGAACATTTCCTGTGCAGAGGTGTCCAGGTGTCCGCCCAAGTTAGCACCGATGCTCAGCCCACCTCCCTGGGGCCTGTGGGCTCCTGGGGAAGCTGGTGCAAATGCCTGTGTTCATGCTCCTCAGCGAGGACAACGTCCCAGACCCCAAGACCGTGAAGGAACAGTTCCGCGGGAGCCTCGTGGCAGCCCTGGGCGCCTATGGGCCACACTTCCTGGCATACTTCGGCTCCTTTGCCACAGTGGGTCTGCTCTGGTTTGCACACCACTCGCTCTTCCTGCACGTCCGCAAGGCCACACAGGCCATGGGTCTACTCAACACCCTCTCCCTGGCCTTTGTGGGTGGCCTCCCTCTGGCCTACCAGCAGACTGCAGCCTTCGCCAGGCAGCCACGAGATGAGCTGGAGCGTGTGCGCCTCAGCTGTGCCATTGTCTTCTTCGCCAGCATCTTCCAGTTTGCCATCTGGACTGCGGCCCTGCTGCGCCAGGCGGAGACGCTGCAGCCAGCTGTGCGATTTGGTGGGCAGGAGCATGCCTTCATGTTTGCCAAGCTTGCGCTATACCCCTGTGCCAGCCTGCTGGCCTTTGCAGCCACCTGCCTGCTGAGCAGATTCAGCACAGCCATCTTCCACATCATGCAGATTGCAGTGCCCTTCGCCTTTCTGCTGCTGCGCCTCCTCGTGCGCCTGGCTCTGGCCAGCCTGCATGGCCTACGCCACCTGCGGCCAGCACAACCCCTCCGGAGCCACGCCCCAGAGGAGGCCCAGTCCCAGCTCCTGCCTTCCTCCTGCTAGTGGAAGCTATGCCTGCCCCGGAAGGAAGCCTTGGGGGTTGGGCCAGCAGGCCCCATGGAGCCACAGTCTGGGTTTTGCCTCCACTGTGAAATATCAAGATCTGTTTCAGAGTATGCAAATTGTCCTCCTTTTTTACACTACGAGGAGTTCCACAGGAACTCAGTCTCTGCTGTTAGCCACCCACTTTCCTCCTAGACTCCAACACTACCAGGAAGATTGCCCCTCTGGAACCTGAAGCCAGTGGTCCTCCTGCCCCACCGCCTGTACCCCCTGTAGCCATGCCCTGGCCCACCCTCCCAGCAGTGCAGAGCTGCCCTGGTGAGACTGCAGTCCACCACCCCCTCCCCACCTGTCACACAAATGAAGAAGAGGTGGCCGTGGAACAGTGGAGTCCAGATTCTATTCATCCTGATATAAATTAGGTCACATTCAAGGAGTAGTTACTCAGTGACGCACAGGACTAGCACACAGGGACATACACCCAGTGGGCAGACAGTCTCACATAAATGGAGGACAAGCCACACTGACCACAAGAAACAATTCTTGCAAATGAGAATCAAGGCAAAAACTGGTTACACCACTAAGACGTGTTTCGGACATTACATATGACATGAACACAAGGAATGTCTACACAAGAGACCACAAGTGGCCCCCAGGACGCCTTTGTGCAATTTTGGCAGAAGCAGGAGAAGGGGCTGGGCTTAATGGCACCAAGGCTCTCCAGGGCTGCAGGCCAGGCCATAGCCACTTCTGAGGTCAAGGGCCATGGCCATGCAGACCCAGTGCCAGCAGACAAAGGGAGATCTGACTGAGCCTCTTTTTTAAGGTTGGGACCTCTGGAGACTTCCCACATAGGTTTCTGGTTTCTGGTCAGATTCCTTTGGGATCTGAGGTGCAAGGACTATCTTGGCATGGTGCCCCAGGGTGGCCCGGAAGCAGAACTGCCTGGGGGACTGAGCCAGGGCAAGAAGGGAACATGGGACACTTGCTGGCAAGCAGCAGGCATGTAAAGTGCTGTGGTTGAGCCTGAGGCCTGGGGGTGGTCTGCATTTCCACCAGTGCACGCCAACCCTGCCCATGGACTCTGGGGCCCAAGGGAATATGCTCAGGGCCCAGCCCACACTCCAGCTGGGGTCAAGGTGGACTGACGGGTGTGGGAATGCCGTTCCCCTTGCCTTAGCCTTCGCCACCAGCCCTAGAGAAGGGTGGCCAGGCCCAGTCACATTCCACAGTGCAAGCTGGAAAAAAGGGAAGGCACCTTCCCACCGGGAGGGGCAGGAAAAGCTGACAGCACTTGCTACTATAGGGCCAGTAGGAGGTCCAGTAGTAGTTCCAGGGGAATGGTCTGAGTGGCACATGTGGCCCTTGTCCAGTGCTGTCCAGTTCATAGTGCTCAGGTGGAGGGTTACAAAGAGAGGTTGTCGACCCCCAGGAGGGAAGCCTGGGCCCTACCTCCCAGTCCTCCCTTCCCCAGGACTTCCATGACTAACACAGGTATGGGATCCCAGCCCCTGAGGGAACAGTGCCCACCTGCTACACAGCTGCCCTTGGGCCAAGGGGGGGATGGCCACCCGCATCCCATCAGTGTCCATGTAACACCAAACAAGGACAAGAGCTGGAAACATCTAGGCCTGGGAAGATGCTGGGGTCCAGGTGATGGGTCCATCTGCTGGCCAGCCAGTGTGTGAACTTGGAGCAGCTGAAGACAGGAAACCAGCCTTCTTAAGCTTCTACTTAGGGTCACCCTCAAGGGCAGATGAAGTGTCTGCTCTGGCGTCCCTGGTGGTGCCAACCTTTCTGGGTCTCTGCTTGGCCTTCCTTAGCATGTGTACCTGTTTGAGATGGGGGAAGGGTCAGGATGACATAGATCACAGTCCTGGGACCCCAGGAGGCCAATGCCCTGGATGGGGCCATCTTCAGTCCACTGCCCATCCTCAGCCAGGCCTCTTCTCTTGAGGCCCAGGACTCATGTCTTTTGAGGCCTGGCCACTCTTACCAGGATCCCATGACCACCTGGCCTCTGGGAGGCCCAGCCCACTTGAGCAGCAATGGCCGCTGCACAGCCGCAGCCCACCTGGGCTTAGCCCTCATCAGCATACCTTGGGACCAGCAGCTGAGATGATCATATGCCCCGGGGCCTGAACCCAGGGCTCACCATCCACCTGCACAGGAGTAGCCTTGAGGAGCGTGACTCGGAAATAGGAACCCTGGGCGATGCGGATCCCAGAGCGCAGCCCACCCTGCACCTGGCCCTGGGCAGAGACAGGCCAGGCTTAGTGGGCCCACGGGTGCCATGAGGCCACCCGCTGGGCTCCCATGCTCACCATGTGCACGACGCCTGTCACACCCACCACCTCCAGCAGCCCGTCGTCCATGCGTGGCTTCTCGAACCTCGGGTCGCTGTCTGAGCCCCACAGGTCAGCCCCTGAGCCCCAGCTGCCCCAAGAGGAGGGAGGGGCGTGCACAGATTAGGCCCAACTGACACTGCTCAGCCCAGGCCACGCAGTCTCCTGGGAGCCCAGCCCCACACCTGGGGATGTTGATGAAGATGAGGCCCTCAATGCTGGGCAGCTCTACCTCCTGCTGTTCAACCTGCAGCCTGAGCTCCCTGTGGAGGCCGCGGGAGTGGCTGATCTTCTGTAGCCCAACCCGCACATACACACCCTTATTGTGGAACCTGCCGGAGGAGACACACCTGCGGTCACTGGCTGATGGCTGCTGCCTTGCCGACAGAAGCCCCAGCTCCTGGCCCTGCCCTTGTGGTACCTGCTGGTGAACTTGCCAGGCTCCTCCTCCCTCGCCTGGTGGAAGTCCAGACTGAGCTCAGCATCAATGCCAATGCCACAGTAGTTACTCATCTGCACAATCTGAGGAAAAGGGTGTCAGCAGGTCACCAGCCAGCCCCCAGCACCCCAGTGCAATCCAACGCACCAGCAGCTCAGAGGAGCAGCCTCATATTCCAAGTGGGGGTGCCAGTACTCCTGCAAGTGGCTGAGGAGGGAGCATTTCTGTGCACCTCAAGAGCCAAGCAGGGGGCACACTGGTACCTTGGGGGGCTCTGTGTCCACTACACTGTTCTCGGTACTACTGGCCTCCTGGGCGTCCAGCAGGATGGTCCAGCGGTCCATAAGCACAGCATCAGCCTCATCCACAGACACAAGCACAGAGAACGGGTCTTCCCCGCTGTAGCCTGCCCCCCAGCGGAGCACTCGGCCAAGGTCATTCCCTGGGACAGAGGTAAGGCAATGACTCCCACATACCATCACAGAACAGAGCCCCCACCATAGGACAGAAAACCCAGCACAGGCCTGGAGCAAAACTAGGGGCAGGGAGAGCCATGAGGCCCCAGTCTTCAACTCAATGGCTGGCCTCACCTGTGCCCAGGGGCAGGATGGCCACGGATGGCTCTGGACAGGCCAGACGGTGTCGTATCTCCTCCAGAGCGCCAAGCACCCAGCCCACGGTGCCATCCCCACCACACACCAGCACCCGGAAGCAGGGTACCTGGGAGAACAGATGAAACCTGCAGCAGGAAATAGGAAGTGTCCCACCACAGTGCAGCAGCTCCTTCCACATGCCTGTCTCCAGCCACATAGAGGACCTGAAGCTTCCATCTTGGAGCTCCAACTGAAGTTCCCAGTGGCCACAGACATCAGCGGGGCCCTCCCGCCTGCAGCAGACCCTGACTCACCCAGGAAGAGGCCCCCCATTGGTCAGCTCGAAGACCTGGTGTGGGTTCAGCAGCCTGCGGAAGCTGCAGAGCAGGTCTCGGCCCTTGAGGCCCCCACTTTTGGGGTTCACGAACACGAGGAGCGGGCAGCAATCTGGGGGCAGCTTCATGTGCTGAGAAGCAGGAGGGCAGGGTCAGGGTAGGGCCAAGGTCCTTGGGCTGCCACGCAGCGTCTGCTCTGAGCCCCAAGCCCACTGGCCAAAGCAGCCCTCCTAAAGAAGAGAGGGCTGCTTCCCCACATGAGCACCGGTGCTGACCTCAGGACCACAGGCTGTGGCCAGTGGGCAGCAAGGAGGCCAGCTGGCTGCCTGGCGGTCCAAGCACAAAGACCAGCCACACCCACCTGCCAGGCTACACAGCCCACAGGGCCCTGCTTGGTGCTGCCAGCCAGCACACCAGGCCTGGCCCTCAAAGGGCCACCCACCTACCCTTTGGAGATTGGCAGCTTCCAGGAAAAATGCTGTTTCCAGGGTGGCTACACGTCTCCCTTGAGCTGTGAGACAGGACCTGTCTCCCATTTCCCACACACAACCCCAAGACCAGCCTAGGAGTCTAGACAGTGGGCCAGGCAGCATCCCTGTGACAGGGTGGGGTGACGAGACAGACACAGGGTGGGCAGTGGCACACGGACCAGACCGTGGCTGGGCAAGGACACACTTGGGGCTACATGGCCCAAGGGGCAGGCAAGGCCGCCTGCACTCACCACTTACCCACTCACCCCAAGGCAGGCAGCTGACGGGAGAGAGAAAGCGGTGTCGGCCTCAGGCCCAGCTCTGCCCATGGAGCAAACAGGACGGGGCTGGGGTGTACCTGAGCCCTGGCCTACAGGGACTGAATCCTCAGAAAGTGGGGACAGTCACCTGGCCTGGCCAGGATAGGACCAGGTAGGGAAAGGACAGGAAGGATCTATGGGCATTTCCTACTCAGTCACAGACCCCTAGACTAATTCTTTCTCCTGGGCTTATGTGGGGGGGGTCAAGGGCCAGGATTCAAGAACAAAATAGCTGTGGACACCTGGGCCTCGTGGGACGAGCAGGGGCAGGCAGGGCAAAGTCACCATGGATGCCTGGGGGCCTTGAGGAACATGCAGGGGCAGGCAGGGCTGAGAGCCACAGGCCACCATGAGGGTGTGGGATGGAGGTCAAGGCTCCAGCCCTCCCCTCCTGCAGCTCACCCCTGTGCTCACAGGCAGTGCTGCTCTGGCCCTGTGTTACCCTGCCACCCTCTTCCAGGTACAGGTAGGTCTTGAGGGGAGCCCCAGTGACGGGGCTACACTGGCTGGTCAAGCCCTGCTGTGGAGCAGGGCCCCTGCGGCCCCCCAAGACAGGTGGAGAGGACAGGCCAGAACGATGACGGTATAGTAACAGGCTCTGACTCTCAGCAAGCGGCTGCTGTACAGTCAGGAGCTGCGTCCTGTGGCCTCCCCACAGCACAGAGACAGGAATCCAGAACAGACAGCCAACCCCAGCCCCCAGGAGCGGGTCTCACCCACCAGCAAGCACGGACCCTCAGACCTCGGTCCCTCTGGTGTGAAGTGGGCAGCCTTGTCCACCCTTGGCTATGGTGAAGCCTGACCAAGGTGGCACCACCAGCCCCGGCACACTCGAGGGAGATGGTGGTTGAGCGCGTCCAGTCATGAGGACGCAAGATGTGCAGGTTCCACCCTGGAGAACCACGCATAGCCCAGAACTGCCCACTCACCAGCACGTCTGGGAGCACCAGCAGCGACAGCGGCCGGCCACGCACCATCGTGTCCCTGCCCAGCATGAACAACCGCTCAGCCTCAGCAAAGCAGGCCACGTCCAGCACCACCGCACCTGCACAGGTGGCCAGAGCTCAGGGGCCTGCCCTGCACACCCACCCCACCCGCCCATGGGGCAGCTCAGGGGCCTGCCCTGTGCACACACTGCCCCATTCCCATGGTGCCCAGAGCAGGGTTTCAGTCCCCTGGTAACAGCCCCAGCTCTAGCCATAGCCATGTAGAGTCAGCGCTCTGATGCTGGCATCTACAGTGAGGGGCCTCCCCACCCCAGAGTGCTTCCAAGGATGGCCAGGCTCAGTAACTGAACCCAACAGTGGGCAGTGGGCCCGTCCCCTGCACCACAATCCTCACACACACACACACCCAGCATCCCCGGGTAGGCAGGTCATGGGCATGTTTGGAACCTCCCCAGCAGGAGGCAGGACCATGGCAAGAGGGGCGTGGAGAGCACAGCTGAGCTGAGCCACACTGATGCAGGAGCATCAGAAGCCAGCAGGAATGGCTCCAAGCTCTGAAGGAGGGAGAAAGATAGCTTTTCCACCCACCTCCAGAGTACATGGGTGCAGCTCACCTTGCGAGTTGTAGACATGGCTCACGGACACCACAGCAGCTGCAGACAGACTTGTGTCAGGGGTGCATGGTACCAAGGCTGCCCGACTCCCCCTCCCAAAGGTATCCCACTCCAGAGCAGGGCCCTGCCCCCTGGAGGTCCAGGGACCCCACAGGGGGAAGCAGAGATCCCTAATAACAGAGGATAGGAAGCTGAGTGGGCTGTGCCTAGGGTGGGAATGGAGTCGGGGTTCAAATGGCGGGAAGGGCAGGAGAACCATCCCAGCCAGAAGCCCTGGCCAGCCCAGGGTCACACCTTTGGTGGCCATAGCCTCATGCAGCAGGTGACTGTATTCCTGGGGGGACAGGCCAGGTGGCAGGCCACCCACGAACAGAGAGACGTGTGGGGTTACGGTCCGGCTCTCGGTGACATAGAACCGTGTCTGGCTCACCTGCCGCACAGATGTCTGTAGGGAGGGCAAGGGCTGTAGGGATGCTGGGCAGTGCCATCAGCGCCCACTCCCCATCAACCAGGGGCAACAGAAGTAAGAGGGGCACCAGGGCTGCCTTCCTCTGGGTGAGCCCTGCCCCCCTCAAGGAACTGGGGCAGTCTGTGGCTCAAGGCCCTCTTGCTGGGTGACGATGTTTCATGGAGGGCACTGCCAGCCAGGGCAGTCAGTTGCCTGCTGGGTAGGAGACACCCCTCTGTGGGGCAAAGGCCATGGCTAAGGGCCAGAAGTACACTGGGGCCAGTGTCCACACCCACTGACCTGCCGGATGTCCCGAAGCCGATCAAGCAGGGGCTCCTCATCTGCTAGCACTGTCCGCTGGACTGTGGGGTTGAGGGGCACAGCTCATTACAGGTGGGCTCCTCCCTACATCAGCCAACAGCCACCCTGAGAATCCAGGCATATGGGGACATAGGCAAGACCAGCCCCAACATCCTGAGGGACAGGCTTGGGAGGCCCGGGATGTGTGTAGGGCCTGAGAGCACTGCCAGGCTACTCACCCACCTTGCTTGCTGCCCATGAGCACCTCGACCAGCTGGAAGCTCTCAGGACCCTCAACCTGCAAGGCAGGAATGGCATCAGGCATGGCCACCTCCCCAGGACACCTTAGGGGACAGCAACAGGGCCCACTGGGTAGGTAATCCCCAGGTCTGGCAGAACTAGGCGGCCCAGCATACACACCTGGCGCCCGAACAGCGGGAGGACCTCCAGCACCACGGTCTGCGCTGTGCTCTGTGGGGTCACACGGATGGACACGTAGGCCACACCCACCCTGCAGGGGACAGGCTTGGAGCTTGGGCCCTGGGCTCCTACCCCATCCCCTCCCCCAGCCGACCCCATGCCTTGGGCCTCACTTGAGCCAAGCTGGATAGATCTTCAGGACCTCCTGCGTCCGAGGCAAGGAACGGATGACCCAGGCCTCGGGCATGGGCTCCTGGGGCCCAGAGACTCTGCTGCCCTCCTCCTCTACAGGACCACTTAGCCCAGCCTTCCCCAGGGCCTGGGTGTCACCACTCAGTGAAGGCAGGGGCAGCGCCTGCAGCTCAAAGTCCCGAGCATCCTCAATGACACAGTAGGCCCGCAGCGCCACCTCCTGCGGGGGGTGGGGGGACAATGATGTGTGGAGGCCTGGCGGGGTAATCGGTGTGGGGGCCCGGGTGTGGCCGCTACTGGGGCCTCACAGACATGTGGCCCTACCCTGGCCTCCCTCTTACCAGCACCTCCTGGCTCCTGGCCAGCCGCGGGACAGTCACCAGGCGGAACTGGTTTCTCCTGATGGCATCATTGCCATCAAAGATCTTCAGGATCTGCTTGCCTGGGCCAGGAGGGAACAGTGAGGACTCTATAGGGGGAGCATGGGGACCAGCTGATCACTATTGGGCATTTACCTGACTCTGGAGCCACCAGGGCCTCTCTGCCCAGCACCCCGGTAGCAATTCCATCTGCTCCATCGTCCCTGTCACCTGCATATTGGACATGGATCTGTCACTCAATGCTCTGCCAACCTGGACCCTGGTGTCCCCAAGGCCACCCACAGCCTCACCTGGCTCTGGCACCACAGCCTCAGCAATGCGGAAGCAGTGCATCTTGCTGAAGTTGCGGGACAGCAGGCGCACACACGAGGGGGGCAGGACCATGGACCGCAGGCGCCCAAACGCACACTCTGGACCAAGCGCCGTGGAGCACACCGCATGGGCCTGGGGGACATGGGGCGAGCCTGACGCACTAGGAAAGAGGCGGCCTCACCCAGACCAGAGAAGACAGGGGCCCTCATCCCCAAGACAGCACAGTGTAGACCAGATCCAGGAAAAGGACACCTCAGCCCATCCCCAGGGTCCACCCCAACCAGGGCTATCCCACCCAGCCCCCAGCCCATGCCCACCTGGACACCACACCACTCGCAGCGCACACCTGCCGGCACATCGGAGGACCCACACGTCTTCCTGCAGACCTCACAGCGCGTGCCGGAGGGCAGGTTCCCCTCCCGCCAGTGGTGGTGATGCGTGTCCTGTGGAGGGAGCAGTCAGTGGCACGGCCCACCCTTGCCCAGGCCTGCCCTCACCCAGGCCCCTGCACTCACATAGTCCTGGTGTCCATCCTGGTGGCACTGGCGGCAGTCGCTGCAGGCGAAGGGCACACAGTCGGGGTGAACGTGCAGCTCACACACTGGGGGGCGGGCAGGGTTAGGGGCTCTCACCATGCCCCTGCCCCCGCCCTCCTTGCAGGCCTCCCAGTTGGGGCTGGGTTCGACCCCAACCTCTGCCACCAAGGAATCCCCTTCCTACCTACCTGCATGGGGCGTGGTGT
This sequence comes from Urocitellus parryii, assembly GCF_045843805.1. Classification (NCBI taxonomy): domain Eukaryota; kingdom Metazoa; phylum Chordata; class Mammalia; order Rodentia; family Sciuridae; genus Urocitellus; species Urocitellus parryii. The sequence continues at coordinate 144,188,036 of NC_135540.1, read as the reverse complement.
GCACCCCTCCTTGGGAAGCTCCCCAGGCCGGCCCTGCACCTACCCCCACTTCCCTAACAAACCATGGACTGGGGGAGGGCAGGCTACCAGAGGGCAGGCCACCCTGGGCAAGAGAGACCAGGCCCTGGGTGAGGGGCTCAGCCTAGGAGGCCAGTGGGGCCAGTGGTACCTTCACAGCGAAGTGCGGGTGCCTCCAAGCCCTTGCGACACACAGAACAGAACCTGCGCTTGTAAAGCCCCCGGGGGCCGAAGCAGTGGGCTACAGGGACCTGCAGGGCAGAGTGAGCCTCAGCCTCTGCCCGTCTGGCCTGCACCTCCTCCCTGGCCGCTGTCTCCTCCCTCCAAAGGCTCCTGAAGCCATCACCTCCAGGTCTACCCTCTGGGAGGCAGTCGGCCACAAGGACTGTGAACCTTGCCTTTCCATGATAGAGATGGAGAGGGATCCGTTCTTTTTCCAGTCCTTCAGTTACCATGTGCACAGCAGAAGGGAGCGTAAACAGAAAGCTTGCACGCCAGAATGGCAACCATGGGCACAGAGGCTGATGTTTATTTCTTTATCTTGTTTTTTGGTACTGGGGATTGAACCCTGGGGTACTTTATCATTAAGCTACATCCCCAGTCCTTTTTATTTTTTGAGACAGGGCCTTACTAAGTTGCCCAGGCTGGCCTTGAACTTGCAATCCTCCTGCTTCAGCCTCCTGAGTTGCTGGAATTACAGGTGTGTGCAACCATGCCTGGCTTTTTAAAAATATCTATATCCTCCAAATTTTTATCATATATATATATACAAATATATAATATATATATTATATATATATTTGAAATTTTTAACTTTTTTTAAGCTTTTTTAATTTTTTAATTTAATTTTTAATTTTTTTAAGTGAAGAGGAAACATTAAGACCAACTTTAGAATATAGTCATAAATGTCCACATGAAGGGCCACCCCAGCCAATGTGACACCCCAAGCTGGCACCCAGAGCCAGCACCTGAAGCCAGTATCCACAGGCCCTTTTGTGCTCACACATGGTATTCAAGTCATTCCCCAAACACAGCATCAAGTATCCCAGGGCAGACACCACCTGGCAGCAGGTGACCTGCATCCCGGCCCCCTTCACCCATAGGCACAAGCCCACCACACCAACAGCACTGCTGTGCTGAGCTCCAGCCCACTGCACCAACATGGTGGTCGGTGGTTCCACAGCCCACAGCCAGCTAGCAGGCAGGTAAATAGGGTGTGATGCTGTATGCAGGGCACAGGTGACCACTGATGCCATCAGTCCTCCCTAAACACTTGGCTGTCATTACCCACAAAAGAGAAGTCCCCACACCCTGCAGAGACCTCAGCCAGGTGCCTGAACACCCCATCGAGAACCCTGAAGAGGGAATTAGATGGCCAAAACTCCTCCAACTCCTAGGCTTGGGCCTTCTGTTTATATAAGCCTGTTACCTTGAGCATTTGTGGGCTCAAGGGCCACATCAGACAGAGCTGATAGGTATCACAGCAGGGCAGTGACAGTGATGCTGAATGAGAGCACCCAGCCCGAGGAGACCTACATGATGTACCTGGTACCCATGCCCACTCCTCTACCCACAACCTGTACTCTCCCAGCATCCCATTTCACCTGCTAGTGGGCGGGGTGGTAGAGCATGTACCCTGTGGGACTGGCCTTCCCAGGCACAACACCTGGGGATCCACCCAGGTGCTTGGTGTCATCAATTGCTCCTTCCCTTGGATGGCTGAGCAGGATTCTACCCTTTGCTTCTTAATCACGGTGTGACCAAGCTGACAAGTAGGACAGCCAGGAAGGCCCTGGCCCCACAAGGGCCCACACGTATTGCTAGGGTGGCACTCACCCTCACCAGGCTGGGCGCGATGCCCGTGCACGGCGTCCTCACATGCTTCAGGCACTTCTCGTGGGACATGAAGTTGCAGACTGTAGGAACAAAAGCTGTGTCAGTGGCCTGGTCCTGCAGGGCAGTTACCTCCTACCCAGGAGATGAGAGGCCCCAGGACCCAGGGCCTGGCCCCCAGCTTTGCCCAGCAGGGCTACAGCAGGGCACCAGCACTCTGCCACAGGGCCTGAGTGCCCGTCACAGTGGATTTTGGCACAGCTGATGGAAGAGGTCCCTCCAGTGAGCTGCTGTGGTGCCTGCCCTGACAACTGGGCAGTGGAGAAGCCATTCTTGCTATCCCCATAATATGAAGCCAGATGATGGCACTAGCACAGATCCCCATGTTCCCTACCCTCATCCACAGACAGGGACTGGTGCTGTGGCCATTCTGGGAGACAGCAGGCCCAGGTCCCCCTGCACCTCTGCAGCAGGCCCTGTGAGAGGGATGGTCCTGGCCACAGCACGCAGAGGTTTCATAAACTTCTACACACCTACCAAGAGCAGCTTTTCCTGGGACACTCTTCCCTCCTGCTCCCACAACTGCATCCACTCCTAACTGCTCCTGCCACATTCTATGGGCTGTGCCTAATATCTAGAGCCACACCAGGCAGGTGGGGCACCTAGCCAGGTGAGGGCTCCCAAAGGCAGGAGTTGCCAGCAGGGAGACTTCCCTAAGCCTCCAAAGACAGTGAGAACTTAAACACTGCCTAGGTGGGAAGGCCAGGACAGCACTGGGGCCAGCAGACATGGCACCCTGGTCCTGGGGAGGCAAAGTGTCCCTGGGCCTCAACAGGGGCAAAGGCTCAGCAGCAGAGAGATGATGGTCAGAAGGGGCAGAGGGCAGTCTGTGGTGGCACATTCAGAGCCAAGAGAAGACAGAGGGGCAAGGGGTCCAAGCTGGGCCCCAAGGGTAGGAAAGGTGGACAAGGCCACAGGGGCAAAGAACACAAATGCCAAAACTGCCTGGAGTGAACCTGCCCATGGGGCCTCAAGGCAGCCCCATTCTTAGGCACCTCCCAGAGGGCAAGCTGCCTCCAACCTGTGGACCCTCACCTCCCAGCCTTAGAAGGGAACAGGCAGAAGTTTCTCCATGGACTGCTCCAGAGACAACGTGTGAAAGTAAGCTGGGACTGTGGGGGGCAGGAGATGGAGAAGGAGTCCTCCAGCCTTCCCCAGGGGCCCTGCTCCCTGTTCACTCTGGGACGAAGACACTGCCAGCTTCCTCTACTGGGAGGGGAGGTGGTGCCTGATCCCGCATTCCATGCCTTGGGTGCTGCTGGGAGGAGCACATCTCCCCACACCCTTTCCAAGCCCTGTTTGCCCAGGTCATAGTCCTATCTTTACAGATACTGCCCGGAAATGGCCTCTCCTTCATCTCCCACACATCAGGCCAGCCCCTCAGGGGGCTGCTTTGCCCAAGACTAGGCTGAAGGTTCCTGAGCCCCTTGAACCTAGAACCCACCAGGAGTCTAGTCTTAGACTTGGCTTCTGCCTTCACACCTCTCACTGCTCCAGCCTCAAACCTACAGTTCCACATTCATCACCTGCCACCTTCACAGGGATTAGTCTCAGACCTGGAGCTCTGTTTCTGTGCCTTTCACCTGTGCAGGGAATCCTGTGGTCTACCTTCTATCTGCCTGCAGCCCCCCGACTTTTCTACCTCTCACTTGTGCATGGGGTCCCGGGATCTAGCCTGATTTGGAGCTCACTTGGCCTGCACATGCACACCCTCCACCATAATGGAGCCCCAACATTCCTGGGAGCAGGCAGAGCAGTGCAGTCTCTGATCGGTCAGAGAAACCACAGTGACCACCCCTATGCCAGCTGGCCACCCCTGGAGTCAAGATCACCAAACCCTTTTCACTGGCAGAGGACACCCCTATGTGAGTCTCTGGCCTGAGAGATGCCACTCTAGAGCAAAGGCCTATCTCCCTGATCAGGGTAGAAGTTCCTCAGCCAGTCCCACCTCCAGCCCCTGACCAGGACATAGGAAGTGCCAAAGGTCCATGTGTTCCACATAGGCTGGGCTGAGGGCCCCAGGGCCTGCCTGCTGGCATGAGAGAGGACCAGAAGAGGTCCAGCCCAGATGCACCCTTGAGGCAGAGACAGGGCTGCCTCGCCGGCTTGGCAGCTGAGTGGGAGCCCTGTTGGGACATGCCACACCTGGGAGGAGACCCAGCCAGGCTCTCCACGCAGCAGACTCTGAGCAGAGCCAGCATTCAGTCCCTCTGGGCAACAGCATGCATTCAAGAAGAGAATGACCAGTACCCGAGGTCCAGGGCAGCCGGTTTGCCCATCCCTGCTACCCAATCGCTGAGAGATGCACCCAGACCTGGGAACCCCAGAGAGGTCTGGCCAGTGTCAGGGCCAGCTGGCACTATCCCGGGCCCTGCAACTGCCCCCAACTCAATCCCAGCGCCACACTGTGGCGACACTCCCCGACTTCCGACAAGGGAGCCCAGGAATCCTGCGGCAGGGAGGGGCAGGGATGAGCGACAGTGTGCTGAGGGAGGCCCGGCACCGCGCTCCGGGCGGACAAGGCCCGTGCGGGCCCGCGGCGCAGAGGTCAGGGCGCGTCCCGCCCAGGCAGCCTCTCCGGACGCGGCTCCGGCCAGCGGCGCGCGCTCACCATCGCACAGGAAGCCGGCGAGCCCCCAGACAAAGTCGGAGCAGAGGTGGCAGAAGGTGGGCTTGGTGAGCGTCACCTTCCGGAAGCTGTGACCCGCAGCGGCGGGGCCAGGGGCTCTGCCGCCAGCCCGCTCCGACCCCTGCCCCGGTCCCTGGCGCGCGTGGCCTCGGGCACCCAGAACAGGGCTGCTGGCGGGGCTGCTGGGGCGCACGGAGCCGCCGCCCAGCCAGGCGCGTGCCCCGGGCTCGGTCGCCGCTGCCATCCCGGCCCGAGCAGCCCGAGCCCTGATCGCAGGCGGGTACAGGCCGAGTCCGCGCTGGGAGACTGACGCCGAGCTCCGCCCGCGCCGGCTTCCGACTGCGCCGCCTACTGAGCAGGCGCAGGGCGGGGCCTGAGCGGACCGGGGCGGGGGCGGGGGCTACGGGGCGGGGCCTGTGAGGGCGGAGACGGCGAAGCGGGATGGGGACGCGGGGGGCGGGGCTGAGAGCATGGGGCGGGGCCTGTGGGGAGGAGGGGTGGGGCCTGTCCTGGAGAGGCGGGACGTCCAGGCGGGGCGAGGCCGGCAGAGCGCGGGTCCCAGCCCGGTGGGCGGGGCGAGCAGGGGGACCGAGGTGGTCGACTTGGTTTTTTCCTAACCGCCAGGGATCGTCTGGCAGGCCGGGACTGTAATTCCCCGCTTGCGGCCTCGCGACACCGGACTTGAGGCCTTTGCACCTGCGGCTCCCATGCTTGTGGCTGTGTGGATCGACACCTCCCACGCAGGACGCTGATCCCAGCGAGAGGCAGTCACTGCCTGGCGCTCCTGGGCGGGTTCCGGGGCCCAGGCTCTGCCTTTCTGCCCGGGTTCACTAACGACCCAACAGAGGGCAAGAGAGCGGTGAGGGGCTCCAGGGCTAGGACCCCGCGTGCCGCTGTCTCAGGGCTGCAGTGTGGCTGGAAGCTGGGTTTGTGCTGACCTGCCCTGACGCACTCCTGGTCACTATCCCCACCACGGAGGGGGGCCATGGGAGGGAGCCACCCTTCCCCCGTGGAAAAACCCGTCCCACCACAGTCCTAGTTCTGGAATCCATGGAACCGGTCACTCAATGGAGGGACAACCCCAGCATGCACGACTTGACTTGTCAGGGTGGTGCTGGTGACATCTGGGAGCAGTCCATATTAGTCACCTTACTTCCCTTGCCAGCAGGGGGAACTTGTTCCTGTGGGCCTGACCTCGGTTAGAGTAGGGGAGGCCTCACTGCGCATCTGAACCAAGGGGCTCCTAGGGAACCCACCTGACTCCTGCAGGACATCTAGATGCCCCCAGCCAGGCCACCAGGGCAGCCGGTTTGCCCATCCCTGCTACCCAATCGCTGAGAGATGCACCCAGACCTGGGAACCCCTGAACTAGGGCAGGCTGCACCAGAGCAAAGGGATGATCCCCAGGGGAAGAGGAAAACAGGGAGGGGCACATTAGGAGAGAATACTGTCTCCAGGCAGTGCTGCTGCAGAGGAAATGCCTGGGAATATGCTAGAACTTCTGAATGGGAAACAGGAAGCTTGTTCTTGGTTCCAGGGACCAGTCTAAAAAGAAGAGCAGGCCCTTAAGAAGTTGGGAGGGGAGACGTGGTCCTCCATGATTACAGGACTGATCCACTTGAGCCTCAGCTGAGGGCAGAACTCTGGGGAAGCCTCAGGATACCAGGGATCAGCTGGTCCTCCTGGAGCTGCCTCTGGGGCAGACTGACCACAAACTGAAGAGTAAACCAGCCACTGGATATGGATGAAGGACCCAAGACTTAGTGCCCAGGAGGCCTAAGGAAGAGCATCTAGGCAGGAGGAACAGCTAGTGCAGAGGCCCCGCTGAGGAGTCAGGGGAAGGCACACCACTTCTGAGGACTCCTCCGTCCTGCACCCAGAGAGTAGCACTGTGCTGCCTTCCACTGACAGCCCTCCCCTTTCCCCCAGCCAGCCAGCTGTGAGGACCCTGGTCTCCACCCCTCCTCTCTCCTTTCTCAACCAGATTATTCCCTGGCCCTGCCTCTGTGCAGGCCTCCCATAGTCCTCTTGGCTATGGGAGGGCTTCGACCCAACCTTGGAGCCTTGAGGAGGCAGATGTTCCCCGAGGCCCACACCCACTGCCTGCACTTCTGTTAAGGAAGAGCAGTGTTCATGGACACTCCTCCCTGCACTCAGGAGAAGACATGAGTGCACCTGACTGCTTCCTCTAGAACTTTGTTTCCTGACCTAGCATGTTCATTGAAACAGCCAGCATTTCCATCACACCCTCCCACAAACTTCCCAGAACGTCTTCCAGAGCAACTTGAAACCTCTGCAAAGAATCAAAACCAAACAACACCCGCCAGATGGATACTCTGTGTTTCAGCATCTTCCACAGCTCTTGGGATGGTCTCTTGTGCAGGCCCCTCTAAGTTCTGACCCCACTAGTCTGTGGGGTTGCCTCTCCTATTCTCTCCCTCTCTGTCTGGGTGGGTTAATCAGTGAGCCTTTACTTCTCTGGCGTTGGGGACTGGAAGTCCAGGGTCAGAGTGCTGGTGTGGTCAGGTTCTGGAGAGAGTCCACTGCCCTCCCCACTTCCTAAGGGAGCCGCTGTGCACTGTAATGGTAGAATTGTGCTGCCAAGTTCATATATTGGAATCCCTTAGCACCTTGGAGTGTGACTCAGTTGGAGACAGGGACTTTACAGAGATGATCAAGTTTAAAACAAGGTGATTAGGGGGCCCTCGTCCCCCATGACTGGTGTCCTTGTAGAAGGGGAGCTTGGACAGACTCACCGCAGGGGGAAGGCCCTGTGAAGATGAAGGCAGAGGTCAGGGTGGTGGTCTACAAGCCAAGGGGCCAGGACCAACAGGAGCTGCAGGGGACTGGCACAGAAACTGTCTCAAAGCCTCAGAGGACCCAGCCCTGGACAAGAGGATGGTGACTTGCAGCCTCCAGGACAATGAGACATTAAGTTTTAAGCCTACTCAGTTTTGGCACTTGTTATGACGTCCTTAGGACACTCAGAATTGTCATCTGTGCTGTTTGGTGATTAGCCTCTCTCTCCGGGTTTTGCATGAGAGCTCCAAGATCAGCCCATTTAACTGCTGCTGTCCCCTGGTAGGAACTGTGTGTATTCCACTTTATCTGTTCTATTGTCAGTGGGCCCAGAGTATCGGCAGACCTTGGCTGTTATGAATCAGGCTTTGTGAGCATTCTTCTTGTGTTTGGATACCACATGCTCAGAGATCCCACCATAGACTAACACCAGTCATAGGACATGCTATGTTCCCTTGGAAGATAATGCCAAGCCCTTTTCCAAAAATCCACACAAAAAGTCAAGTCTTTGGGATGGGGCTGTGGCTCAGTGGTAGAGTGCTTGCCTAGCATGCGTGAGGCCCTGGGTTCCATCCCCTGCACCACATAAACATAAACAAATAAAATAAAGGTATTGTGTCCATCTACAACTAAAAAAAAATATTAAAAAAAAATAAAAGCTGAGTCAGGCCTCCACACTTGTCACAATCCTGGCTCTAGTTTGGCTGCAGGCAATCTCCATTTGGCTCCCCCCCTCCCCCCCGCTGGCAAGCAGGCTCCACCTGCCTTGGGCACCTGCCCCTGCAGCTCTTACGAGGCTGTCATGCATCCTGGCCTTTTTTCTTCGGAGTGTCTTGCTCTTATTGACCTTTAGTTCTGGACATAGTCAGGGCAGGGCTGTCTTGTTGGTCCCAGTCGGTGCTCACTGCTTGTATCGTCTGGTTCACAAAGAAAGGCTGTCTGTTGCCCGCTGCCCTGAACTAGGGCAGGCTGCACCAGTGCTCCTGGGGATGGCCCCACAGTCTGATCACAGTTTGGGCACTCGAGTGACACACTCTCATCTACTGCGTGGCTCTGTTTCAAGACACCGTGTTCAGTGTGTATCTACACTTCCCAGAGACACTGTCTATTGGGCCTGACTGCCGCCTTCCTGTCACTTGTCCTTCCTTGGGAGAACAGGTCACAACCATCTGGTGCTAGGGAACACATGACAGCACCAGCACTGTGCTGGGAACCATGTCTGACACTGATAGAGCCCCTGGGTTCAGTCCCTGTACCTAAGTAAATAAGCAAACAAACAATCAGAAAGCAGAAAGGATACTTCTTTATAGTAAGAGCTGAGCAAGCAGTGAGGGGCCTTGGGCCACCCCAGCAGGAGCCGCAGGTCAGTGGCTTAAATCTTTCTTTGCTCTGAGCATGGCCTTGAGTGATTGGAGAAGAACAATGAGCCTTGATTTGGGGTTACAAACAAATTCAGCATGTGGGTGAATCTGCAGACACAGGGTTTGTGTATATCATACAGGCCACACCTCTCCACGTCAGGGCAGTGCTGCTACAGCTCTGGGGCTGGAAGTCCTCTTACCATCCTGCAGAGGTGGCTTCTTTCAAAAAAATATTTATTTTTTAGTCGTAGGTGGACACAATATCTTTATTTCATGTTTATGTGGAGCTAAGGATCGAACCCAGTGCCTCACGTGTGCTAGGCGGGTGCTCTGCCACCGAGCCACACCCCAGCCCTAGAGGTGGCTTCTGATGATGCTGGTTTTCATGTCCCAGAGCCAGCTGGGTGTCATGTGAGGTGGGGCTGGGTCCCTGCTTTGACCTAGCTTTCCCATGACCCACCTGCTGTACAGGAGGAGGCAACCAGGGTGGAACACTGCGGGAGCCTGTCCAGGTGTGGGCCGTCCACAGCTCTCCTCAAGAAAAAATGCAGATAAATTATTATAAAATTAGGTACATGTTTATTCAGAACAAGAGAATAAATTACAACAAATTAAATGGTTTTTATTTTTATATTTTGGTTCAGGAGACAAACGCACGGGTGCTCTACTACTGAGCTACACACCATCACCCTCCTAATTTAGTGAGTTTTACAGAGTCCCGAGGCCATGTGACTGAGGCGTCCCATGAGTGGACCCCCTGTGGACCTTGGCTCTTCTTCACTGGTGCCCTGCCATCTCCACACCTCTGCAGGCTTCGTCAAGGGTGGTGGACACACTCCTTCAGCACATGTGCTTCAGGATCAGCTCCCTGCAGAGGCAAAGACACCTGTCCGTTTCTTCTCCCAGAGTTGTACCCCTGGCCCACTTTCACACCCAGCAGCCAGCCCTGCATCCTAAGATGCCATCCAGAGTGGGTGCTAAGCAGCATAGCCAGGCACACATGCAGACAGCTGCCCTAGAAGACCTGCAGCTCCGTTCCCAAGGGCGAGTACACCATGCCTCATATTGGCCAGGGCAGAAGGCCGGAGGTGGGCCCAGGGTCTGCACCATGGCTTCTCAGGAAGAAGTGGCTGAGGCATGGTAGGAGCACAGAGTGAGTGGGGGACCTGGGGCCTGGGCTGTAGGGCAGTCCTCTGTGCACCTGACCCAGGGTTCTCAGGTCAGGGAAGTGTACTTGGTGGGAGGTCTGGTGAAAGAGCCTCTGTGGCTCCTGATTGGTCAGCCTGCGCATCAAAGGGGAGTTACATTGCTGTCTAGGAATCAGTCAGCCTGGGGTGGGCAAGGGCTGTCCAGGACCAAGGCCTCAAAGGCCAGAGCATCAAGACCACAGGAGCACGGGCATGCAGCAGATATAAGCAGGACAGTGGGGAGACTCACCCTAGAGATGTACATCAGATTCTGTTTAGGGAGAAGGGGGAACGAACAGAAAGGCGCTGGTTCTGAAGAAGTCCCAGAGCAGCAGTGGCTGTCCCTCCCCCACCCCCAGTTGGCCAGAGCAGGAACTGAACACCCTACCCTGGAGCTAAAGGCCTAGGCAGAGAGAGTGGGCCGAGTGGAAAGAAAACAGGCCTGAGGTCCACAGGGAGTACTCAGGAGCCCGTCCTCCTGACCTTCCATCTGGAAGCCCAAGGGCCTTCTGGTGGGCACTGCAGCCTCAGGGTGTAGCCCAGCTCCCAGTGAGTCCAACCCACTCAACTCCTCCTGGCCACGCCCCTTGGCCACAGCCAGCTCTGCCTGAGGGGAACAGGGTGCACCTTCCCAAGCCCTGACCCCCACCTGCCGCTCCTGCCACACACACCCTCACAGGAGCCAGACTCTCCCCTTCTCCAGGGATGGGCGCCGCGAGACCCCCAGGACCTCCCCCAGAGACTGGTCCCAGGCCCTTCTCTTTTCAGACACTCCAGCCCACCTCCTCTGTTCTCTGTGGGTTCTGCTGGCAACGGTTCCATTTCCAGTTTCACTCTTGAAGCCAACAGGTGCCCCCTTCAGAGCCTGAGGAGCCCCCACTGTGGCAGTCCTGGCCCCTCCCCACCCTTCCCCCTGCCCTTCTTAGTCCTGTGGTGGGGCCTCAGAAACCATCTGCCGGGCTCCTGGGGACAGAAGTTCTGAAAGACCTAGACCTGACCCTCCACACACCACTGCCCATGGACAGCCCTCCCTAAGACAGGGAGCCAGCAGGGCCTCCCCTGCCCAGTCCTTGCCTTTCTGCAGGGCCAGGAAGCCCATACCCAGCCAACTCCAGGCAGTCGTAGTGGAGAGGAGGCTCTGGCCAGCACACAGCCCATTTCACTCATGTTAGAACTGCTGGGCCACAAAGGTCATCTCCCTTGGGGTGTAGAACACTGGGAACCTCTGCCTTGTGAATGTCCCAAACATAAACCAAAATGCCGTGTCTCTGTGTCCCAGAGGGTGCAGTGTGAGACCCTGCCAGGACCTGCCCCTTCCCTTCCCCAGGACCTTCACTCTGAGTCCACTGAACTGGATCTGATCAGCCCAGCTGCCAACCTCAGGAGAGTTCTCTAAGGCTGTCCAGCACTTCTCGTAAGCCATGCCTCCCTGGCTGCCCCTTCCAGCCCACAGGATAATCCAGGAGAATCTCATAATGCAGCTGCACCTGCACAGTCCCTGCACCACACGGGCCATGGCCTGGGTCCAGCACCAGCACAGGCTGTGCCCTCAGTGGCCGGCATCAACACCTCTCTTGTCCAGTTGATGCTCCAGGTCCCGGGAGAGGTCCCACAGCTGGTATCGCACCGGACGCGTGTCAGACTTGCACTGCCTCTGCAAGCCCTCTGGGCCTCCCTTCCTCCTGCACCCAAGCCTCCTGGGGTTTTTCCCTTCTGCATGAAGGACATTGCTTGCTGTTTCCTTAACTGGAAGTTGATGGTGGCAAACCTCGGAGTTTCTTTAAAATGTTTCTGTTCAACCTTTTTTTGGAGGGGGGCGGGGGGATACTGTAGTTTTCGACAGTCTCACTAAATTGCCCAAGCTGGGCTTGAACTTGCCATCCTCCTGCCTCAGCCTCCAGAGCTGGGACTGCAAGTGCTTTCCACCCTACCCTGCCTGGAGAATGTTTCTGCTGGGTTTTGATTTCCTCTCACTGTTGGCCTACTCTAGGCAGCGTAAGTCTCCCACCATCTGCTGGTCAGCACTTCTGCTGAAAGGCCAGGGTCCCTTCACTGCTGGGCCCTAAAAGTGGAAGGTCTCTGGCAGCTTCTTATATCCCCTTGGTTTTGGCCTTGGCTCTTACATCCTGGGCTGATAGGATTCTGCTGTCTTCCCGGTTGGGCCTCTGCAGCACCCCCTGACCCGTGGCCTGGGTCTTGAGCGGTCAGTTACCACCACAGTCCCCTTCCTCGCTGCTGGAACACGCGCAGCACTGTTTCTGCTCCGCTCTGCCTCGTTTCCAGGTGGGGAAACTGAGTTGGATCTTCTCCCTGTGTTTGTTCTGTAGTCTCCCCTATTTTTCTGTTTAGTGTGAATTTAACCTGTGCTCTGTCTTCTAGTTCTTCTTCTTTTTAGGTGTAAACTGCAGTTAAACCAACCCATTACATTTTTGACCCATTTGTTGAGATATGACTTACATACAATAAAACAGATCAATTTAAATTGTGTGATTCAACAAGTTTTGAGTAAGTCTTCTTGAGATACTTATGGATTTTTTCAATATTTCCAGGTTGAAAAATGTAAAATAGAAAATTTGCATATTTTTCTCCTAGGTCAACTGTTTTCGATGCATTTTTTTTTTTTTTTTTTTTTTGGTGGGACTGGAACTGGGGGTGGAACCCAGGGATTCTTACCCACTGAGGCACATCCCCAGCCCTTTAAAAAATACATTTTGTTTAGAGACAGGGTCTTGGTGAGTTGCTTAGGGTCTCACTAGGTTGGTCTTGCGATCCTCCTGCCTCAGCCTCCTGAGCCAGGGATCACAGGGGTGTGCATGGTGCCCATATATCTTACTCTTTATATGAGACAATATCATTGTTTTCTGTTTTAGTTTTCAGAGCCATTTTGGATACAGACATCACGACCTTTCACCTGTAAACACTTGAGCATGATCTGGAAAGAACTAGAGCAGTCTGTCCACAGCCCTGACCAGAGCCTTTGAGGCTGGCATTTCAGAGCCCCCACGGCACACACTCCCAGGGGCGAACTGTCCAGTGAGGCCCTGTGCAGCCACCCGTGCCTTATTGGGGACCTGTCTCAGCACATGCATCAAGGACTTTGTGGCCCTCGTTTCTGCAGGTACCTGCTTTTCTCCTGGCAGATGGCTGGGTGGCAGGTCATTTGATTCACACAGGGTGGAGGTGATCCAGGGTGGACTTCAGTCCCTGCCAGGCCAGTTCTCTTCTGTTCACCTTTACTTTAATGTGTGGCCCTTGCGCCAGCTCTGACTTCCGTCCTGGGGTCCCCGTGAAGCTGCCCAAGCTCCACGCAGTGCGAACACTGGCCCTGCCTGGCCACGCTGGAGTCTCCTCCCCAAGCCAGCGTTGTTAGATCCCTGCTTGTAAGCCCTGCTCAGAAGACACTCTGCCCTGCCCACTTGGGTTTTCACCCGGATTCCTGGCTGCTAGCTCAGTTCTTTGATGCTCGTGAGTCTGTTTTACAGTTTCACACGGTTCAGCCTGTGTCCATGCGGGCTGCCTGGTGCACTTCCCTCTCCGCCTCTTTCAGGCCTTTCAGTTTTTTAATTTAAAGGGTTTTTTTTTTTTTTTTTTTTTTTTTTAAAGAGAGAGTGAGAGAGGAGAGAGAGAGAGAGAGAGAGAGAGAGAGAGAGAGAGAGAGAGAGAGAAATTTTTTAATATTTATTTTTTAGTTCTCGGCGGACACAACATCTTTGTTGGTATGTGGTGCTGAGGATCGAACCCGGGTCGCACGCATGCCAGGCGAGCGCGCTACCCCTTGAGCCACAACCCCAGCCCCTAAAGGGGTTTTTAGAATTGATTTTTGTATTTTATTTTCCTCCCTTGATGTTTTGGAATTTATACATTGTTTTTTCTCTTTTAAATGGCTAATTATGACATCTTACCTTGAAATTTTAAGAGGATCCAGTGTTAAAAATATGTTAACCTCCTCCTGCCAAAAAAAGTTCCCAGAACTTTAATCCCTCCTTCTGATTCCGCTGCTGCTGTCTGGGTATTCAGATTCTGTTTCTAATCCTTCATTCCTTCCTTCCTTCCATTGTTTTATACAATGTTCCCTTGGATTGCTACATGTATCAGGCTACTCTTGTGGGGAAACTTTCATGCTGCAGAACCTGCCTCAGAAATACCCTGGGTACAGGCATCTTGGGGAAACTGCCAGTGTTCTTCCATCTCCAAGTATATTGATCCAACCCATCCCCCCATTAGTCCATTTTATGTTACTACAATGAAATACCCAAAGCTCAGTAGCTTTATAAAGAAAAGAGGTTTATTTAGCTCCTATATTTGGAGGCTGTGAAGCAGCATAACACTGGCTCTGGTGAGAGCCCCCTGGCAGATGGCAGGGATGCCTGTGGGAGTGAGAGATCACATCTCAAGACAAGAAGCTAGAGACATTGGGATCCCACAATCCCTGGGGAGGGCAGGGCCCCAGCATCTAGGATCCACCTCTGCCAGGTCCCACCTCCCACATCACCACCCTCAGGATCAAGCTCCCAGCTCCTGGACCGCGGGGTGGTGAGCTGCACTGTGCCCCAGCACCCCACTCCTGTGGTTCTCCCACCACCGTGCAGTGGTCCTGGCTTCCTGCCCCCACTGCCCCTGTCTCCTTCGCCACTGTCAGTCCATGGCCTTCCTCTGCAGGTGACCTGAACTTTTCTTCTGGTTCCTCTTAAAATCTTGCTGCGAACTTTCTTGGTTTCCAGTTCTGCTACAATAGGTCCAGGTGAGAGTCACCTCTGATGGATTCTGCCCGGCACATGTACTTTCTGCTTCACAGGCTTAAGTTTCACACGAGTTACTGCTTAGCTTTTTTCCCCCCCAGTACTAGGGATTGAACCCAGGGGTGCGTTACCCCTGATCTACACCCCAGTCACTGTCGTCGTCGTCGTCCTCCTCCTCCTCCTCCTTCTTCTTTTTTTTTTTTTTTTGAGATGGATCTTGCTAAATTTCTAAGGCTGGCCTAGAACTTGCAATGCTGCCTCAGCTTCCCAAGTGCTGGGAACACAGGCCTGTGTGGGTGACGCTCTACCTGGCATCTGCCCAGGACTCGGGTGGGACGCCTCTCTCTTCTTCTCCTTGCTCTCAACGTCTCCGCCACCGTCTCGGTGCCCCTCTGCCTCTAGGTCAGCTCTCCAGACCTGTCTGCCCAGTAGGCCTGCCCCAGCTGTGCCCTGAGCTCCCTGCCAGGGATGTGCTTCACCCCAGGATCCATCCCTTCCCAGCACCTGCTCTGCCCCAAGTCCCTTTTCTCCATCAATCTTCCCTTTACAGCTGTCCGGGTGACCCAAGATTTAGAATCTCCGTCCAGAACTGTGACCTTGGCGGCTCGGGGATGAGCTCCGCTGTCCGGGGAGGGGGAAGGGGGCAGGGAGGGGTTTTCTCCCTGTCATGAAACCTGACTGCTGAGCTGCCCGTTGCTATAGCCTACCTGCTGGTGTCCAAACTTCAGATCTTAAGCTTTACACACCTCTGAGCTTACCTCCCCAGGACATCAGCCGCTCATCAGCTGTCCATTAGAAGTAGCTACCTGACTCCTCAAAGACAGCGCGGCCTCTGGCCACACCTGTTCCGGTGCCCCTCTGAATCCTTCTCACCCCCACCTCCAATCCCTCAGGCCTCACAGTGGGCCCTGACCACTTCACGCAGCCCCTGCCCTGCTCTAAGACCCAGTCGCTCTTGGGCCACCCGCCGAGCATTTCTGAGACGCTCTCCCAAGGCCACCACCCTCACAGCAAGGCGGGGTCGCAATGCCGGTTCCGCAGGGACACAGGGGACCTGCGTAGTGCTCCAGGAAGAGGGCCTCCAGCCGCCGCCCCTCCAGGCCGCGAGGCCCCGCCCTCGGCCTCCTCCGCGGCGGTCACGTGGGTGTCCCCCGCCGGCGGAACGGCTGGTCTGACCCTCTGGTCCTGCAGGTGGGGAGCGGCCAGCGCCTGCGGCCATGAGCCCCCGCGCCGCGCGGCTCGCGGTCCTGGCCACCCTCCTGGCCACCGCCCTGGCCGAGGCCCCGCACCTGGTGCGCGTGGACGCGGCGCGCACGCTGCGGCCCCTGCGGCACTTCTGGAGGAGCACCGGCTTCTGGTGAGCCACCCCGCGCTGGCCGCTGAGGCCCGGGAGGCCCCCAGAGCAGGCGCCCACCTAGCTGCTGAGGCCCCCTGTCGCATCTGGGGAAACCCTCGGGCTCACCGCCCTTCACACTGTGGGCCCTAGGGAGTCAGGACACACCAAGCTACTTCGTCGTGGCTCAGGTGGGGGTCTTCTCTCCTCTCCCCTCCACTCCAAGTTTGGGGTGTCTGGGGCTTTACTGAATGGGTACTCTCTGTGCTGGATATCTGCGGTCAGCCCTGAGCTTTTCCTGGCGCCAGGAGTCTGAAGAGTCCTGGTGGGTACTTAGGCTGTGAGCTCAGGATGCCCTCTTCCTGACTCCCCAAAAGGGCAGCCCAGTGGTTTGGGGGCTGACTCCCACCCCTGGGTGATACCAGCATCCTCCTTGGAGAGTTGAGACCCTTCCCTGTCTGGCAGGGCGAGTGTCCTGTGGGAGCTCCCAGCCCACCAGGACAAGACCACATGGCATTCCTGGTGGAGGGGTCATTTTATCACTCGCTGGCCGCACTGGCACCATGTCTACTGGGCGGGCCTGGGCAGGCAGGGCCAGATGTGTGGAAGCTGCTCCACTGTAGCCCCCAGGGTGAACACAGAGTACCTTGTCCTATCCCCAGTCCCCCACTGCCACATGAGCAGGCTGCCCACTACGACCTCAGCTGGGACCAGCAGCTCAACCTTGCCTACGTGGGTGCTGTCCCTCATGGTGGCATCAAGCAAGTCCGGACACATTGGCTGCTGGACCTCATCACAGCCAGGTGGGTGATGCTGGGGCAGGCATACTGGGCTGCTGGCCAGAGCCCACCTTACAGAGACACTGAAGAGGTAGGCCTGGTCTTGTGGGCCAGCTGTGGAGGACAGTGCAGGGCAGCGGGGAATGGCATCATGGGGAACAGAGCTGGGGGCTGCTCTGAAGACACATAGCCCTGCACAGGCCTTCCTGTCAGAGCCTCCACTGGGGAAGGCAGGAGGGGGACATCCTGGCTGGTAATGCTGGAAGCCCACTGTGTGCCCAGAGGCCCTGGATCCCTGGAAGGGGCCTAGCTGGGTTTGCCCTGGAAGTCACTTTGGAGGTTAGTATCTGGCTGCATTTGCTGCACCTGGTTCTGGTGTGAGGACAGGTGCTCCAGGCTGCGTGGCCATTGGCAGAGCTGTGCGGGGACAATGCACCTGAGGGCTGGACCAAGGTAGCTCTCCCACCTTGTCCCTGACACTGGACCAGCCATGCAAGTCTTGGCCAGAGGTGAGCACCAGGTGTGAGGAGCACTTGGGTATGGTGGCCTTCCAGAAATAGGCCCTGGTGCCCATGGTCCCTTGTCCAGCTCCTCCCTGTGAGGCAGGGGCTGGGTAGGCCCAGGGCTGGGGTGTCCTTTTGACGCCCTGAAGGCCACACCATTTGTGGGAATCTGACATAGAGTGTCAGACCGGGCATGGTCTCTCTGAGTTTGGGCCGAGGGTCCGTGTGTGTTGCCGGCACCAGGGTGGCAGCACAGGTTTTAGGCCGAGCGTGTGGGGTTCTCATGTGTGTTCGAGTGCTGCCCTTTCCCTTTTCAGTTGAGGTTCCCTGGCTTCTCTGTGGCAGAGGTGGCCCAAGATTGCATCCTTGGGTGACTCTAGCCCTTGGCAGGCTCCTGGAGAAGGAACTTAGTGATGGCTGATGGGGGGGAGTGGATGCCAGAAGACCCCGGCCCTGCTAGAGGGCAGAGTCAGGAACCACGAGCTCCCCACGGCGGGCACGGGCGGCCTCCACAGCGCTGTGCACGCTGGGGAACAGCTGCTCATCCTCAGAGCCCTGGTCCTCACCGAGGAAGCCCCCTCTCTTCAGAGCATCCCTCACTGAGGGGTTGCAACAGGCCAGAAGCAGGGTGACCCCTAGGGCCCAATAATCACGGCGAAGGTCCTTCAGTGTGGCCATGCCAGCCACATCCAGGAACAGCAGTGGGGCACAGTCAATGACCACCGTGTGGAAGCCAGTCACCATGGGCACCAGCCTGGCCCTGCTGGTCATTGAACCCAGGTCCTTGCCATCAACTGGCTCTCCCTCTCCAGCCCCCATCTCTGAGCCTGGCTCCCTCCTTGTGGCAGCTGAGCGCCCCGCATCCAGCCCAGTAAGGCTGTAGAGTGACCGCAGGAAGAAGTCCTTGTTGGCATAGTAGAGAGGCCCTGCAAAGCGGAACACCTGCACCCCAGGCTGAGGCACAAGGCCCTCGAACTCCGTGGCATCCTCGTAGAAGGCCGAGTCCCCAATGCGGGCCAGCAGGGCCGCCCGAGGGCGCTGTGTGCGGCCTGCCAGGCTGAGCAGTGAGAGGAGCACCCCAGCGAGCAGCCCAGCCTCAGTGGTGACTAGCACGCAGGTGGCCGCAGTGGCCACCCACACCAGCGCATCTGCTGGGCTCAGCCGCCACAGCCGTGGGAGGCCCCTCACCTTTCGAAGAGCTCCCCGCAGGCTGACGACGATGATGCAGGCCAGCACGCTCCGCTGCAGGTCCCAGAACAGTGGGGCCAGCACCAGCAGCACCAGCAGCACCACAGCAGCACTGACCACACTGGAGAGCTGTGTCCGGCAGCCGGTGGCTGTCTTCACTAGGCTCTTGGAGAGCGCTGCGCTGGTGGCAAAGCAGTGGAAGAAGGCGGGCAGCACGTTGCAGCAGCCCACGGCCAGGAGCTCCTGATTGGCGCGGACGGAGTAACCATGGCTGCGGGCAAACATCTCCGCCAGCGAGATGGAGAAGGCCGAGCCCACCAGGGCCAGGGACACTGCGTCCAGCGCCACACGCTGCATCAACCTGGGGTCTGGTGCCTGTGGGGCCACGAAGCCAGTGGGGATGTCGCCCGCCACGCTGGAGCCAAAGCGCCTGTGGAGCTGCCCAAAGTGGGAGACCAGTGTGGCCACCACGATGACCAGCAGCTCCGTGGGCAGCGGCACCTTCAGGCGGTGCCGGCAGCGGTCTGAAAGTTCTTTAGCCGCTAGAAGCACTGCCAGGCACACGGCGCTGGTGGCCACGTCACACAGGTTGGCCTGCGCCAGGCTTTGCAGCAGGCTTAGCCACGTGCTGATCACCATGCCTGGGCCCTGGTGCCGGGGCACCCGCACGCCCAGCATGTGCCTGAGCTGCGAGGTCAGGATCGTCACGGAGGCCCCCATGGCAAAGCCGTCGAGCAAGGGCTGAGAGAGGTAGGTGGACACGAAGCCCAGCCTAAGGACGCCCATGAGGACCTGTGGACAGAGTGCAGTCAGCACGGAAGGCCCAGGCAGAGACCTCACTGCCTGTCTGCGGCTGGTGCAGCCTGTGACCTGCTGGCTTCCAGAGTGGGACCCTCCTTTGGCCCCTGTGATCTGGACAGGCGCATGCCAGCAGACCTGACACACGTGGTGTTGCGTGTCAACAGGTGACTGTGGGCGTCATGTCTCACCTGCTGCTACTGGAACTAGACTTGTTCAGGGGTCACGGCTCTGGTGTCAGAAGGCAGCCCCTTCCTTCTGTGTCCTGCCCAGGCACAGCCCGCCCCCTCCCAGGCAGGGAAGGGACCACAGGAGGGATCAGGCAGACAGCCTGGGAAGGGGCAGATGGGGGTGGGGAGGCCATGGGAAGCATCCCCACCCAAGCTCACCTGGGACAGGAGACCCAGGAGGCCGTGGGGCTGCGGCCCAGCTGTCTCAGCTACAGCCAGGCTTGGCCCAGCAGCCCCACTCACGCTGCCGCTGGCCAGGCCAGCTGCTCGGGCCCCTCCTGTCTGCATCCACAGCCCCTGGGGTCCTAGGCATGGGTCACCCTGTGTGCCCACCTCTGCCCTTGCCTTGCCCTCTAGGAGGCCCTGGCCTCAAGGTGAGGGAACCTCTCTGGTCCTGACCTGTACTTCCCCATGGCCTTCCGTGGTGGTGGGCAGCAAGCCCCTGAGCAGGAGCAGCTGAACCAGCCAGCCCTGCCTCCCATGCAGCTCCTCACCTGGTAGATGCCAGCCACCAGCGTGAGGGCGGTGGCGACACGGATGGCGTGGCAGTCCCGCCCGCAGCCTGGTGGCCCCAGCACCAGGGAGGTGGTGGAGCTGTTGAGGGTGCTGCTGTTGCCCTGAGGCCCCAGGCTGTCCTGGGAGGGGTCGAAGCCAGCCAGCTGGAGCTCGCGGTCCACAACCTGCCCCACCATGAGGCACAGGAGGCTGAAGATGCCCACGTTGACGTGGCGCGAGGTGCCCATGAGGAAGTAGATGAGGTTGGCAAAGAAGGATGTGTACAGGCTGTAGATGGGCTGCAGCCCGGCCAGCAGGGAGTAGGCAATGGCCTGTGGCACCAGGATGATGCCGATGACCAAGCCCGACATGACGTCGCCCGCCAGATCCTCCCGTGGACAGTACTCACGCAGCCAGCGTGTGGCGGGCACCAGGCTCTGCACCAGCGCCCAGGCTCGTGGCACACTGCAGGTGCAGCTCCGCCACAGCCTGGCCTTCAGCCTCTCCAGTGGACGCTTCTGCGCAGGGGGCTGCCGGCGGACTAGCACCAGCCCCCTGCCCTGCTGCGGGGACTCAGGGGCTGCCTCCATCCTGCAGCACCTGGCACCACAGACCAACCTGCAAGGGAGAGTCGAAGTGGTCAGGGCCTTAGTCCCCTCATGGATCCAGGAGCCAGCGCCCAGCTGGTGCTGCAGGTCCACCGGGCAGAGGGCAGGGGTTGCCTGCCAACAGCAGGCCCTGGATGGAGGGATGCTGGGTCTCAGCTCCCACACCCTGTTTCTGGAGAGATGTGGGCAACAAGCCACGTGCCTCCTGTGAGCCCGATGATCTCAGAAATTGCCCAGAGACGTTCTGTCCAGGCTTGCCTGGCCTGTGGGCTCTGCAGTTCCTGCCGGAAATCCACCCCAAAGCATCCTCAAGGTCCTCCCCAAGGGAGAGGGAAAGGGCCTCCACCTGTACACACAGGCCTCAGGCCCAAGGGTGTCAGCGGCAGATGTGGCTCAGCTGCCCTCGCTACTTCCCTTGGTCCATGGTTTGGTGAAGAGCCCTCCTGTCCACCCCATACTCACACCCAGACCATCACCACTCTACAGTGGACAACACAGAATAGTGGGGCAGAGGGCCTCATGGATGCCAGGGACCCAGATCTGTGCCTCTCCCACCTGTCTCTCCAACAGCCCCCCAGGGTCAGAGAAAGTGCTTAGAGACCCCACCAGGCCAGCTGGGACCGAGTTGAGGCAGCTGGCATCTGTCTCCCTGCCCAGCCAGCATGCCACTCTGCAAACAGCAGGCCTGGCCATCCCTGCACCTTCTGACCTGCCTGGGTGAGCGAAAGTGCAGGGTGTCAGGGGCGGAGCTTAGAGGCCACACTGACCACAGTTGCGACCTTGGGCCTGTCCTCCTCGGGCTCCAAAGTACCTGTTTTCAAAATCCCCTTCATAGCAATCTTAAGCAAATACTCTCTGGCCCTTAGAGCCCAGGGCACCAAGGCACCTGTGAGGAGCCACTGCTATGGCTGGCCCTGGGCAGCCTCTGGGGAGAGTGGGGAGGTGGTCCTAGCCTGGCAGGCCACATGGTCCCCAGCAACAGTGAGAGCAGTGAGCCCTTCCTCCCAAGCCCCTGCCACAGGGGTCTCTGGCATCTCGGTGCTCACGCAGGTGCCTAGGGCCCAGGCATACAGAACGGGACTGCAAATGCTCCTGTCTTGCGCCCCAGTCTCTCAAGGAAACTGCCGGAGCCAAGCCTCCCTGCTCCTTCCTGGCTGTCCAGTGCCTCTGCTGTGGCAGGTGGTCGGGTGCAGGGATGATTCTTACCTGGTGGTGCCCACAGGCTTGGTGGCCCTCAGAATATGGAGGGGCTGAGGCCTGCTGGCCGGCTGGCCCTCCAAGCCCTCTGGGACAGCGGGTCTGAGGCTGACCTGTGAGAAGCACTGTGTGTGTCGGACCTGCAGTTCAATTATTTACCCCAAAGAGAGCTGAGTCATGGGTTTCCCCCGGCCAGTGCTACCTGAGTGCTGATCCAGTGAGCCAATCCCGAGAGTCAGACTGTAATCGGAGCCTCACACATAATTATAGTTGTAGGGGCCTCCAGTGACCACCACCTTCTTGGGGGCAGCCACCCTGCTGGGAGGGGTGGGATGAGTGGCTGGAGCAGGGTGCCCAGTGTCTCAGACCTGGCCAGAGGCGAGCACAGCACCCCTGGCGGGTGGGGAGGCAAGGCCCCTGTCCAGTTGCTAGATGTTATCCATTCTGTCAGGAGCCTGGCCTGGTCCAAGCTGGAACAGGGGAGGCACAACAGCCAACTGGGCACAGTGTGACCATGTCCCCAACCTCTGTCTTGGGTCCCTGTGAGGAAACCAGACCCAGGCTGCTGGTGTGTGCACACATGTACTCCTGTGAAAGGTGTGCCTCCTGTGAAAGGTGTGCCTTCTGGCTCTTGCCAGAGGGGGTCCTATGTGTGACTGTGGGTGGGCTCCTGGTCCCCATGCAGCTCACCCTCTCCTCTGAGCAGGGTGGGACCAACAGCACCTGCTTTGTAGGGCTGGCTGAAGATAAGTGGCCCCTTAGAAGGGATTAAGCCAAGTACTCAGGAGTGGCCCAAAGTGAAGGAACTAAGGTGGGTGGCTGTCTCTACAGTGACTTTTCAGAACCCCAGGCCCCATCTGGATAGGAGTGGGCTTATGGGGACGTCGCTATGCGTCAGGAGGCTTGGCTCTGGGGCTGCGGGGGCTAGGTGCTCTTCCATCCTGCAGGGAGGCCCCACAGATTGTGGTCGGCCCCTCCAGTGGGACTGGGAGGTGCAGTTGGCCTGGCCTGCTGTGCCTGCGTGGCTCTGGGCACAGTGAAGCCACCAGCCCTCTCTCTTCCCCAGGGAATTAGGATCAACACGTGTCTTGTAACACCAGCTGGGATCCTGGGCTCCTCCCCCAGGAGGAGACAGTAAGATGTTGAGGTGGGGAGCAGAGCCCCAGGGGGAAGCAGCTCCCAACCAGGGCCCACCCTGGAACCTCGTCCTGCAAGCCAAGCTCTGCTTCCTGATGCCATGGGCCTGGCCAGGGAAGACCAGCAGCCCTGTCTGGGGACTAAATGGGTGTGGAATTAGGTGGGTGGAAGGAAGCCTGAGTGGGAGATGAGGTTAAGCTGGATACCCCACCTTTGTTACCATAGCCCCCACCCATGCCCTCTCCAGATCTGATTGCTGCTGCTGGAGGACCCTGCCCAGGACCCCACCATCTCCCCTGCCTCTGCAGGGGCTCTGCCTTCCTCCTCCTGGACCCCAGTCCTGAGGGGCCCACTGTTTGCCCAGTGGTTGGGAGTGTGGCTTCCAGTGGGTGTGGTGGGGGTGAATCGCAGCATGCCTTCTGAGGCAGATAAGGGACCCTTCTGCTGTCCAGAAGGCAGCTACTGGGCGTCATAAAACTCTCATCTGCCCAGTTACCCCTGGAGGGGCAGTGAAGAACTACCCAGGAGGCCACCAGGGCTGAGTCACTTTCCTGGGGTCTCTCTGGAGATGGCAGGATGGATCCTGGGTCCACAGGGCAAGGTGGGGGGTGTCACCTGGGCAGTACAGAACAGTGTAGGGGCAGCCTCTCCCCCCTCTGTGGTCTGGCTGACAGGTTTCCGGGCTCCGCCTGCCCTGCCTGGTAGGGGTGTCTCCGCAGGGGAGATGCAACTGTGGTCACACCTCCAGACTCCAGGCGAGAGAATAGGAGGGCCCTTGGGACTTAGGGCTCCCAGCCCCCAGCCGCGGTTTCTCTGTGTTGAGGTCAGGACCACTCCCCACCCGCAGCGCGCCCGGGAGCCACAGGCTCCCTCGCTCTCAGCTGGGCCCACTCAGGGCAGCGACTTGTGGTCCGGCGCCTTCAGTCCGCCGGGACCCCGCTGCATGCCTATCTCGTCCAGTGCGGCCCCGTGATTTCCTTCGTTTTATCCTTTAAGCGTGCAGCGGGGTTCAGAAGACCCCAGCGGGGCAGAGATGCAGGTTCTCCCCGCCTCCGAGCTTGGGCGGCCTCTTTCCCACGCCGGGAGCGCGGCCTGGCTCCGCCCCGTTCCCCACCCTCAGGGCGCGCGGCCGCTGCCCACCCTGCGCGTCTCTCCCACGCTGCCATCCCACCCTCAGCGGAGGCGCGGGCGGACGAGCTCACTGCCCTGACCCTCGCCGCACGCGCGGACCCGCCCGCTCATCGACCCCCGCTGCATGCACCCCCTGCAGGCCGCCCACCCCCCAAAACGCGCGGCCCGGCCCGCTCACCCCTCCACCGTGCGGACGCCCCAGTGCCTGCGCGCCCCCGTGCACGCTTCCCCGGCCGTGTCACCTCGCGCACCCGCCTAGCCCACCCGGGCCGCCCGCCCTCACCCCAGCCGCGTGCACTCACCGCGCCGCAGCGGCTGCGTTCTAGCGGCGCACGCGCTCGGCCAGGGGCGGGGGCCTGGGGCCCAACGGGCACCAGCGCGGTGAATGGGCCCTTGTGAGGCTCGGCGCGGTCCCGCGGGGCCTGGCCCTGTAGAGGTGCCTCTCGCTTCCTGGCCCCAGCTGGCTCTGCAGGGGAGTTTTGGAGTGGACCTCACCATTCGCCGGCCTAGTCCCTTCCTGAGTCTAGGCCTCTGGAATCCTGTCATAGTGGGGGCTGAGGCAGAGGGAGACTGACCCACCGAAAGTGGGGCCACAGGACAGGTCCCTGGGGTTGGGTCTGGGGCAGCCGCTGGGGCCATCTTGGCATCCTGCATCCCTGGCTGCTAGGGCCATTAGACCCTCCGGCCGGTCCCTGGAGTGGGCGCTAGGTGGGGTTATGGCCGCGGAGATCTGCAGAGAAAACGGGAGCCTGTGACTGTGTCCCCTCATTACCTCCAGGACTTCGGAACCGGTCGCTGTCAGCGACCGCGCATTAATCTTTATCCAAGTGCTTGTAACGTTTCATTTATTTGCTACTGACTGTGACCCTTGTCTGAGAGCGCTGAGGTGGAGTGGGTGCAGCAGATCCAGCAGAGGGAGCCCCAGGAGCTGGGTCTGTGGACCGAGGACTGGGCCCAGGCTCTGCTCCAGGGTGTGAGGGAGCGGAGAAGGACACGCTGGGAACCTGAAGAAGGGGTGCTGTCCCCACCTGCTGGGCAGGGGTCATCACTAAGCTGTGACTCATCTGTCAGTGGTCAAGCCAGACTGCACTGTCTACCACGGTGACCTCACCTGCCTGCCATCCCAGACAACTCAGAGCTGTCTTGCAGGCCCTCTGGGGGCACATGTCCTGGGACCTGGACCCTAACCCTAACCCTAACCCTTGGACCTTGGCTAGAGGCTGCAGTGGACTCCCAGGGGGAGGACTAGTGCCTGGGTTGGACAGTGGCAGACCTTGGCTGGCTCTCCTAACTCTTTACTGAGCTGGCCCCAGACCCCTGAGCACCAGCACCCTTACCTAGGCCCCCCTCAGGCTGCCAGTTTTCCACCACCAAACCCAGACCAGTTTCCTGCAGGCTCATCCTGCTCCTCCAAGCTGCTGTTAGAAACCTCACCTCACCCACTCCCTGGAAGCCCATCTGCTCTAGCCCCTTCCCATGGGCTTCCAAGCCACTGCCCAGCTGGGCACCCCTCCTCTTGCTGGGAGCCCCTGCAGCCCTCTAGCCAGTCTCTGGCTCCTGCTCTGACTCCAATTCACTGCCACAGGGACCCTTCCAAAATGTCCCTGTGATGCTCTGCTCAGAACTCTGCAAGGGCTCCTACTTCAGTCCGTCAATGTCCCATCCTCACATGGGCACAAGACCCCCCAAAACACACCTTGTTCATTCTGCCTGAGCCCCTACCATGAGCTCACGCCTACCTCAGGGCCTTTGCATGTGTGTACATCACTGGCGTGTCTTGTCACCTGGCAGGCCTTTGATGTTACTCTGACAGGTCCTCTCTCTTGACCCTTTGCCCCCTTCGCTCGCACTCCTGTCACATCCCCTCCAACAAACATCTGACGGCCTATTAAAGATCCACATGGTTGTCTGATGATACCCGTCCCTCTTGAACCTGAGCCCTGTGAGAATCCGTCTGGACTGAGGGTGTGGGGAGACCCTCCACCTTCCTGACTTGCCCATTCAGTTGCTTCTTGGGAGGATGGGAGGATGGTGAGGGTGCCAAATGTGGGGCCCTTGTCTCCAGGAGGTGCCGAGAACCAGGTTCTGCCTGGCACTGTACCAGTCCTCTGCTCCAGGCCAGCCATCCTCAGGACGCCCCCCCAGTCCTGTTGTGTGGCTCCTGCCCGGCTTCCTGCCCCTCCACCCCAGGCTCCCATTTCTGAAAGGCTTGGACACATGAGGACCCTGGTGGATACCAGGCTGTGGGTGACAGGCTTCCACAGTGTTGGTGTTCCAGAGGGACGGGCGTGGGCACCCTGGAGACACGTTCAGCCTGGCACCTTATGGTTCCCTCCCTGCCTGGGAGCGGCAGTGGTCCCAGCCCAGGGCTGCCAGATGCCTGGCTGTCCCCAGCACCTCCTCTCCTTCAGCCAGGGGTCGGCCGGGCAGGGCCTGAGCTACAACTTCACCCACCTGGACGGGTATCTGGACCTCCTCCAAGAGAACCAGCTGCTGCCTGGTAAGCAGGGACAAGCCCCCTGCAGACACCCTGGGTCCTCCCTGGCAGTGGTGGCCTGGGCTGCCTTGGGACTGGGTGGGCTGCTGGAACTATGCAGGCAGTGGGGCAGCTGCCTGCTGTGTCTCAGGCTTTGAGCTGATGGGAAGCCCTTCAGGACGCTTCAATGACTTTGAGGACAAGCTGCAGGTGGTGAAGTGGAGGGACCTGGTCTCTCTCCTGGCCAGGAGATACATAGGTGTGTGGGAGGGCATGCCCTGGGGCCTGGAGGCTCCCCTTCCCCTTCACCCAGGCCCCCTCCTGTCATGGCTCCTGGGCTTCCTGGGGTGGGGGCTCACCTTCAGATCTCCAGTCCTGGGGACCCCTGGGAGGCGGGTGGCACTCACGCTCTCTGGATGGAGGTGGACACTCTGCAGGTAGGTACGGACTAGCACAGGTTTCTAAGTGGAACTTCGAGACATGGAATGAGCCAGACCACAAGGATTTTGACAACGTGTCCATGACCACTCAAGGTGTGTGGCATGCTTCGGTCCCACCATGTGGGGCGGGCTTGAGGGGGGCCCTGTGCCCACAGACCCTCCTGACCCCTGGACCCACGGGCTCCAGGCTTCCTGAACTACTATGATGCCTGCTCTGAGGGTCTGAGGGCTGCCAGCCCTGCCCTACGGCTGGGTGGCCCCGGCGACTCCTTCCACCCGCCCCCGCGGTCCCCGCTCTGCTGGAGCCTCCTGGGGCACTGTGCCAACGGCACCAACTTCTTCACTGGCGAGGTGGGCGTGCGTCTGGACTACATCTCCCTGCACAAGAAGGTGTGTGCTGTGCCCAGCCCCCCTCAGCCAGGCTCGCAGCTGCGGTGCTGAGGCCGGTGCTGCCGCAGGGCAAAGGCAGCTCCATCGGCATCCTGGAGCAGGAGGTGGCCACCGTGCAGCAGATCCAGCAGCTCTTCCCCACGTTCAAGGATACCCCCATCTACAACGATGAGGCAGACCCGCTGGTGGGCTGGTCACAGCCACAGCCATGGAGGGCTGACGTGACCTACGCAGCCATGGTGGTGAAGGTGGGCCCACCCTGTAGCTGCTGAGTCCACCAGGCCAGCCAGCTGACCTTCCAGGGTGGGGTGAGCAGGTGGCCCTCCACGACCCTGCTG
Organism: Urocitellus parryii; assembly: GCF_045843805.1. Classification (NCBI taxonomy): domain Eukaryota; kingdom Metazoa; phylum Chordata; class Mammalia; order Rodentia; family Sciuridae; genus Urocitellus; species Urocitellus parryii. The sequence continues at coordinate 144,160,367 of NC_135540.1, read as the reverse complement.
TCCTGGGCCCCCGCAGGTCATCGCCCAGCACCAGAACCTGCTGGTCGCCAACTCCAGCTCCCCAGTCTGCTATGCTCTCCTGAGCAATGACAACGCCTTCCTGAGCTACCACCCGCACCCCTTCTCCCAGCGCACGCTGACTGCCCGCTTCCAGGTGAACAACACCCACCCGCCCCACGTGCAGCTGCTGCGAAAGCCAGTTCTCACAGCCATGGGGCTGCTGGCCCTGCTGGGTGAGCTCTCCTTGTTGCTCCTGTGTGTGTTCGGTCAGACTGGAAACAGACCTGCCCCCTGGCATGTTCCCTCTGAGATGGGTAAGGCCAGAGAAGGCCCTGAGCCCCTGACCCAGGCTTTACCTAGTTAGGGTATCTTCCAGGGCCAGGAGTGTCCTGTACAAAGGCCCTGAGGCACGGGAAGCACACTTCCTGCTGTGCCTATGTCTTGGGGCTTAGTCCTCCTAAGTTTCTGCCCCCATCCCCTCTGGTTCTATGGCCGAGAGGTGTGAGGACAGCAAGAGGAGGAGCACATGGTGGGAAGGCAGGCCGAGGGGCAGCTACCGCACATGGTGACAGCCCCACACCCCCACCCTGGGCCCTGTAGATGGAGAGCAGCTCTGGGCAGAGGTGTCCCGACACAGGGTGGTGCTGGACAGCAACCACACAGTGGGCGTCCTGGCCAGTGCCCACCACCCTAAGGGCCCCACTGACGCCTGGCGTGCCACCATGCTGGTCTATGCAAGCAATGACACCCACGCCCACCCCAACCGCAGCATCCGCGTGACCCTGCGCTTGGATGGGGTTCCTCCCCACCCAGGTGAGCGGTGCCCAGGGAGGGCAGGCAGGAGGGGGCGGGGCAGGTGAGATGAGCCCCAGCGTCCCACCCGCAGGGCTTCTCTACGTCACATACCACCTGGACAACCGTCTCTGCAGCCCCCACAGCGAGTGGCAGCGCATGGGCCGGCCGGTCTTCCCCTCCGCGGAGCAGTTCCGCCGCATGCGCTTAGCTGAGGTCTGTGGGCCCTGGGTGTCACCGAGACCTGTGGTCAGGGGGGCTTCTCTCACCTGGGCCCCTCTGTTGTCCCCAGGACCCTGTGGTTGCAGAGCCGCGCCCCTTCCCTGTCGGCGGCAGCCTGACACTGCATCCTGAGCTTGCGCTGCCTTCGCTCCTTCTGGTGCACGTGTGTGCGCGCCCCGAGAAGCCTCCTGGCCAGGCAAGTGACACCCCTGCCCCGCCAGCAGCTGCCCACTCCCTCCACACCCTGCCATAGTCCCTCTCTCCCCGCAGGTCACCCGCCTCCGTGTCCTGCCCTTGACCCGAGGGCAGCTGGCTCTGGTCTGGTCGGATGAGCGCGTGGGCTCCAAGTGCGTGACTGGGGCCACTGCCCCTCCTCAGTGTGGCCCTGCAGAGGCCCACCTGGTCTTCCCCCTGCAGAGTTCCCAATGCCCTCCGCAAGGCAGACCAATGGCCTGTCCTCTGCCCTTCAACGGCCCCCATCGCACATGCGCTCCCCTGCACACAGCCACCCTGGACTGCGCACCTGTCTTGGAGAGCTGGGCCCCTGCAGGGGACACTGAGAGCCTTAGCTGGGCCGTTGTCCTCTGCCCTCAGCTCCTGTGGCCTGTCCCTGTAGGAAGAATGCCCAGGGTGCTGGACTGGGGACATGCCAGTAAGGGGCTGGAGGGCTATGGACACACCCTACCCTGCCCACTCAGACTCAGGGGCCACCCTGACCCCCACCTCCCCAGGTGCCTGTGGACTTATGAGATCCAGTTCTCCCTGGATGGTGAGGTGTACACCCCGGTCAGCAGGAGGCCATCCACTTTTAACCTCTTTGTGTTCAGCCCAGGTACACCTAACACCCACGGCTCTGGGTTTCAGCACACCACTGGGTGCCGTGGGGCAGGGGGTTTCGGGGACTCAGGTGGGTTCAGGTGGACACACGCTCCATAACACATGTACCTTTGTGTCTCCAGACACAGCTGCTGTTTCTGGCTCCTACCGCGTGCGAGCACTGGACTACTGGGCCCGGCCGGGCCCCTTCTCTGACCCCGTACCATACCTGGAGGTGCCTGCCTCATGAGGGACCCATGAGCCTGGTGAACTGCTGGCTGGTCATAGGGTGCCAGCTCTTTTGTCTCCCACCTCACAGTTTAAAGAGCCTTTCTACATCACAGTGTTGGGTCAGCTTCTGGACGGACACTGGGTCAAGTGGGGACTGGCACCAGGGAAAGAGGACAGGGCTGGTGGAGAGCAGGTGGAGCCTGGCCTTTGCCTGCCTCCTCCCAACAAGGACTCCAGCCCGCCAGGTGGAGCTGCTGGTGAGGGCTACCAGGTGGAGATGCCTGTCCTGCCCACCAGGGGTCCCTGGTGTCCCCCTGGGGAGGCAGCCCCCACTCCTGCTCCCCGCCTTCCTCCTCATTCTGCAGAATGGGGCACTGAGGCTACTCCAAGGAGGAGCATCTGCAGGGCACCATGGTGGAGGGTGGGACAGGGCATTCCTGCCCATGCCAGACTGTGGTCAGCAGCAGAAAAGACTGCTGTCTCCACCTCCCCAGGTCCTCTGGGCCCAGGAAGAAACGAGTGAGGACACTCACTCTGCAGAGAGGCAGGTGGGGGCAGCTGCCGAGCAGAGGAGCACCAGCAGGTCCAGACAGAAGGCTGCAAAGAAAGGTCACCGTCCAGGAGCAGCGAGCTCCACCGAGGGACGTGGCCCCAGCCCCTCTCCAGTGCCCACTATGGCTGCCTTTGGCTAAGAGAGCTGTCTTCAGTGGAGGATAGAGGCACGGGAGCCAGCATGTCTTCTGGGGTTGTCCTGCAGCTAAGTGCAGAGCTCACGTCCAGGCTGATGGAGGGCTCAGCAGGGCTCCTTCCCCAGCCAGGTCCCAGGGCCAGCCAGGCCTGGGGTCGCTGGGTCCCCACCCTCCAGCCTCTGGACATGTCGCCTTTGGCCCTTGCTTTTGGGGCTCAGGCTTCAAGCCATGCCAAGAGCCAGGGGTGTCCATGCTGTCCCTGTTACCATGGCCACTGCAGAAGCCTAGTATCTGACACGATGTTTGTGAGGGTCACAGCAGAGTGGATGCCCTGGGACAAATGTGGGCATTTCTGAGGCACAGGCCCTGGCCCGTCCTGGCAGCCCATGCACTGTCTCCCCAGGCCTGCCAGTCCCCAGCCTCCTTCCTCTCTGGGTCTGGCCAGCAGTCAGCCTTTTGGATGCTGCTGTTGGAGAGCCAAACTTGGGTGGGGTGTGCCCTTTCCCAGGGCCAGGCCCAGTGGGCTAGGACACAGCCTCTGTCCCCTTCTGGGTGGCCTGCTGGACACAGCGCTATAAGCCACTTCTGCACGTGTGCCTTCCCTCCCGCAGCAGTGGGAGGGCATGTGAAGCCCAGGCTGCTTGTGGGAGAGGCTCCACCTGCCTGCATGTGGCACATCACAGTGCACATGCGTGCCCTCGGCTGGCACTGCCCTTTGGGCCAAGTGGAGACTGGTGTTGGGGCTTCACCAGGGCTCAGTGGTGAATCCAGAGCTGCTTTCCAGGGGGACTTCATGGGACAGGAGGAAGTAGCCTGCACTAGGAGGTAGGGTCTGGATTGCTGGCAGTTCTGTCTGCTGGCTGTGTTGGCCTGAGGGCCACCTGTCCAGCAGTGTCGCAGGCCAGGCCTGTGGAGCCTTTTCCTGCCAGCATTACCTGTTGTCCAGGAGGTGGTGGGGGTGGGATGTGAAACTAGGTACACAGGGGCACCCAGAACCAAGCCCCCCAGGCCTTGCCTCTGAGAGGTGGAGCGAGGCACAGAGACATCTAAGTGGGCTCTCCTGGACTCCCCTGAGCTCCCACCCTATGGAACGCACACCTTCCTGAGGCAGGGAGGGTGTGTGCAGTCTCCTGCCCCAGGTCCAGCCAGCATCGCCCTGACCCGGTTGGATGCACTGTGGCAGGAGAGTGGCATAGAGGCTCCTGCTAGGCAAGGACAGAGGAGCATCTGCCTGTGACAGCTGCAGGCCAGGGCCAGGTCCTTAGGCGCTGCAATCCTCCAGTCTTCAACCACCGCCCGGCCAGCTGGGGCCCACTGGAGGCCCCACTCTGCCTCCTGAATGAGCGCAGGCCCGGCCAGAGTGTCCACAAGCCCACAGCCTCCACACAGGGCTGCTGCAGACGCCCTGCCCCACTCTGAGCCCTGAGTCACATGGTCTATGGGAGGGGACTGGAGTGGTTCAGAGCCCTGTCTTCCAGGCAGTCACTACTACACCGTGGCTTAAACCAGAGACTACTTCCAGGTCCTCCTCGGGGACCCGCCCCTCCACCCGGCTCAGGTACAGGGATCTGCTCAGGTGGGAGGCCTCGGAGCCATGGGGGCATCAGGGTCCCAGCATTACCGGCTGCCATCAGTCATTCTAGGGACCTCTCATGTCTCTCATGGTCTCCAAGCCACAGGCCCCTGAAGGCATATCACTCTGGAAGTGCTGGTGTCCTGTTCAAGTCAGGAGGACTCGGCCCTCTGTCAGGCTCTGGTGCTGCTGGTCCTGGGCCATGACAGCGGCCCTGAAGTGCAGGACTCTGGCCTCCTGCCCCTTGCTGTTCCAGGTGCTCAGGTCAGCCCAAGCCAGAGGCCCGCACTGTTCAGGTGGCGAGGCGGTGGCCCTCCACCTGCAGAGCCACAAGGCTCCTGAGAGCCCCAAGGCCTGGCACCTACTCCCTTTCTGTAACCCTCTCTCCTGGCCTTACTGGGGGCAGAGGAGGGATGGCACCCTCCTCAGGTGGCTGCCTGGGGACAGACAAGCTCTCTCCTGGGGCTGCCTCCCCTTTCCCTGAAGGTGAGCAGGTCCAGCCTTAAGCTGGGTGCCCACCTGGCAGCACAGGTGGCCCTGGAGCCCCAGTCTTCAGCTGCCCCTTCGCACTCCACTCCACTTCTTCTTTCTTGGGGAGTCCTCCCGTTGCCAGGGCAACCGTCCCTCTACCTGTACTTCCTCCAGCACCACTGATAACTGAGGCTGGTCCCCTGCAGGGTGGCCCTGGCCTCACACCCAGAGCCACCTGGCCTGAGAGCCCCCTTCATAGGTCCTGGGTTGCTCGTGATTCCAGGCCCAGCTAGGCGGAGAGGGCCAGGGAGGAGCTAAGCTGGCCGGGAGCAGCCTGGGCATGGGTGTGCCCACCTCCCTGCTTGGCTCACCAGGACTGGCTGGGACTGTGGGTGGGGTCTCACTCTGGCATGGCAATCCTGCAGGGCTGCCCTAGAGGGAACACCCTCCCAGGGCTGCGGAGGCCTGGGTGCAGCCCCAGATCTGCATATCGTCCTTTTCCTTGGCCCTCAGCCAGGGCCACCAGGACAAGGCCTGCGCTGCCCTCTCAGGGTGACCCCAGGCAGCCCAGCCCCAGGTTGGAGCTTCCCTGCTTCCCTTCTGTTGGGGCGTCCCACCTGGTGGACACCTGTAGGATATTCCCAGAGACCCCACAGGGCCCAGGTGGGCAGTGCACACCCCCCTGCAGCAGCCCAGGTGGGGAAGGCAACAGCAGGAGTGGTGGGCAGCACTGGACCTGTGCCTGGGGGCCTCTTGCTGCCCATTCCTTTGTGGCACCTAGTATGTAGCCTGGAGGATTCCCTATCCTAAAGCTGATCACCAAGGTCCCAGGAGCAGGGCCTATGGGGTCACAGAGGCTGCGGATGGGCCTTGACCACCTGGGCTGCTGAGTGGGGGTGTGCATTCTCCAGACAACAGAAACACTCCAGGCAGCACCTTTGCCAATGGCCCTGGTGGGAATAGGCCTGGGCAGGCCAGGAGTCTCCAGGTGGGAGACCTGAAAGATGTACCACCCGTCAGCCCCCAAGCCAGTGTCCTCTCTGGCCCCAGGCAGAGATTCAGCTCAGGCCAGGGGACATGTCTTCTGGGGCTTGGGGCTGAGCCCAGAGCTGGTAGGGTCTGTTCAACCTGCTGTCCTGTCCAGTAGTCTAGAACACACCCTGACCAGTTGTGAGGCAGGTCTGGTGTCACACACACAGCCCTGTGGGTAAGACTGACCAGAGAGTCCGTCCTGGGCAGCCAGGCTGCCAACACAGATCAGCAGAGACTCGTGGCTTCAGAGATGGGCATCAACCACCCCCAGCTGTGGAGGCTGGACGTCCGGCTGAGGAAGCAATCCTGGGCCCTGCAAGGCCCACCTCGCGGCCTGTGGATGGTGCCCTGTCCCTCTTCATGTCTCTTCCTCTTCTCATCCCACGGGGGCTAGGGCTCGGCACAGAAGCTGGGGGACACAGACTCTCAGCCACAACAGGGCTCTGGGACAGGGCTCTGAAGTGCTAGGCCTCTGACAGGGGCTGCTTGGCGCACTGGCTCGGGGCACAGAAGCACCCATGAGTCCTGGCCTTGATCCAGATGACTTTCCCATCACCCCAAAGTTGTCTTAGGCCATTCCATCCTCCTGCCTCACCCTTTCACCCCTCCCCATTTCCACAGCCCCTTTCTGTCACCAGAGATCAATGCACCTTTAGTGTCTGGGTGCAGCGGCCACACTGTGGTCCCCACTCCTCAGGAGGCTGAGGCAGGAGGAGCATTAGAACCCAGGAGTCAGCAGCCTTCTCCTGTGAATTGGCTGCCATGCAGCCACACGGTCCTCGCTGTGGTCTGAGTTCCGCAGACCCACCCCCTAGTCGGCGAGAGTGCTGTGGGTGGGAGCAACGTGTCTGCCTTCTCCTGCTGACACCTTGGGTTGGCTCTGGCTAGGGCACGACATGGGCAGTGGCCCTGCACCTTGGGTTCTGGGTGGTGAATGCCAGTGGAAGGGTTGGGTCACTCCACTGAACATGCAGACTCCCGTGCTCCCCAGCTACGCCTGGGAGTCGCTTGCTGCTGTTCCTGAGGGGTGCCGTGTGAGGGTCTAGCGCCCTGACGTGCGAGAGCTCATGAGTTCTATTGGCGTCCTGTAGATCCCATGGCGTTCTCTGCACAGCTGGCCTTGGCATTTACAAATCAGAGTCATTGCCTGCCCCTCTCCACATGGGTCATGTTTTCCCTTGCCCTCACTGCACTGGCCAAGAACAGACACCATGGTTGCAATGTCAGTGGGAAGTGCCGCGACCCCTCGCCAGCAAAGGAAACACGACACAGGATTCTTCCTTCAGCACTTTATTCAGGCCTTTGTTTTGACATGTCTTTTTGCTTGTTTCTCCCTCTACTCCCATGTGCCCCAGCCTTAATAAAGCAGATAAAGCCCCAATGCACAACTGCCACGTGGACTTTTCTCATAGGGTGCCAAGTCACAGCATGCCAACTCATTCTGATAAGGAGTTGTTTGTCACGGACTACAGCGGAGACCAGCGCCATCTTGTAATGGCGGCCACAGTACACAGAAACGGCTCACCACAGGGAAGGGCCAATATCTACTCTCCCATGTGATGTTGGATGGATTTTTAATTTTCTTTCTGGTAGAGACCTTTTTCCAGGTTGAGGAAGTGTTGTGTCTTTTTATTCCTTTACTGTAACACTGAGATCCCTGTTCCAACCTTCCTGTCCGTCGATGTGGCCAGCTGTGCTAGTGGGTTTTCATAATTAAGCCAATGCTACAGCCCTGGACACCCCCCCACCCCCGATCACCATGCAGTGTTCCTCTTCATATTGTTGCATTTGACTAATTGCAATAAAACATTTTATGCACCGGTTCATGACAGATGTCATTTTGTGGTCACTGGGTTTGGCGTCTGCACTGCTGCCCAGGAGCAAGCAGTGGTCCTGCTCTTCCTTTGCAGAGCTGCTGTTGACTCCTTGAGTGTTTGCTGGGCTCTCAGTAGACTTGGCTGGGCTTCCTGCTTTCTTCAAGCAAAAGTTCAGATTATTTAATAGATAGGCGGCTGTTCCGGCTCTGGTCTTCCCGTCTTCCAGGATGGGTGTCGTTTCTTCTAGTTGCCACATCTGTTGGCTCTGGTATGCACATCTGTATCACCCTCTGTGTGTTCAGACTCTGGGAATGCTGCCTCTTGGGTCCAGGTTTGATTCCATGGCGTTCTCTGCAGTTGGCCTTGGCATTCACAAATCAGGGTCATTGCCTGCCCCTCTCTGGAAATACTCTCTGCTCTGGCTGCTCTTGATTGTAAGAGATCTGTCAGTTTTATCATCTTTCCAAAGAGTCCATTTTGCTGTCACTGATTTCTCCAAAGCTTCTCTGCTCTCTGCTGTGTTGACCTTGACCACAACATCCCGGCTCCTGCTCAGTGGGGGTGCCATTTGCTCCCATGGTCTTGGGATGGAGCTAAGCCGCTGGTTTGGAGCCTGTCGTTTTGACACTCCACACTGAGTGCTGTGAGCATCCACTCACTACATGGAGCACGGCCCTCAGTTTTTGGTATGTTATCCTTTCCTTCCACTTTGGTTTGATTTGGTATTTCAGCAAGGGACCGGGGCCTCAGGTGTGCTGGGCCAGCACTCTGCCATGAGCCACACCCGGCACTTCTGTGCTGATTTCTAACAGAATTTCACTGGGGCCACAGAACATGCTTGGAATGACTCAAATCATTTTAAATATACTGAGGCTGTGCCCAGAAAATGATGGTGTGTTCTGTGGACACCAGTAGGCCAAGGAGCTGAGCTGTTGCTTGTTTCTTCTATGTCCCCATCCTTTCCACCTGCTGATCAGGTACTGCAAGGGTACTGTCCAGTTCTCTGCTCAGTCCTACCAGTTTCTTTCTGTGGTGTTTGCCTACCGTTGGGTGCATGCACATTTAAGGTGTGGAAGTCCTTTGACATTTCAGCATTCTATCCCCATGGAACAGTCCTGCTGCCTCTGGAAATGCTCTCTGCTCTGGCTGCCCTCGACTTCTTCTGCCTGGTGTTAACATGGTATATCTTTCCACCCACTTTCATCTTACCTATTTTGTATTGTAGTGTGTTTTTTCTAGGCAGCATCTGTCTGTGTCTTGCTTTTGTACCCAATCTGACAACCTCCACCTTTTAATTTGAATGTTTAGAATATTCACGTTTACCCTGAATGTATGTGCGCCTAACAGTTTCCTCATTTTGCTGTCTTTTATCCTGATTATTCATTGGTTCTTTTTCCCTCTTTTCCTGCCTTCTTTTGGATCAATGTTTTAATTACTTGGTTTCCTTTCTTGCCCCATTAGCTGAAATTCTTTGTTATTTTAATGCTTTAGGATATAAAACAGCTTTTGTTTTTGAGATGGGGTCTCACTGTGTGGCTGGCCTCAATTCCTGGATAACCCACCCTCCTGCCTCAGCCTGCCGAGCAGCTTGACCACAGGCCTGCACCCCCACGCCTGGCCTCCTGCAGCATGCCCATGTGCCGTGGTCGAGGGTCGTGGTGTTCCTGGCCTCACAGGCACTTCTTTTCTATCTCTTCCCAGCCTCTTTCTGCTTTTAGTCTATGTTGGAGGTTTTCATGTGGCTGAAGCCCCTCAGTGCCCGTGTTACTTTTGCGTTAAACATCTGTCTCTACAGAGACTCAAATCAGGCCATGCTCTCCAGGACTGGTGCAGTCTCCGTTTCCAGGCCTCCTCAAGTCGTGCAGATTCAGGTGCCATCTGGCATTACCTTCTTCTCCTGAAGGACGTCTTTAGCCTTCCTTGCTGTAGATCTGCTGGGGATGGATTCTTTCAGCTTCAGATGTCTGAAAAAGTCCTGGCTTCGCCTTTGTTTTTAAAAGGCATCTTTGCTGGCCAGGCACGTGGCTTGGCAGGTTTCTTTTCTGGGTGCGGAAGACGCAGGTGTCTCCTTGCCTGGGTTATTGCAGGAGCATCTTTTGCCAGTCTGCACGAAAGGCACCCCTCCTCAGAGCTGCTTTGGTGCTCTCCGCTGGGCTGGTTCTCCGAATCCTGATACTGATGTTACTTGACTTCTTCTGCACTCAGGTCTGGTCAGCCTTTCTTGCTTGTCGGTTTGTTTTTCAATCATCACCTTTGGGAAAATTCTGGCCATTTTTTTTTCAGAGGATTTCTTCTTTCCCCACCTCTCTACCTTCTCCTGTGGGTTCCTGGTTCTGCCTGTGCTGGGAGTTCCGCAGCTTGCGATGCCCGTTCTCCCCAGCTGTTCTGCCTCACTGGACGGGCTCTGTCGCAGGCAGGTGTGGCGAGCCTGGCTTTCACAGCCTGCCATCAGTCCCATCTGTCTTATTTATCAGAGGCACTTCGTTTCCACTTGTGGAAATTCACTTTGAAGCTTCACGCTCTTGTCTGTCTCTGCGTCCCCTCGTGTCTCTCCTGCAGCATTACAAACAGAAGGCAGTCTCAGGATGCGTGTGATGTGCTCACCTGGTCTAACCTCTGCCTGTCAACTCTGGTCAATTTGGCTTGAGCTCCCCCTTAATATGGGTTGATTTCCTGCTTATCTCCACGTCTGATTGTCTTTACGGGGCACTTAGCATGTACTGGATATTTTCTGGATTCCTGGATCCTGTGTGTGTTTCTAGGGTTGGACTGAGTTACATGCAACTGTGTGACCCTTCCCAGCTTGTGTTCGAGCCTCCTTTGGAGGCACAAACTCTGTGGTCCAGGGTGATTCTCCCTGCTGTGAGGCAAGACCTTCTCCCTACTCTGAGTCTGGAGTCCCCAGGTGCCCTCTGGCACCACAGCCCTCCCTCCTCCTGAAGGGCTTCTCTCCCAGCCTAGGTGTTTCTTCCTGCTCCTGCTATCCTCAGGAGCCTCCCTCCCCTGAGTGGCCCTGGGGGTTGGCCTTTTGCTCTCCACCTGCCACCCATCTGGGCTCTGCTGGTTGAGCAGGGTAGGGGCAGGCAGTCTTGATTTCCCTTCTCTCCTTTGCTGCCAAAGACCCATGTCTGGAGCAGCTTTCACATTTTTTTCCAGAGGACAGTGGTATGATCTGATCCCTGATGCTTCTCATTCTCTCCAAGCTCTTTGGCCCTCTTCGCTTTTCTCACTAGCCCCTACACCTGCTAAGAGGCCACCCCCTCAGGGGCTTGGCCCTCCACTTGCCTGGCACAGAGCCAGGGCCCAGCAAGTCCCTGTAGAATGAGGGTCACATGAGGAGCGAATTAAGATTTATGGGGCTTACCTGCGCAGACAGGTGGGAGCCAGAAGCTCACGCAAGCCACTCAGTAATGCAATGGGGTCTGATGGCGACCCGGCGCCAGGCCAGGGAGTAGGTCTCACTTTTAAAGGGGCAGGGTTTGCACAGGCCACTCAGGTTCCCTGTTCCGGGCCCAGTAACGACACGTCGCGGGAGGTGGCAGCGCGCGCAGCTCCTGGCTCCGGAGCCCAGGGCTCAGGAGCCCTCGGCTGGGTCGGACCCTGCGCGGGCTGCCGACTCAGACGTGGCGGGGCGGGGCCGCCGAATCCCCGGGAGCCGCCGCGCCCCGCGTCTCCGCCAGAGGGCAGCGGGTCCCCGCGCCGCCAGAGCCCAGCGCCGGCAGGGCGGGGCGGAAGGGGAGGGGAGGCGAGGGGAGGGGCAGGGTTGGGGGGAAGCCGGGCGGCCGGGAGCCGGAGACCCTCGGGGTGGGAGGGCTGGTGCTGGGGAAAGGTTGGGTAGGGGCCGGAGGTGGCGGCGGGACGCAGGCGAAGGGGCTGGAGGAGCAGGGGGCGGGTGAGGGGTAAGGGTCAGGGGATGGGACTGGGAGGAACGGCGCGGAGGTGGGGTAGTGGGCGGGAGAAGCCGGCCGTAAGCAACGCCGGGGGGGGGGGGGGGGGGGACAGAAGACTGGGCGCAGGCGCACTTCTTCCCACACATTCTGTGGTTGCTGCACCTGTCCGTGATTCCTCCCCACTGATCACCTCTCCCGCCCCTAGGCCACCTCCTCCTTCTGACCTCCCCGCACTTCACAGCCAACTTTAGGAACACCTGGCCTCAGCAGCTGCACACCTGTTGGAGCTCTTCACGCTTCGGCGGTGTCTCCTCACAAACCTGCCTGTGAAGTCTAGCCCTACCCCATGCTAGCCCAGACCTCTCCACTCACCTGCCCATTTCGTCCTGGAACACCTGTCTGTGAGACCTAGCCTCAGCCCAACAGTCCTCAGGTGCCCCAGAGGCAGGGTCTGTGGACTGCTTCTGAGATAGGGCCCTAGGGTGCCAGTCTGGCTTCCTACATGCCTGGGAGGATTACCCCATGGGCACCTAGACCTTAACCCAGGGTGCCATAGGCTTTCCTCCACCCACCTACCACTTGCCAAACTGGCCCACAGATAGGATTCTGGGCTGAGGACAATGCCCTGCAGGGCCTTCCCCAGCTCAGTCTTCCCTGGAAGGCTTCCTGGAAGAGGGGACCTCTGAGCCCAGAGAGGCGAGGCTGTTCTCATCTGGGTTCTCAGGGAAGAGCAGCAGGCAGAAGTCCCTGGAGCATGGAGAAGGCCCTTGGCAGAGGGTGTGATTTGGTCAGAGTAGAGGAACAGGAGACATTGTGTGGGTAGGCCCCAGGCTTCCAGGCCCTCAGAGAGGTGATGGGCTTGTGTTGAGGAAGCCAGGAAACACTTTGTAAAGTCTTGATTGTGACAAGGTAATGAGGAGACACCATAGGGAGTTAGCCTGAGAGGCCAGAGAGAATTTAAGGGATGGGTAAGGGAGTCCCTGCTGGAGGGAGGTGGGGAGGCTGTGGAGCCAGTGAGTGCCTGTGCTGAGTATGTGCAGCTGAGTGGCTTGAGTTTGCACCATGTCAAGTCGTGGGTAACTTACCTGTCCTCTCTGAGGCTGTTTCTTCATGGGTACCAGGGAACACCAAGACACCTGCCTGGTGGAGAGGACAAAAGAGTGTCTCTCACCTCTTCCTCCCATTTATTATTGTTCTTGTCCTTGTGATCACTATCTTTAGTTGGTGAATGGCAGGGAAGCCTCCAGGGGGCTGTGGGACCCTACCTGCCCCGGTAAGGGCACTAGGTAAAGCCAGGCATCTGGGGGAGGACCTCTTTGACCTGCATCACCCGAGACTTGTCAGCCCTGTCCCATCCAAGCGTAGTTTGAGGACACCTCGCCTCCCAACACTCCCCAGGTCGCGAACTTCCAGACCCGGGAGCTCCGTGTGGCTGTCCAGGTCGCTTCCTCCCGGGCTGAGGATCGTCGGGACTGGAGATGGAGCGGCAAGGGCCAGCTCCCGGACAGAGGGAACTCGGACCCGGGCGCGGGTCAGTGCGGTGTGGGGTGGGCGTCGCAGCCCTGGGCGTCTCTGGTGGCGCTCAAGGCCGCGCGGGGGAGCTGGGGGCGCGATAGTCTCAGCGGGGCGCTCCCCAGGGCGCTCCCTGGGGAGCCTCCCGCCCGCACAGCGAGGGTTAAGCCTGTAGCCCAGCGAGCGCGCTAGCGGATTGGAGCAAAGTTGCGGGGTGGGGCGGGGCGCTGGGCGGGGCGGAGAGCGCGGATTGGCTGGAAGTTGTGCGGGGCGGGGCGCGCGGCGGGCTCGGCGCTCGCTCCGGGAGAGTTGACAAAGCCCCGCAGGGAAGGACGCCTCGCGGCGCGGCGCCCCGGGCCCCTCGCCCCGCCGCCCCACGTCCTAGCCCGCCGCCTGCCGACCCGGACGGCACACCCCGCGCCCCAGCCCGGCCCCGGCCCGAGTCACCCGCGCCCAGGTAGCGCCTCCCCGCCCCAGGCCGGGCCCGGGGGCGCGGGGGGCGGGATGCGGCGCCCGGGGCGGCGATGACCGTGGCGCGCTGTCCGCGGGCCCGGCCCTGACCCGCTGCCCGCCGCGCGCTCGCCCTACCGCCAAGCCACGCCGAGGTGAGCCCTGCCGCGCTCCGGGGACCCCGGGTGGGCGTGCTGGGAGGGGCGGGGTGCGGGCAGGGACTGGCGGGGGTGATTTGGGTGCGGGGCGGGGGCCGGGCCGCGGCCCTGCCCTGAGCCCCGCCCCCCCCGCACCCCACGTGGGCCCCCCAGCGCAAATTTGTCCGCTAATGGCGCAGGCGATTATCTGCGGGGCCCTCGGTGTTGTGTGTCCCGCGGGCAGGGCCCAGTTACAAGCGCCAGGAATCCAGACGGTGTTTGGAGAGGGGGCGGCGGGGGCGGCCGGTAATTAGTGTAAACCCTTTGTCTGCCTTTGATACGCACAGCTTCTCGCTGCCGAACTTCCTCCGCCTGGAGCTCGGGCTCGGAGGGGGGCCAGACCCTGACCCACGGCTATACAGGGTCTCGAGGCCCTGGGCCCTGCGCCGGTGACCGCGCCCCCACCCTAGTGGAGACCTGCGAGATGTTGCCGAGCCCCACGCTGCCGCTGCTGCTGCTGCCGCCACTGCTACTTGGGGCCCTCCCGCCGGCGGCCGCAGCTCGAGGTGAGTCCTGGCGCCCAGCCCGCGCCCTGGTCTCTGCAGCGCCGCCCCTTTCCCTCCAGCCCTGAACCCTGCCACAGTGCCCGCCTGGCACGCTCCGCTCCGCCCTGCCTGCTCCACCTTACCAGGCCCCCTCACCCTCCTGGTAACCTCAGCTTACCCCTGGGGTTCCCTAGGCTCACCCTGGTGGAACCCCTAGCTCACCTGAAGGGTCCAAGTCTCACTTGGCTTGCTGGCCAGGTGGGCTCTTACGACCGCCCCCCACACACACACCGCATTTCCACACGTACCTGCAGTAGAGGGCAGCTAGTCACCATGTGGATTCTTGGGGAGTGGGCTGTTTGTGGCCACATCCCACACAATTGGGTCTGAGAAACCTGTAGAGACCCTCACAGTTGTCAGGCCATCTTATGGGAGACATTGGTGACATTTTTGCCATCTGGGACTCTTCCTGACCTAGCCTCCCAGTCAGCCCAGCGCCCTGCCTTGGGCCTGGTGGCCCCCAGCAAGCAGTACAAGATGGGAGCAGTGAGGAGGTTGAGGGAGGCTGCAGAACAGCAGGGTGGACCTTGAGGCAGACACCTGCGGACCACAGATTTCAGGGTCACACACTGCCCATGTAGCTCAGGCCCACAGTGGCCTGGGCATAGCCTCATCCATCTGATGTCCAAGTGGGCAGTCTCACGCAGGACCTGCCCCTGCAAGGGGCATCTGTGGCTGATGGTTGTTGTATGTCTGCAGACTCCTGCCCGCCATATTCAGGATCAGGAGGGCAGTGTTGGCCTCCCCCATGGTTAGGTGGGACTGTAGCCAGGCCAGCCCTTTGGGTGTGTTGACCACTCAGGATCGTCCTTTGCTCTGTCCACCAGTCCTCTGAGGCCTCGCACCCCTCCCCCGCCACCCAGTGAGCGCACCGAGCCCAACCTGGCCTTATATGGCCACATTCGGGCGCGGGCGTTGACCCAGGTGGGCCTTATGCCACCGTACAACCCCCCCCCCCCGCCGCCGCCCTCCGCCTGCTGGGGACTGGCTGGCTGGAGGGTGGGGGCTGCCCAGGAGGGGCAGGGCTGGGCACTGCCCAGGGCACCACGGGTACTCGGGCCATGCCGGGTGAGCCCCACCAGGGCCAGTGGCCCAGGCTTGGATTCCTCCTTTATCTGCTTGGACTCCCCTCTCTTTGCACCTGCCTGTTCTCTGACCACTCAGCCAGAGAGGCTCTGGAGGGCTCTGTCCTGCCATGGTTACTGGCCAGACTTTGAGGCTGACTGGTGGATGGTGGTGGGTAGACAGGGCTTGCCCCTTTGCTGAAGGACTCTGAGGGGACACCCTTGCTACCCTTGTCCCCCTTGGCCACGGCCTTGGGGCTGCCCCTCACATCCGGCCCTGGCAGCCTAGGGAGCCAGGAGGGGCTGCTTTCCAAGGCAAGGGCCTCTGTGGTTTGGGGTGGAGGTGGGGAGGACCGTGTTTCCTGAGTGGTGCTCACTTCCCCTTCAGGCCCAGCCTGGACTGCAGGGGTGAAGTCCTCTGTGTGTTCCACTCCTCAGGAGCAGGTCCAGCATGGACCTTCAGTGGAACCGTGGAGCTGGACGTGGTGTGAGGCCGTTTTGAAAGCTGTTTCCCTGGGGTGGCACAGTTTCTGGACTGGGTACATCTCCAGATCCAGATTCTGCTTTAAAAGTTCCCCTTTGCCCCGAGTTTCACAATCTTGGTGGGTTTGTCTTAAACTGCTTTTTCATATTTGAAAAAAGATAGGATTTGGCTTTTTCCATTGCATTTTATTTCTCGCAGTGGGGACTCCAAGGTTTGGAGTGGAAACACCTTCCACACACAGCTGTGAAAGAAGTGCAGTTGGGCCTTCTGAGAATTGCTGCTTTGCCTTTGCAAGGACACCCTGGGGGACAGACACTGAGTAGCTGGTCCCTGGGGTCACTCCCTGCCCTGTGGATCTAGCTGCCATGCTCGGGGCAAGCTGGTCCTAACCCATGTCAGAGTTAGGAACTCAAGTGGCCATGGTGCTGTGGCCACCCATGCTGCAGGGCTGGTGTGTTATGGACAGTGGACATTGAGGCAGATGGGTGATGGCCAGTGTGGTGTGCAATGCTGACCTCTGCCTCTGGCCTGGCTACAGGAAGCCTCCTCCTGTCCAGGCAGCGGCTGACCAGTGTGTAGCTGGGTCTGAACTGGGCGTGTGGGAGCAGGGCCCAGGCACTGTGGGGTGGGGTGCGGGCCAACCTCTCCATTCACATCTGGGCCCCACTCCTGTGAAGGAAAATGAATCACTGTCCCCTTCAGGGGAGGGGGGTCGGGAACAAAGTCGCCTTTGGCTGGCTTCTTTGTCCTTTGTGCGGGAGTCAGTGGGCCTCCGGGATCTTAGAGCTGCCTTTCAGCCTGCCTGCCCTGTGCGTGGCCCTGACTGGGGAAATGTTGGTTTTTCCCTGGCTGAGGCCTCCAGCCCCGGGCTGCCTGCCCCCAGCTCAGGCTTTGCTGATGGTGCTGGGGGCAGTGGGCCGTGGCCCCAAGAGCTTGCCCACGCTGCTGACCACCTGCCTGCCATACAGCAGGGCCTGGTGCCTAGCCCATGCTGGTAGGCTCTGCCCCATTCTGGGCTTTGTTTGGTGACATCCCCCCTCCAGTGGGCGGAGGAAAAGGTGTGCCCAGGCCACTAAACCCAGACCTGGAGGATGCCCTCCCCTGCCTGCCACCCACTCTTCCTAGCATTGGTCACTGCATACTCTTGGCCAGGCCTCACAGTGCCCAGCCTGGCTACCCTTGGTGGAGGAGAGTAGGGGCTGCTTTGGGGTGGGTGCTGCCGCCCCAGGCATCCACAGCCCCGGATGGCTGAGTGGGGGGCAGAGCAGGGTATGGGAGTGGAAAGGGGTTCATGGGGTGGTGCCAGGCAGGCCTAGGAGAGGTGTGTCCCTCAAGAACAGGAGGCAGCCTCAGCCAGACTGGTGTCTGCCAGCCTGGGAGCTGTGTAGAGGGCTTCCCATTTGGCAGGGAGCAGGACCCTTCTTCTTCCTTCCTGGAGAGTTTATTCTTTGAGAGATTTATGTGAGCTGGCCAGGGGCTATGGAGACACTGACAGGGCCCTAGGCAGTGGGTGGGAAGGGAGCCCTGTTCTGCCCTCTTCTGTGTGCAGGGCTAGCAAGCAGGGGAGGCCCAGGCTCAGGGCATGGTGACAACCTAAGGGGCCCCTCAGGGAACTTGGGCTCCTTGTCCCTCTGCTCCCTGCAGCCTATCCACCTGGCTCCCAGGTGACTGTGGGGCTCCAGCCCTTTTCCACACACTGGCGGCAGGCAGCACTGTGTGCTCAGGACCCTACGCCCTTCAGGGACTCAGGGAATCCCTGCCTGGTGGCTTGCTTGCCTGGCACCCTCACATCCTCAGCCTGTCCTTGAAGAGTTGGTCACGTGAACAGGACCTGGGCTGGTGGTAACTAATATGCCCAGACTGCTCCAGGGATTCCCTGGTCCCATCTGGGAGCTGAGAGCCCCCGTAGGGGACTGAACATCAGCTCAACATCTGACCTCTGTCCGAGAAGTCTGTGCTCAGGAAACAGCCTTGTTGACACGTCTGAGGTTTGAGGCTGCTGGGGCTAAGGGTCAGGGCTGTGCAGGAGGTGAGGCCCCTCTGGGTAGCCGTGATGGGGGCCTGAATTTTAGGATGTGGCCTGACTGGTTGATGTTTGTGGCATGGGGGGAAAGGGGTGGGTGACTCTTTGTCTAGTGGGCCTGCTGAGGTCTGGGCCTGGGCCTGGGCCTGCCTGGCTCTTTGGGACATTCCCTGGGTAGGTACTGTGGCACTACGCTGTGGGCAGGGTGTGTGCATCCCCTCCGGGGAGTGGCCCATCTGGTGACATGGGTGCCTGCTCTGTGTGTGGATCAGTGTGTCAAGGAAAAGTCTCTGGGAGCCCAGAGCCCACAGATGTGCCAGCCGAAGGCTCCCGAGAGGACACGGACCTGGAGGCTAGGCACTATCTTCAGGGTGCCCCCACATGCCTACTGTCTTGCCTGGTGGCCACTGCTGGGCAGCAGAAAGGGCCAACCTCTTTGCCAGCTTGCTGGGCACAGCCTCCCTTTGCCATGCCCAGAATGACCTGGTTTCTGGGGCAACCACCTGTCCTGCGGGTCCTACCAGTTCAGCAGCAGATCCTGTGGGTCCAGCCCCCAGGGTGTCCTGGGCTCCTGGCGACTGGCTCTGGGCTGTGCACATGTGTCTGGTGTGTGTGTGTGTGTGTGTGTGTGTGTGTGTGTGTGTGTGACCCACGTGTGTCTGGGCCATTCAGGGATGGGCAGAACCTGGCCCCAGACACCTGATGGGCAGCTGGGCCTGTGATAGTCACCTTTGCCTCCTCTCCTGGGGGACGGCCCTGCTCTTGTTTGTCCAGGCAGTGGCTTCCTAGTGTGGGTGCTGGCCCTGGGGACCTTGTATGTGGGACTTCTCACCTCACTCCTGAGCTGGAGCCCCAGGTATGGGTGATGAGGGAGCCAGAGCAGTGCCTCGAGGTGCCAGCTGCAGAGGCTCACGCCTGGCAGTCTGATCCCATGGGGCAGATGCCTTGGAAGCCCTCCTGGGCTGGCTTGTGCTGTGGCCCCTCTAGAGGCTGGGTACAGGGTGGGCCTGCCTCTCCTCAGCTTCCTGAGTCCCCTACCAGGCCACTTCCTTCTCTAGGAGGGGCCCACAGGTTTCTGGCTGGTTGACCCCACCCTGCAGCTAGGCCCACTGCCTGACCAGAGAATTCTTTCTAGCCTGGGAATTCCTGGGGTTGTGCAGGGCTTCTGGGTACCAAGCTGGCCTTGAGCCGGGTCTCATAGGCGGGCTCACACCTCCATGGTGTCTGAGGCCCCTGTGCCCACACCTAGAGCAGCCTCTCTGGGAGGTGAGGTCCTGGGGTGGGGACTGCTCTCTGGCCTGGAACCCACTCCTCTCCTGGGGCTGGAGGGGGGGCCTGTTCCCCTGGTTACCCCCCCAGGCCTGATGCT